>NC_137923.1:6619827-6969827 GCF_963457725.1 Sprattus sprattus
AAGGCCACTCTGCAGGTCTAAATATACTTTGCAAATCATTCCATCTGTACCTGAAGACAGGGATGTGCACTTGATTCTTTCTAATCTACATTACAAGTCGCATGCAAACCTGTTGCAGCCTTTAGGAAGTTAAACTCAAATTCATGCCATCATACTGAGATGCCTTTCAAACCATCAATAATGTATCTTAATCATGAGTGACGGAGTATGTTGTGAACCCTTAACTCAATGATGCGCACACACACACACACAGGGGCTGACAACGAGTATGCAACGAGGACATTGATGATTCATGGCAGAGAAATGGAAGAAAGGACTAAGTGTCATCAAAACCAGCTAGATTGTGGAAGTGACGCTGAGAGCAACATGTTGATCTGTCTCATCAGTGAATTCATCTGTCTCACATACACGAGAGCCCCCGGCATGGTTGCCACATACTTGGCTGGCCCTGATCCAGACTATGCTCAGGTTTAGCCGGTTTGACATCAGGAAAATAAGGAAAGGTGTGTGTGTGTGGTTGTGTGTGTGTGTGTGAGTGTGTGTGTGTGTGTGTGTGTGTGTGTGTCTGTGTGTGTCTGTATGTGTGTGTGTGTGTGTGTGTGTGTGTGTGTGTTGTGCTTTGCAGTGCCATGTGATTATTCAGACAAAACTTGTATAAGTAACTCATAATTTCATAATTTGTATGTTGGAAAACGTGTGTATACTTCTAACTATATTCAGCGTCACACGAAGGTTAATAATGTGGTGGCGATGTAGATTTGATGACATACAATCAAGATGGTAAAAGGAAATACTCAAGTCAACAGGGTTCTACACACCTTTCCATGTTTTACTATTTAGGAAATATAAAACAGCTATGTCCATTATTGTTCTGTTATGAAAAACAACACCCCTTTATTGTCAAACAAAGATTTCACACATTTTCTAATCTTTGAATTAAAATGAATTATGTGCTGTGCCAAAGATTGTTAAATTCTGTCTGACTTTAAAGTTCAATGACTGTATGAGATGACAAAACAGCTGGTGGGAGCAAAAGCAATGTTATCTCTTTATCATCATACAAAAATACTGTGGAATTTAAGGCAGGGTATGGCTAAACAGTCTGGTTGATCGGTGTTGTGTGGGATATCACCAAACATCAGACCCATCTTTTCAGAGTCAGAGGCTATGTCGGTGTAATGGTACAATTAGGACTCATTCAGTTACACATGATATTACAATATTGCATAATCATTTCAAAACGACCTAAAGAGAAGCAGCCTAGCATGATATCACTGCTTTCAAACTCAAATAATCATGTGGATGGGGCCAATGTATGATGTCACGTTTAATGTTTCAACTCTGCATTTTTCTATGGGTGTCAAACCCAAAGAGCTTTGAAACATGTTTTAATTCTCAAATAAATGCACCACAAACACTTAGCTGTAGCACATGCATTATGTCATCATGTTTTCACAGCAATGCGCAGAACAATAAATGCTCTTGTAACTCACGACTGTAGGTGACTTCATTTGGGGAACTGCAAACTAGTATTAAACACCATAGGTGGGAGAATATGGTCTCAGAGATGAAGGAATGATTGCAAGCGTTTAATTTCCTAATATCCAACTTAAAAATCATAATCCATAAAACGCTAGCCTACAAACACAAAAAGGACGTTACCACGCACACACACAACTAGGATGGGTTTGTGCATCGACCTATATAACCACCGGGGGGCATCGTATTTCTCAGACACATTCCACTATCAAATGCAGTCTACTCATAAGTGATAGGCAATACACACACATTGGCTCAACAACATAAGGGCCACCTGATGCTATTGTAATGTGTCATGTGTGCCGTTCTGTTCTTTTCACAGAAATAATGTTCTCGACATCAATGTCATTGTCAAGATAGCTTAATCTTGTACGACATCATTGAGGTTTACTCATTTCATGTTTTCTGTCTATCATTTGAAAGTAGGCTAACCAGCTACACCTTAGCCAACAGCTGTAGGCTACCAAACACCCCTGCACAAACATTAGATTATTTTTAGAACCTTCGAACCAAAGGCCTTGATAAATTGTTGCTTCTGCTATGACCCCCAATTAGATGACGAGCCTCGGCATGATCACTGTCGCCAGTTTGTTTGAACAGGAATCAGTTTTTTTTTTTATTACGCACCGTCTGTGACATTGGTGATAGCGATCCTTGGGGACACACCGTCACGTCTACAACCTCGATAGCGCTTCCTTATCAACAGTTCTGTTTATGACTTATTGGTTCATAAGTAGCCTAATTATGACAAAATGATATCCGTAGCGATCGGAGACGGCATCTCTTGGAATCCGCATCCCTGCCTGAAAATGCCGATGACTGCAGCACGAATAAGAGTGTGGCTGCCAAGCATATTTTCTTTTTCTATTTTTTCCCCCTCGAGAAGTAACTACTGAGATGCATATCAAAGCATAAGACAAGCAAACAGTCGCCTTATCTGACCAAAACACCATGCACCATGTTAAGTTGTATTTTGATCTAAGAAGCCATTATGACCAATACAACATCACGCTATGATAAAGAACATTATGCAGTGTGAGAGAACTTTAGGAGATTACAATTATGGAGGGGGGGGGTGGGGCAGGAGTAACGTTATGAGAAGTTTTACTGGTGCACCGGCTCAAGATCATCTAAACCTAAAATCACTGCGTGCAATTACCACCCCATCCCGAGCCTTTGATGTTCGGTAGCAGAAAAAGCCCCGGGTTTCCTCTTTTCATTTTGGAAGCGGTTCGTTGTAATCTCCCCGGGGGGACCTCTGATACGTGCCATGGCCCATGCCCCTGCCATCCTGGAGAGAAGCCACATACCTCCGTGCCTGTCGGGTCAGGAGGCCGTCTCTTCCTCCACTTCTACTGCGTGTTGTAGGCCTAGTGTCTCCCAGTTAACATGACTCCCTTTTAGCTCCATTTTCGTCTTTCTGTGCTAATTTTCTTCATTGTGAGCCAAGCGTCATAGATGTATTATAAACATAAGCAATGTTAAAATTGTCTGTCTGTTATTTTGTTATATTACGTAATCTATAGCCTACAATACAAACCTGTTTTAGTTATAATACCAATTATTTACTGTAATTCGGACACACCAGATCAACAGAAGCTGATGGATGATGATGATTGAACACATGATAGATAGCCTCTTTAAAGATGCACGTTTTGATCAAGTTATAATTTAGCCGTTGAACTTCATGGTACACAGACAGCAATTTTGCACAGTTCAAGTATATACATGTATAAGTATGTGTATTATATTGTAGGCTAGTTGGTCATAACATTAGGCTACACATGGTCTTAGATAGGCCTATAGCCTATGCATTCATCTCAGCTCTAATTTCTCATTCATAGTTCTATAGTTCTTGTATAAGTGTGAATAATTTTTTATATAAAGCATTTTTCTTATGTAATAATTTAATTTTGTTGTTTATAAACCAGTTCTTTCTGACCACTCTGGGAGGTATTGCAAAAACTGTGTTTTGATAAAACTATTTGTTCACACTGAAATGAGGGGAAACTCTGGGTTGTCCATTCCAGAAAGAAAGGTAATTGAAACTTTGGGTCAGTTACCATGAAAACTGACTCAAACCTTCTCGCTGGCAGGTTTTCTTTAACAAACAACGAGTTTCTCCCTATCTCCCCCCTCCAGTTGTTGGACATGGGATGACCTTTTCCTAGTTTCCCTGCGGATGTTGTAGCCACATTCATTTGCATAGCCTTAGGTCGAGAGATGATTGTGTGACCCCGAATAGATGTGCCATTGAAGTAATCGAACGTTACCATTCTTCAATAATATTCCTTTTGTGCTGGGATTAAAGCATTGTTTTAAGTCACTGGTCTGATATATAATGTTTAGTTCATTAAAACCTTTGACAGCACACACTATAATTTTAACAGCACAAATACTTTTATCTATTACCTGATGACATGGGGGACCAGTTTCACAGGGTCTGCGGCTGCCCCCCCCCCCCTGAAAATGTGCTCATACTTATAGACATGTATAGATGTAGCATGTAACGCCAGTGGGTTGAAGTAGGACAACCCTGTTTGCCTGCCGGTTGCCATGGTAACTCGTAGTATCGGTGCTCCATTGATAATGGCTTTTTATAGTAGTCGGGCACCCACTTATCTCAGTGTGAACAACATACTCCGAGTTGATTGAACTAACTCAATTTCCCATCTCAGGCTCCATCAACTCTGGGTGCAGGGTTGAGCTCAGAATTTGTTGGAATACCCCCCTGTTCCACAATTTTATGGTTCTCCATCAAGACTTTGTCCTATTTTGTCAGCAGACACTATTGGCATCAAGGTGTGGATTACTCTGTCAAGGTGTAAACAGATATCATTACAATTTTATCATTATTAATTTCGACAGTTAAGGTAGGAAGATAGAGATGTGTGTGTGTGTGTGTGTGTGGGGGGGGGGGGGGGGGGGTGTAGGCTAAGCAGATTATGAAAATATTTGGCACACTGCCTGAAACGTATTTCCCATATGTCCTCTCAGTATACATCCTCTACTGGTCTTTTTTTCAGACTATGAGGGTGGATTAACTGGGCGAGCGCTCCTGTCAAAGCAAGTGTGGGTCTGTTGTTACTGATCTCTCTCAGCAGTTTAGTCATAGATATTTGAGGCCTGAGTAAAAGCAGATCTATACTCAACAATACAATTCACAAAATGTCTGCTGACAAAATAGGACAAAGTCTTGATGGAGAACCATAAAATTGTGGAACAGGGGGGTATTCCACAATTCCACAATTTCCCCCAATTTCCCCCCTGTTCCACAATTTTATGGTTCTCCATCAAGACTTTGTCCTATTTTGTCAGCAGACACTATTGGCATCAAGGTGTGGATTACTCTGTCAAGGTGTAAACAGATATCATTACAATTTTATCATTATTAATTTCGACAGTTAAGGTAGGAAGATAGAGATGTGTGTGTGTGTGGGGGGGGGGTGTAGGCTAAGCAGATTATGAAAATATTTGGCACACTGCCTGAAACGTATTTCCCATATGTCCTCTCAGTATACATCCTCTACTGGTCTTTTTTTCAGACTATGAGGGTGGATTAACTGGGCGAGCGCTCCTGTCAAAGCAAGTGTGGGTCTGTTGTTACTGATCTCTCTCAGCAGTTTAGTCATAGATATTTGAGGCCTGAGTAAAAGCAGATCTATACTCGACAATACAATTCCACAGTTTGTTCAGCATTAGTTTCATGTCTCTACCAAATCTATGTTTGCTAAAGGTATTTTTTAAATGTCGTAATACAGTGAAAATATTTCTATTAGTCTGTTTAACTTTTCTTATTTGTTTCAGATATATTTACGCATGCTATCGCTTTAAGTTAAGCAGCAAACATTTTGCCACTTGCCCTCTGATTGCTTATCAAAGCGCATTGTTAGCCTTAGGCCCAGTAATAGCTCTCCCTGGCGTATGGCAAAGCTTAGATTGGCATTTGAAAAGCTTCAGCACACTCTCTCGCTCTCTCTCTCTCTCTTACTGCTAGTCAGTCCAGGCCACCATTTAGCTTGGCATTGATTGATTGGTTCATTAAGGTGTGGATAAGTGTTAGCAAGTTTAATCTTCTATTTACAGTCAAAGTTCAATTTGCATTGAGAGAATGAGACAGGCCAAGATCTTATCAGGTTTGCACAGCTGGGAGGCTGCCTGCACGTAAGACCTCCTTGCGCCGTCTGTAGTGCACTGCTGCAGGTATGGGGTATAATTCATCCCAATACTCGGTGTACAGTTCAAAAGTGCCAGCAGTTCTTGGCCCAATAGTATTCCATTTCATGAAAACTAAGGGTAACCACCTGAGGCAGAAATTAAGGCTCTGATTTTTGCATACATGGATACACTACCCAACTCAATTTAGTGTAATCATATGTAGCGTGCCAGGGCTGCTATTTACTTAGCATATATAGATCAGAATAATGCCTGCAGTTGCGCACAAAAGTACCTGACAGAGTTTGATACAATTATTTCCCCTTATTACCTAAACATTGGCTAAATGCTATCTTGCTAGATATGATTCTTATGCCATTACAATATTGACTAGTTTCCCCTTTAATTGGAGTGAACATTTCACTGAAATGGGTGTGTGTTCCGTTTTAGGGCGATAAGCCAACACGTCATTCACCAGTGTCATGGTTAAAGGGTGACAGCAGGTTAGGTGAGGTGGAGGCACATTGGGCTGAGTCATCGTTCACCCTCCTCCAGTCACACATCACCCGACCTATGGAAGGATGGAAGGGACCGACAAGAGCTGGAGAAACATGGGTGTAAGAAATGAGAGCAGAGGTTTTGGTTGGTGTGGGTGGACTTTGTCTTTGCATTCCTTAGCTTGATTTCTGAGTAGGTGTTAGCAAGGCCATAGAGAGGATTCTTAATGTCAAGATGTCAAAGGTGCATTCATAGTGTGTGTGTGTGTGTGTGTGTGTGTGTGTGTGTGTGTGTGTGTGTGTGTGTGTGTGTGTGTGTGAGAGGTAGATTAAGCAAGGAAGTATAACATAAGCTCACAAAGGAAACAGGGATAAACGATAAAAAGAGAGAGAGAACCGGGAGAGAACAGGGTGAGGCCCTCTTGTTCCTCTTTCCTCTCTTTGGAAGGAGCTTCTCCTGTGTTCCCCCTCTCCTCTGCTCCTGACTCTCTTCAGAATAAACTGCCTGTTTCTTTCTCTATCCTCTCTCCTCTGTTTAATGTTTTAAATTATAAGAAAGTCAAAATAAGTCCATGAGTTGGTATTATTTGATAATAGGCTATGTTTGGTCATGTTTAAAATGTAAAAAAATGTCAATGTGGCATCCCCTGATTTCCTAAAATGTAGGTTAGCATCTCCTTCTTGGTAGTAGGCCTACCTGTAGTTAACCCCCTTTCTTACTCACCTTCTGTCTTTCTCTCTGTGCCTCCACTCCTGTTACCTTTCTAAAAGTCAGATTGTATCTAGGAGCAGTGGTGTAGTGGTCCCTGGAGAAGTAAGTATACTCTTAATGTATTTAAGCAGCCCATACAGCACAGGATAAAAGCCCTGTTTTGAGAAGTGGGTATACGCAATGCTGTCTGAAAAATAAGTGGGTATACTCCGTATACCTGCGTATACCCTGGACTACACCACTGTCTAGGAGTGCACCCCATATTGTAGGTTGCCTTTAGCGGGAGGAAGACTATGCAACTATGATGGGATTTGTCCCAGCACATAGAGCAAAGCATGAAATGTATTATATGATATGAATAACTCTTGGTCTTACCTTACACAATGGTGAAGTTTGGATGATAAACTGACAATACTTTAACGTTAGTTACCAACATTCTCCAGTAGACCAAGATAGAAAAGTCAACAAAGTGGGTTCTTATTGTGTTTACATGTAGTGGCTGGGCTTAAATTCGGGGTTATCCATAGTAAGCCCAACAAATTAGAATGTTGATTGTATCTTTTTAACATATTTAGTTTAACGTATTAACATATTTTCATCCATTTGTCAAGCCTCGTTAGTGCAGTAGCTTTGAAGCATCCATTTGTCAAGCCTCGTTAGTGCAGTAGCTTTGAGTGAAGCTCGCCTAGAGCGCCTAATGTGCTAGGGCCGCCCCTGCATTCACCTATATGCACATTGCGACATAGGCTTGAAACAAGGCTTCAGTGAAAGATCTACGATCTTATCTCGACCAATAAGAGCTGGAGAAGTATGGGGCAGAGATTGTGGGTGCTGCATGTGTAGGGGAGAGTGGGGTAAGATGCGGGGTAAGTTGTGCCATTAAAGAGAATACATTGGGGTAAATTGTGCCATTGATTATTGAAGTAAAACAGTATATTTGCATCTCAGAAACTGTGTTGCTATATAAAAGCTAGACAAATTCAATGCAAAATTACTCATTTAAGGTGTATTTAAAGTTATTTTTCAACAACAAAAGCTGATTTTCTACAAGCCTATTGCGCCACATGAGCACATCAAAGGTACATTTTCTTAAACCAGGCCTAGAGCTTCCTCAACACATCAGAACAAAGCTGAGTTGAGCCCAAAATATGTGGTCACTTGACCAATTTTTTCTATGGTTCCCTAGAAATAAGGGGTGGCACAACTTCCCCACTGGCACATTTTACCCCACTCTCCCCTATAGCCTAATCTTTTTGCATGATTCACCCAATTCACCCTGGGTTTCGGGAAATGAAGTGTACCTGTTCCTAAACAGAACAGATCAATTCCAAAGAACTACAAGTTTTAGCCAAACCTTTAGATCTACACTGTGTAGCCACATGTGTACAGGTGTGGTGGGGCCTGCCATTGGATTATTTTTGATCTGTGTTGTTTCTGTCCGTTTAGGCTTAGGACTTAGTGTCATTAGCAGTTATTCAATTTGAGGGGAAAAACTTCAATATTAATTTCTGAATCATGTTGTATTCTTTACCAAAAGGAAAGGAAACCTATTCAAAAATCAGAGGCCTTCAGCATACAAAAAGCAAAATAAATTAAACTGTGGCTGTCATTCCCTTATCTGTCATTCTAATTTGAGTGGCCAGGGCATTTATTCAGTCAGGCATTACAAGCAAGTGGAGGTGAAGAAAAGTGAGCTTCCACTGACTATTCCACAGTCTCCTGCCTTTTCTGACCGGTTCCGCATGTAAATTAGTCAGCACTGTGACTTGTTCTTAACTTTTGTGAGCTTCCACTGACTATTCCACAGTCTCCTGCCTTTTCTGACCGGTTCCGCATGTAAATTAGTCAGCACTGTGACTTGTTCTTAACTTTTTTTTCAGGCTCTGGGCTCTGTTAAGCGCCGAGAGGCAATTGTATTGTTATGGCGCTATACAAATAAAATTGAATTGAAAATTGAATTGAATTGAATTTATTCCCTACCTTTAGTGTTCCTGAGGGGGGGGGGGGGGGTCCAGAGGGCAGGAGGAAGTGGGAGCTGATCATCTCTCTCGTGTTCCTCCAGGAATTGGCTTAATGAGCTCTGGGCTAACAGCCACTTCCTGTCCCGCTGCAGTCTCTCTTACCCATGTCTCCATCAGTTAACACAAGGGCCACTTCTGCACACGACAGGGGCCGTCAGCAGGGACTGCAAGAGAGAGACGTAGAGGCTGTAGGCCCCGCACATGAGGGACCCCCACTTCGGGTTTGAGGGGGCTTTCCCTCATTTGCTATCCCCGTTCTGTAAGTCTTTCCCACGTGTGGCTCTTTTGATGTTCACTGGGACCTCAGTGGACGAGGGAGGAAGGAGAGGTGTGGTGGCATGGTGAGCTGAAGGAGACCACACAAACACGTATTTCACGGGACACTTGCTTCAAGCCTTCAGTGTCTCTGACTGTGGAAAGAACCTCTGGGGTTTTCCACCCACCTTGTGAATTTGGAGCGGCTGTAGTGTTTTTGCACTGTGTTGCACTGTGTAGTTTTTTTTTTCAATCTGATTTTTGTGGAATGAATGCTGACCAGAGAGGAACTGATCAAAATGAAAGATATGGGGAGTGAGCCTCGATGACCAGCTGAATCAGGAGCCCTCAGTTTCTTATCAGATTGTGAGGAAGGGAATCGGAAGGGATTCATCGCCAGCACTTTCTTAAAAGACTAGAAATGACCGGATGTGTGTCATGTCATGAAAAGAAGCTACGCTCCAGATGACTCAACTTTGCTGTGATCTGAAATGCTGCTAGCAGGCAGCAACTTGGCCTCCGCATGTGTGTGATAAAAATTGGGCAAGGCTGATACGAAGCACGGCCATGAAAACATAACAGACCTTTGGACTTCCCTAGCCCTTTAACAAAGCCTCTGTTCCTCCTGCACTTGCCCTCAGCGGTGTCACCGGGAGACCCCAGCTTCCCCCGGACTGCCCTGCAAGTGGTGAATAATTTGAGGGAACTGTCAGTAGCCAGCCCAGCCTAATGAGTCCAGGCCCTCTTAGTGACATCAAAGCATGTTGTTTGTCTTGGTGCTGGTTCAAGACAAACACACAGTCACATTAGCGTCTATGAGGGTCATAGCTAGAGACAAACAAAGGATGCAGGATGGGATTGGTATCAGACCAGTTAAGATTTATGACACAATTCCTAATGTGAACCATAAAACATGTATCACTCTTTAAGTTCTTAATATACAGCCATAACTTTCCACATTTACTGATTTCATTGACAGATTTATCTGATCGTATATATCTTTGATATAATAAATGTGACTAAACTGAACACATTTTTTTACATAAATTACTCCAAAAAAGTAAGGAGAAAAGCTGTTCTATCAGTTATATGTCACTTTGAAGCATTAAAAGATAAAATAGAAATCAAACAAAGCATCAGGCAGCAACACATCTGCAGCTGAAAACATATTTATTAAAATTAAAAGTTTTAATGCAAATTACTTTTGAAACATTTTTGAATATATTCAGATCAATGGCTCTCTATCTTCATTATAGTCAACGTTAGAGTTAGAGGGACGGCTGGTGTTTGAGTAGCAGGGGTGTGTGTCACAGACCTGGTGCAGTTGTGCAAGATGCTAGGAAAGCTCCTGTGCATACATGATCAACCAAGCCCAGGATTCCCAGGAAGGTGCTATACGTAAGGGATAACGGCCGACAAGCTGTACAGTTCTACAAAGGTAATGGACGCTGCGGGGCAAAGAACTCCACGACGCGCTGCGCGCCATGGAGTTCTTTGTCCCGCAGCGTCCATTACCTTTGTAGAACTGTACAGCTTGAAGGCCATTTACAGCTTGAAGCCTGTTTACAACATCCAAAAATGTTTTTATTATTATTGTTATTATTATTAGTTAGAATTTTCATTATCTTTAGGAACCTGATGAATTCTTAATTTGAAGCCTAGTGCTCCCGTTAGAGAAAGTAGTGCATTTTTTTAAGAAAAAAAAACGTTACGTTGGTTGTCAATGGTAACCATTCAAGAGCATTGATATGGAACAGCGATTTAACTTTTCTACTGGGACTACGTCCAAGGTGTCCGGTTATACGAACTTAATGTACACCCCATTAGCCAATCAGAAAACAGTATTTCGTTCCAGAGGGAGATAAAGCTAGATGGGTGTATTCTTATAATGTGTGATGTTCTCAGGTTCTACATGTGGTTTACTGATGTAGATTTAGTGGATTGTCTTAATTTATCCAGCTTACACAAACTGTATATGCATGGTAATGCAGTGTTGAATCGTTTATTCATTTTGCAGATCCTTTTATTCAAGGTGACTGACTGCACATGTAAGTCATGCACATTATCAGTGTAGGTCAGTCCCTTGCTCTTGTTCATGTTACAGTCAAGTCAAGTCTTATGCAACTTCTTTTGTTCCCCCCCCCCCCCCCCACACACACAAACACACAAGGACCCTCAGAGGGTCTCCCCTCATCATTGACCTGTCTGGCCTGCAGCAGCTGCAGTGCCCAGTCGGGTCTGATCCTTATCTGGTCCTCTGAATGCGCCTGCAGGTCCTGTCCTTCTTTGTCACCGCTCTCACATCCTTCAGGATGCTAGGAGACATTCATAGATTGCACTCCACGCTTCGAGGGAAGTACATGGAGTTCCTCCGTCATCTTTTGTTTTCTTTTGACAGTTGCCTCGAGACATTGATTGCTCATGCCTAGGAAGTATTAACTTGTCAAACAGATTTTCATGTACAGTCATAAGCTAAACAACCTTATTGTACTTTTTTTTTTTAAAAAGCAATTAATAATCAGCCGACATTTTATGAGTTTCCTCGGTATCTCCCTGAGGAGTCGTTGACACCTGGTTAGTCGGTTGAGCCCTGCCTGTCATGTGGCTGAGCCACGTGGAGCTCTTTGTGCTTCGGAGCAGCCGCCCATCCATCCCAGCCGCTCAGCCTTCCTGCGCTTCCCTCGCAAGGCGCTGGACTCCAGCCAAGTCGGGGTGTGGAGGTGTGAATTCAGAAAGCGGCCTCTGTGCCCTCCGGCGTCCATCTTGGCACTGTTGCAGGGGTTGTGTCCTACTGGTCCGCTGCTCGGCCCTCTCTCTAAAGGCTTGACCCGTGCAGGCAATGACGCAGGCCGCTCGCCTCCTTGTTCACGCTGCACTCGGCAACCTTTCCCTCCTGTCTTCCTGAAATCAGTGAGCGGAGGAGGCAGCTGTGAAAACAAAAGAGGAGCCAAGAACTGTTGAGTTAGTTATCCACTGTACCACCTTGAATGTCAGGTATCATGCAGGGGTGACATGCTGGTTGGGTTTGGTTTGTAAAGACCCATTACGTTTTTTGAGGCAGGGCTTGCCTACAACTAAGACACTTCTTTACCACCTCATTACCACCTGCTTTTAAATTGTCTGTTGTTTTCACGTTGTCACGTTTCCTTCTGAGGTGTGTTTGAGTCTGTTAGGATGTAGGCCTGACTATCCTGAACAACTCTGCTGCATAGCTGTTTCCTAACTCTCTAAGCAAAGGGTAGCCTGGTCCTTCAATATGACAATGCACTTTATTTCCCATAAATCTAAACCACTGCCTTAATTGAATTTATTTGCACAGTTTAAAGCATGCTTTTCTCAACAACAGCGCTCTTCTGTTAGAACCCGTCTCTGTGAAAACTTCAGTCCCCAAGCCACATCAGTAGGCCCATTAGAGGGAGTATTAGCATTGTGCTGCGAGTCACTTGGGCTTGTTGAAGCACCAGGGGCTGTGTAACAGGGATAGGGTCTCCTGCTGTGGGCTCTTTAGCTCCTGGCAGGGCAGGCCAAAGGCTAAGGCTGGCCTGTGATTGTAGCCCCCTGCCGGGCCTGAATGAGGGGCCTGCCTTCCACCACTTACCTGGGGGACCAGCCCTGTGCAGGCACAAGGTTTTACAGCGCCAATCCTATCGAATCCCCAGGCAATAGAGGCTGGGGAGAAAGAGAGCCAGCAGGTAGTAATGGCCACTTAAAACAGCAACAACATTCCTCCGTGGGCAGCCTCACCCTTTCCGGCCCCCATCTCGGGGAGGCCCACCAGGCACCATATACAGTGATAGCAGCCCAGGATGTCCATCCCCATTCATCCTTGCTTTAACCAAAAGTTTATATTGGAAACCTCTGTGATCTTTCAGCCATTTTGGATTTATACCCCACCATATCACGTAAAGCCCACCCTTCTCATTGTGGTTTTTTGAGGCCATTGGTAGAGCTAAAGGGGTTAAATCATTTGGTCTGATGCATTATATTTATCCATTTTTTACTCTCAATATCAATTGCATTTTTTAAGTTTTTAACATTTACATTTGTGTATTTTCCTTGGAAATGTGTCAAAACATGGCAGCAAATACAGTTCATGTATCCAAATAGCTCATGACTAAGCTTCAAACCCTTTAGTACCACACCCTGCCGTGAGAGTCATTGTACCATGCTAACGTTGTGTGTGCCAGCAGAGCATGTGAGCCCAAGCCTGCCAGTCCCTTGCAAGAGTTGTTTGTTATTGACATTTGTAGCTGCTGCATGCCAGTTGTTTACATTGAAGACACGTCAAATTGTATGTCCAATATGGATTTGTACCCCACCATATGCCCACCCTTCTCATTGTGGTTTTGAGGCTCTTGTTTTTGAAAGAGCTAAAGGAGTTAAATATTTAATCTGATGCATTATATTTATGCAGTATTTACCATCAATGTTGGAAGATGAATCATTTGCATTAATAATCATTTAAATATGTGTATATTTTCCTTGGAAGTGGTGCAGAAAGGCTAAATGTTGAAATACCTCATGACTAAGCTTTAAACTACTCCCACACCCTGCTGTGAGAATCACTGTGTGTGCTGTCCTGATCACATTACTTATTGAAGTGGTGGGTGCCTAGTCTCCAAGCATCTTCCTGGGCGCGGCATGGGTTACCTGCACAAAAATGTTTGTAATGGTGACATTTGCGTCAAAGGTTTTCTATCGCTTGTATGCACATTCGCCCACAAGCTAGAACCACCACTGTGTGTTCCAGAAGCGAGCGTGAGCCTAAACCAGCCAAGGGTCTGGTAGTAGTTGTTTATTATTGAGGGGGACATATATTACCATTACGTCTAAGTCCATTATAGTACACCACACATTATACACTCACTTTTTGTTTATTGAGGAAGCACCCATGTTTTTTTCTGGCATACTTTGCCAAAAGACAGTTAACAGAAACAATGATATCAAAATGTGTAGGTATCCTCATGATGTTCAACCATATATATGGTCATTCCTTGGGGTCTGTCTGTGGAGACTTACCTGCCCTCCTGCTGATTTTAAAAAGCTACACCCTGGCCTGGTTGGATCAGCTTTGTCTTGTCGTAAGCCGTTGTTCCTGCTTGCTCACTGGCCTCCTGTAAGGCATCACATTGGGGCTCCACACTTTTGCCAACATGACCTGTGAACACAAACAAAAAAACACTCTTTCTTACATACTGCTTGGCACAGAGAGAAGTACACTGAGAAGTGTGGACAGACATGACACCAGGATCTTCCGATTAGTAGTGTCAGTGTGTGGTTTGCATGAAGCCATTAAAACAAACCACAGTGTTGTTTTTGGCCCTGACCTTCTGCATGTCACTTACTGGAGCATTAGCTGTTATTTTTGTGCTCGTATTGAATTCAGACGTGGTCGTGGTCATGGAAACGTCCCCTCTCCACACCCTACCCTGCTGGGAATTGTGTTCAAATATGATGAGATGTCAACGGTGATAGAGATTATTTCCAAACACTGTTAATGACTTAAGAATATAATAATCAAGTGACTTGTATTAATATATTCCTTGTATGAATCATGTGCTTATGACAGCAGGAGCATGGCTTTTCTCTCTGTGTGTGTAACTAGAATATTAGGTGCCACTAAGTCTGCATATGAACAAGAGCATGTTTAGACCAGAGGAGATAAGAAAGGAACTGTGCTTCTTCCGACCTTGTGCAAAACTGCCATCCTTGCAAGACAGGGAGCCTCGGACGTGAGAAATCCACCACGTAATCATCCCTGCTGAAAGCTAAACTTCTGACTATATAAACCTTGTGCGATGGGTTTATCATGGCTTCACTGTCAGCCTCGGCTGGGAGGGGAGCCCAATTGCAATTGTTGTTGTTTGTCTGTCTAATAAATATACTTTCATGCAGCTCCGGAGTCCTGAACTAACTAGGGTGAATTTTCACCTATCAAACGGGCTCTCACGCACACACATTTTCAACGTTGCACGTTTGCAAACACAGAAGCTGTGTGTAGCATTTCAACCCCACTTGCAAAGTTTGGATTATAAATTGCCCTTACAGTTCAAGCTCAGTTAGAAGACAACATCAGTTATCATGATGTTAATCACTGTTATGCTGAAGTGTTTGGTTATTTGGATACATTACTCAGAATGCATTACAAAAACACAACATTTAAGCCAGCCTGTGAGTGCGAGAACTGAATTCCACTATTACAGATATTAACCTTTCATGATAGGCATTCCACACATTACCATTTTAAACCACACACTTAACCAAAAGAAACTCCACAAACAATCTAACATACCCATGACTCTATTAATTAAAAAAATCTAATCACAGCTTCATTTCTAGCAAGTTTATGACTCTTAAATCATTCTACCTCTTTCCCCAAGCTGGCTAGCTCAATCCAAAAGAGCATTTGATAGTTATTCTAGCTCCCATAGGGAGGCCACTCACCTGTGTGTGTTAGCTGCTGCATCCAGGGCAGGTATGAGGACTGCAGGGGGCCGCCACAGCCCAGCAGAGGTCATGCAGAGAGGGGCGGGCAGCTCTTCATGAGGCCCAGCATGCTCCACTCGCAGGCCTGCCTCAGGGGCCCGGCCCTCCACAGCAGGGGCCCCACTCACCTTACTCACAGACCTGTGGGGCAGGTGGGCCCCAGTCCCGGCCCCGGTCCCAGCCACGCCAAAGACCCTGGCCTGTAATTTAAACTGCCCCCAAATTACACACACCGCCCGTCAGAGGGACTGTTAATGGGCCAGTTTAATTTGGGTGTGACTGCAACTATGGCCCTTCTCATAATCATTTACATCTTCAGTGTCCTCTCATTTCCGGACAATTCTCACACTTTTTTATTTAGATTAGATCAGTATGGCTTCTTAATTCATAGTAAGTTATCAGAATCAGAATCACGTTTATCGGCCAAGTACATTTTCATATACAAGGAATTTGTTCTGGGTATAGTTGCTCTCGATGTACTTAAACTTAAAGTATACAGTATAACACAAACAGTTTAGGATAAATTAAATAAATATAATATAATAATAAAAATAAATGTTGTATTTTATAATTATGTAATATTATTTTCATCATGTGATTGTGTACTATTACCAAAGGTGTTTTTACTTGCCCTCTCTTGTGCTTTAATTACAGGAGATTATGTATGATCATAGAGCAGTTGGAAGAACAACTTATTGTAATTAATATTCTTTAAACAAACATTCATAGAATGCAGATTGCAATTGATTGGCCTATAATATATTGCATAGTACATCAATGTAAAGTCCTTAAGCTATTATTGCTGTACGTGCCAGGTGAACAGAGACTCCCCTGTATTTCATCTTCATTTCATGTAACATGCAACGTCTTTGTCAATTCTTTTTCCTTCGAACCATCAAACACCCGTAAATCTGGTTACATTTCTGAAGAAAAAAGCTGAGTGTTGTGAAAGACACCTCTGGACGCACGCACATGAGCGGAAGTGATGGCACTAGGGTGGGGCTGGGATTCCTCCGGTGGCTCCGCCTCCAGAGACCGGAGGAGAGGTCCTGGTCTGCCCCTATACCTTCCCCGTTGGGGGTCTGGGGCTGAGCTAGCCCGGACACACCAGGCCCAGCATGGGGGAGCCTCACCTTAGACGGCCTAAAAGTATACGAGGGCCACGCCAAAAATGTAATGTGGGGGCACAGGTTGTTATTTAGCCCCGGCTGTAGAATTCCAGAAGGCGTCTCTTTCTCCGGGAAAGGTGTGGGGATGCCATGTACTGCCTGGAGGGTGGAACTGGCTGTTTGCATTACTGAGTCATGTGGCGTTGATGTGCGTATGTGCACCATCACTCCATTTTGGGTGTCTCATCAGGGGGTTACAGTTTGCAAAACTTTCCTTAAGGGTTGGCGGAACTAGTGTGGCGGGAACTTGCTGTTCTAACACAGGAATGAAATGAAGCCCAGAGCTGTTTAGAAACATCAAGTCATATTCATACACACACACACACACACACACACTCACACAAATAGCACGGTTTCACTGGTCACCCGGTTCCTTGAAAGTACATTTTTTTATTTACATTTATTTACTTTTTTGCAAGTCAGCTTGACTGGAACATAAGCAGAATAAGTCTTTGACTCTCCTACCACAACAACCAAGCCTCCATTGCTGTGGTCAGTTCAGACAGTCTCTGTCATCATTGACCAAGGAATATTTGATGCTCACATTTATTCAAATAGCAACTTTGTCTTTCCTTTACTTTTAAGCAGACTTTGTGATGGAAAGGGGGAAACGTCTCACACCTCGCAGTATCTGACTTTGCTTTTAGCTGGTAAAAGAAAATAATAGTAATATGCCAAGAGCATGTAAGATCACAGATATAATTCTGATCGGCAGATAGACGCATTGTTTACATTTCCACAGAAGTCTGCCACATCTTAGTTGGATACTAATCTCTCACAAATATTGCAACATTAAGAGCATTTTTAAGACAGACCACTTTAAAAACTTGTAATAGCATGTAAGCTCACAGATATAATCCTGATTGACAGATACAGTCATGGACGAAAATGTTGGCACCCCTGCACTTCTGTCAGATAATGAACCACTACTCCCAGAAAAGTGTTGCAATTACAAATGTTTTTGTATTCACATGTTTATTTACTTAGTTTGCATCGGAATAACACAAAAAATCTGACAAATAATGCCAAATCTGACTTTATTACACATAAAACTCAAAAATGGGCCGGACAAAATTATTGGCACCCTTAAGAAATAATTGTATTTTAAGCATGTAATGCTCCTTTAATCTTTATTTAAACTCACCTGTGGCGAGCCACAGATGCTGGTAATATAGAAATCACATTTGCAACCAGTTAAAATGGAGCAAAGTTGACTCAACCTTTGTGTTGTGTGTCTGTGTATACCGCGCTGAGCATGGGGAAAAGAAAGAAGAGCAAAGAATTGTCTGAGGACTTGAGAACCAAAATTGTAGAAAAGCATGGACAATCTCAAGGCTTCAAGTCCATCTCCAGATATCTTAATGTTCCTGTGTCCACTGTGCGCAGTGTCATCAACAAGTTTACAGCCCATGGCATTGTCGATAACCTCCCTGGATGTGGAAGGAAGAGAAAAATTGATGACAGAATGCAACAAAAGATTGTTTGAATGGTGGATAAATAACCTAGAACAACTTCCAAATAAATTCAAGCTACCCTGCAGACAAAGGGTACAACGGTGTCAGCTTGCACTATCCGTCGCCATTTGAATTAAATGGGATGCTATGGTAGGAGACCCAGAGGTCCCCACTGCTGACACAGAGACGTAAAAAAGCCAGACTTGAGTTTGACAAAACTTTCTTGGGGAAGCCAAAATCATTCTGGGAGAACGTCCTGTAGATAGATGAGACCAAAGTAGAGCTTTTTGGTAAAGCAGTTTACAGACAACAGATGAGGCCACACAGTCCCTACAGGCTAATATTGTGGAGCTGGACCGATATTTTAGGGTTGCTTTGCTGCTTCTGGAACCTGATGCCTTGACTGTGTGCATAGCATCAGGAAATCTGAGGACTACCAAATCATTTTTGGGCGCAATGTAGGACCCAGTGTCAGAAAGCTGGGTCTCTGTCAGAGGACATGGGTCTTCCAGCAGGACAATGACCCATAGCACACTTCAAAAAGTACCCAGAAATGGTTAAGAAAAAGCACTGGAGAGTTCTGAAGTGTCCGAGATGAGTCCAGATATTAATCCCATAGCACAACTGGGGCATGATCTCAAATCAGTAGTTGGGAGAGGGCACCCTTCAAATGTGAGAGACCTGGAGCAGTTGGCAAAAGAAGAGTGGTCCGAAATTCCAGTAGAGAGGTATAAGACACCTCATTAATGGTTACAGGAAGCAATTGATTTCAGATATTTGTATTTCTTTATTTTTAAGGGTGTTCTACTTATTATAAAGTTGAGGGTGCCAATAATTTTGTCCGGCCCTTTTTTGAGTTTTAGGTGGAATAAAGTGAGATTTGGCATTATTTTTCAGATTTTTTGTGTTTTTCCAATGCAAACTGTATGTCCATGACTGTAGATGCATTGCTTTACATTTCCACAGAAATACGCCACATCCTATCGTCTTCAGCACACCTGACAGTTATCATGCACCTGCTGCCACAAACCTGTTCTCTGAGTCACTTAAGAACCTCCCCCGTTCTCTTGAGTTAAATTCCATGTGTGTAAATTAATTGTCCTTTGGGGTGATAAATAATGGTTGAACAATGCTTTGCCTTTAAGGGTGTGTGGTCAGAAATGCTGTGTCTAGGCACATCCTACTAAGTCATATAAATTCCTGCCACCATCTTCTCCTTCTCCTTCTCCCTTACTCCTGGGCTGCTCTTGGCCCAGCAGCTCTTCAGGACCATGGGAGGCTTTGATGTTCGAAAATACAAAGTTAATGGCTTCTTCAGCTAATTGTATAGAAAAGCCAGTAATCAATTAGAAAAACTTTGCACCGCAAAAAGACAGTACAGTCAGTTAATCATTCTTTCATACAGTATATATTTGAATGGGAGCGCTGTTTCAAGTGTTTCCATGACAGACATGAACAGAGTGGCGATAATCATCTACATGTTGTTCATTTGAAAAATCTACACTGTAAGGCAACAATTTACATACTCAGGGGAGTCATTTCTGGTGCAGTTGTTTCATGAATTCTGCTGTTTTTGACAGTCTCTTAAGCTTGTCGTGTACATCTAAACATTTGAAAGGCCGCAGGATTGGATAACAACTCAAAGTTGTTCTGGCGTGTTGCTATGGTCACAGGGTGTGGCTCATACAAGCTGTGATATAAACTACAGATGATGTTCTATTCCCATGTTTTGTCTCTAGCGCGTGTCTATGGAAGCCTAACACATCTGTACAACTAAACCTGGACTATGAATTGGCCTTAATAACCAATACCGTTAGTGTTCTTTCTCTTCTCTTTTCACAGAAAGCCATATAATATAATATATCTATTATATATATATATATATCATATAATTTATCATACATGTCACGTTTATTTTTGCTGTCTTCAAGTCTTTATACAGTTGATGCAATACACAGGCATTATGTTCGTTTGTTTTATTGGTATGAATAATCTATTTCCATTTAACCAAAAATATAGACACTTGTTTTCAATGGATTGATTAATCAGTTGATCATTTCTCAGTGCACCTGATTATGCGACTGTCAAAGTATCAACCACAGGTGTGCTCCCCAAGTTACTAACAGGCCCCCTTCTCTCTACCCAGTAAAATCTGGTGTGCCCTTCATGTCTTAGGCTAATAGCCCTAGCTACTGCTCTGTGCTGTTGTATCTAAGCACATCCCCAGCAAGTCATATAAATTCCTGCTGCCTCCCCTTTCCCTCTTACCAACACCTTTCCAATGTTCTTCCCCAGACCCAGAAGCACAATTCAGGCCCCGGGAAGTCATTAGGCAAATTAAGATGGTCATAAAGCCAACAGTTCTGCTTGGCTTTTATGTCCTTGGGCCACAGTTGTCCTCTGTTGCATTTCTCTGTCCTTTAGGTGCGCCAGCTAAACCCGATTATGTTTGTACCGCATTTGGGGGAAGCAGCAGCCTTCTGCTGAAAGAGAAAAATCGGACTATATTGAACCAGCTGTGTTATTTATAATGCACTACATGGACATGACTGATTGCTAGAAAGCACAGAGGGGGTGGGGTGCTGAGGGGCCAATGATGCACAGAGGCACACACTGGTCTATTCTGGGCTGTGGTGCCACGCGTGTGTGTTGACCCCTGCTAGGTAGAGGGGTGTTGTACCCCTGTTGCAAATGGAAAGGTGAGGTGACCCTGTTCCATGAACTCAGCACAGATCCAAGAGGGGTTTCCTGTTTCCAGACACGCAGACGTGAGCTGGACCTGTCTGATATCACTCCAGCCCCGGCCGCTTTCCATCACGCCAGTTCCATGTACTAGCATCTCAATAACAACGGTTCAGGTTATGTCATGAGCAAAAAAAAACAACAACATTAAGTCAGTATTGTATGACATTGTTTGTGTGTGTGTGTGTGTGTGCCAACACATCAGTCATGGTTTATTTCTTTATTTAGAAATGTAAACCAATCAAACATGAGATTAATAGCAACATTTTTGAACTGTCACATGCAGGAGCCTGAAGTGAAAAATAAGATGAGCTGTATTTTGTCAAATCAACAAATGTATTGTGACCTTGGTTGAAAGTATTTAGTGTTGGATGAAACATCTCTGTGAGTGTTTTCAACATGCTTTTGTGTGTTTTACAGCTGCTCAGTGCTGTGTACATCACACCGTCATTTCACAATAATAATAATAGTAGAAATAGACTACTTCAAATCTCTTTTGTCCCCTGTAATTACAAAATTGCTTCATGAAGTGGGTGA
The DNA here is from genome assembly GCF_963457725.1 of Sprattus sprattus. Lineage (NCBI taxonomy): Eukaryota > Metazoa > Chordata > Actinopteri > Clupeiformes > Clupeidae > Sprattus > Sprattus sprattus. The sequence goes on from NC_137923.1 coordinate 6,641,395, forward strand.
CCACTTATAGTGTCATTTGAGCTCTGGAAAAAATAACGAGGGTCATTTAAAAACTGTCATCTATCTCATAATTAGTTTGTTTTCAGAAATGTGGCCCTGCATTGGCTGATGTTAGATATCTGAGAGGTCATATCTCAGTCAATGCCATGTCCTGTTTACATTATAAGAGGCACACATAGTTTAAAGATTAATGTTGAGATGATGAATACATGAATGAAGCACGTATGATGAGACTGGAAAAGCTAATTTCTCAGAATTCACAGACATGGAAAGTGTTTACAGATGAAAATCTGTTCGCCGTCTGTAATCACCATCATCCACTTACTCATCATATAATGTGTTTCAAACATCATCTCACAGCTCTGACTCTCTTGTGGATCTCTGGAAGGATTCTGACCTTCCAAGCCCATGTTTTTGGTGGCTGTGGGAAAAGTAATCTCTGGTAGCGAGTGCCTTCAAGGCACAGACACTGCCATAGAGAAAGATGGAGAGGGTGAAGGGAGAAGGGATGAGGGAGAGGGGATGGAAAGTCAGAGGAGGCTTTGATTACAGTGGACACAATTTGTCAAAATGTCTCAGGTTTTGGAGAAAGAAACTCCCATTTGTGAGGCTATGTCAGGCTGAGAAAGTGACAGGCGAGAGGGACACAGAGGAAGAGGGGATGCCTGCTGGAGGAAAGTCGACACTGGCTCACCACACTCAGACAAATGAGCTGCTCTTTTCTCTGGGTCATTCTTTTTGTGCCCAAGGTTAAAGAGCAAGGCTGTTTATCACTCTTTCCTTGTTGGTCGGAAGTTACCTACCTCAAATGTGGGATCCAAATGTTTGTACGCTGGATGACATACTCTTTACATTCTATCATTCTAGCATTTTACTTAATTACTGTATGATTATTATTATATCACTTTAAGATATTGTTTTCGAAACAACAAAAAAAAATCTGTTATTAAAAAGAATTGGAAATCAACTGACAGATGTAAGAACTGGATGTAATTTGGTGACGAAGACAGGTTCTAATGGCTAGGCTCTACAGTTCCTCCTTCGCTCTGTAGTTAGTCACTAAAATTCATTTTGAGTTGAGCCCATGTTTCCAATGGCATGTATAGAACTGATTTCAACTGATATCATGGAACCATAGCCAGAGGACATCTCACACTCTCTGTCATGGTACCCCGTGAACGATGTAAGCGAGAGCAACAGGTGCAAAGGACATGTTTAGGCTGTGGCCTCTGGTGAAGATCCAGTACCAAACCAGAAGCCTTCCTGGCTCTTGAAAGACTTGAATATAGAGTTAACCGACACATTGTCCTGACCCCACCCCCACCCTTCCAAAAAAAAGCTACATTAATGGTAAACCTATCCACTGAGTTACGAAATCCCTCGAGTCTCCTTAAAATGTCCCCGGGCCATGAGAACAGGTTAAGAAAATAGATGGCAGAGAATGGAGAAGGGGAAGGCTCCCGTGGCAGGGTTGTATGAGGCAGAGATTTTCTCACAGGCAAATGAATTGGCCGTACCTGGTTATCCTGGTCCACCCCCTGAAGAACTCCCCTCCTACCCCCCTTCCTGCCTGCCACAGATCCATTTACCTGCCCGACAGCGCTCACAAAGCACGGATGAGAATGGGCCCAACTTGCGTTACAGTATCTGTCTCTGCTACACACTGTTTAATTACTTTTGTTTCCCGTGCTGTAGGGGGTGTCACATACCTGTTGGAGGAGCTCGCTCTGTTCTGTCAGTGTAGGGCTTTATGGTGTGTGGCTGAGGAAGTTATCAGTGCTGACTGTTTGGGGCCATGAAATAGTTAGGCCAAAATGTGAGCAAATGTGTTTTGTTTATTGTGAGGCGGTACATGCTAAAACACCTGCATTTCAACAATGTAATGTCCAATGTTAAAGCACTGAGGGGAAAACAAAGGTTTTCATAATTAAGCTTTTGAGGATAGTTCAAATATGTCGATGAGAGATTTGGGACACAAGTGAGATGGTGACATAGAGAATGAATAAGATGAAACGTCATTAAAATACAGAGAAAGTCCCAAAACAGTTTATTGATCGCTAAAGTATTTGGCAGTGTGCTCCACTCCGCCATGAGCTCAGGTAGAGCATCTGCTGAGCATGGAGCGAGTTGGAGTCCCTGATCAATGAGTTAAGAAAAAGTCTGCACAGGGCTCACAGACTACTCATTTGTGTACATTTCCTGTTCCGCCAGCACTACAGAAATATGTGAGAAATGTGAGCGAAATCAGGAGAAGGGCAGATATCATAGATTCCTTCCTTGATTTCAACTCAGAATGCAGTTTTTTTCTTTTTTCAGAGAAAGACCATTCTGAGGCAGTGAGCAACAGCTTTAAATGACAGTCAACTAATTTCTCATGTCTCCCGGACACTGACCATATTTAGAAGCACTAGAGAAAAAAAACAACAAAGAAAAAAAGGGGGAAAGACAACAAAGAAAGAAAAACGGAAAGAAAACATTTGTTTTTCTGTGGCTGTGAACATTGCCGTTTTGGTTCTTTATCACTCCCCTACAGCCCTAATTGTGTAATTGCCTGTTGATTTTTGCGTTTCATGTGGTTTTGGCTGATCGTTATCATTGGCGCCATTTCGACTTTTGGAAAAGTGACGACTTGCTTTCCGCTGTGCGTCCATAGCGGTGGACGGACTTTGTGTGGTCTACTCTGGGAACCGGCGTGCCACTGCTGCTGCCCGTGTTTGTTTAGAGGCCGGTTCCCGTTCCAGCTGAGCCGTGTGCCTGTCACATCTCATTACAGCTGGTGGCGGGACACGGAGGAGCCCTGAGACCGGCCTGCCAAATACGCCTAAGCCAGGGCTCTGGCAGACCTCCGGTCGCCATGGCTTCAAGACTTGTCCCTGTGTTTTGTCCCAGGAGGTCTGTTTAGCCGACAGAGAACAAAAAAAATGTCTGATGTGGATGGAGATCCATGCCTTGTAGACAAATATGTTATGCTGTATTGTATGGTTAAACATTTTGTAAAAGCATAATAACTGTTTCATATTTTTGACCTTCCGTCTTAGAAATGTAATTGTATGCAGAGCTATACAATGACAATATAGGCTTTAAATGTCTTCAATTTAGAACCGAAACCAACAAAATGAGCAAACAAAAGGCCAAATGTTGTAAAAGGTGTCTAGGGATATGATCATCCCTGACCATGACTTCCTAGAGCAGCGAGTCCTGTTAAGCACCTGGTGACTCCTCCCTCTCACAGACAAGGGACACAAACACGCACGGAGCAGCTTATACTGCTCAGATTGTCAGGGTTGAAGAAGTTAATACAGGATTTCAGATTGTCAGGACACGCAGCTATCGGATTGTACTCTCATTCTTCTCATATCTTCTTTTTCACCTAGAGACTAAGCTGTTGGTTAAATCGCCGTCCAGTGGTGACTTAGAGATGTCTGGTTGTTTAGAACCCTAGGTTGTTCTAAAACACCAGCTCTTATCTCAGGTGTCGAAGTAGATAGTAGACAGCCTGTCTCCAATCAAAGATATGAAAAAGTGAATTTTGTTTAGGAATGCTGATGAGTTGATACGACAAAGTTAATTTCTTCTTTCTTAACTTGTCCTTCTTTCTCTTTTGTGGTTGAATTTCACTTGCACAAGCCTGAGTACAAGATTCATGTCTACCAGCACTCAAAACCAACAGAACATACACATTCCATACCTTATTATTGCTTAATACTTATGTTACATAATACTTACATTGGGCCTGTTCATGATTCTTAAATATAGATCTATAAATTCCCTTATGTAATGGGCTTATATTATGCCTGAATGCAGCCTCTCTTAACCGCTACTCGTTTGCTGTTTGATAGAACATTTCCCAGCAGGTCCCTCTAGCGTCCCCTTAGCCAAACCCTGGTCAGGAGCCCTGCACATCCATCTACGTGGGCCTGGTGGCGAGTAATCACCTGTGTGCAGCGCTTGCTGGCCAGCGGCAAGTCAAGATAGCGCCACAGCACCAACGGAAACGTGAGACTGTGCTGGGTGATAAGGAGCCGGGAGCCCCTCACCCCTGCTGCAGCAGAGACTGATAGGTGCAAGCGTCGCTCCTCAGAATGACTGACGGCGCAGCGGTGAGCCCTTCAGGCCTTTGCACATCCTCAGGTTTCGGCCGTTCTCACTGAGGGGAGGGGGGCACCCAGCTGACCTATTGTGACGGGGGGAGGGGGAAGGTGGATCGGGGAAAGATAAAACACATGAAAGGGGGCTTGACAGCTACAGGGATGTTTGATAGCTTTGAAAGGTGTTTCTGGTCTTTTGAGAAACTCATTGCTACGTCCAACAAACTGTTCACTCTGATGCAGTGGATATAAATGGATATAAGTACATCAAAAAGCTTGGCTGACACTGTTCTATCTTAAAAAATGTAAGTAAAAACTAGAATAATTGCATTCCATCTAATTAAGCTAATTATGTGGTAATATTGTGTTCTGTCGCCAGAATGCAGCAAACCAACATACTGCCGCATTTTATCTACTCGTGTGAGGGACAAGATATCTCATCCACTCTGAGTGTGTGTCCTTGGGATTAGGCTCTTAAGGCATGTGAATATGACATACTGATACAGGACTAGCGGTGCCGTTGCCAGTGTCTAGCTAATGATTCACAGAGTCCCAGGTCTGTACCCCTCCCCCCCCCCCCCCCCCCCGAATGAGGTCTCTCCAATGTAACTCCTGGCCTTTCAAACACTGGAATGCTGTTTGCTTACTGTTACAAATGGGCAGGGGATGGACTCAGCTCAAACACTGTTATCTGAAGTGCACCCATTACCCCCTGGTTGGGAGGCTCAGAGGTGTCTTGGGGAGACTATATCTCAGCCCCTATGTATCCCCTCACAGTTAAATAACATCCTTTTAACAGTGTGGGCCCTGAGTGAAGGATCTTCTCAAAGAGAACATAGCGTTTCGCTATACGCCATAGCCTCACCGTGTCCCTCCCATCTCTGTGTTTCACGTCTACACCGCACTCTATTGTAGCTACTGGTGTGACAAACATTTTTTTTTTATGACTTTAAGTGGCATACTCTGCATACTTTGTGTGATGAGATAATGATAGCCGTCTGTCTGGCCAAAGGCTACAACAACCAGAAGCATCCTCTACCTGTTCTGGTTCCACATTCTTAAGTTAGCTTCCAGTGACTAGTCCTAAAGCAAGAAGCAAGGTCCAGATAGACAGCTAATGACTCAGTGTTGACCTACAGGTTAAGACCAAACAGACCGCTCTCTTTTTGCACCTCACTGTTTACATTTGTTTTATTCAAATCCTCTGATTAAGTAGATGTTTTAAATTACCAGTATGCAAATATGCAACAACAAACAAACATAATCGTTAACTATCATGATTGTGGTCGAAATGTGGTTTTGTAAGACAGGCACAAGAGGGACAAACCTCACGGGCTCCTCTCCCTGACAGCACGTGGTCAAGCTGTTGATTGCATTTCTATTTAGCAGCTTTGGAGGAAGAATTCCATGCCAAAACATGGTATGTAATAGTTTCACAATAAGGACAGTTTGAAATATATATATATATATATATAAATAGATAGATAGATTTCAGATCAACAAACATGATATTTAGTACATGCTTTGAATGCCTGTCACATGTTGCAGGCACATGACAAGACCTTCACACGTTATGCCACTATCTGCACTGTGCCAATTTACTTCAGTGCCTTTTTTCCAACGGCCAGTGCCTCGGGAGTTGGGTACATGCCACGCCTGATGCCACTCCTCCTCCTACTCCTCCTCCTCCTCATCCTCTCTCTCTCTCTCTCTGATTGTGTTGCTCTCTCTCCCTCTCTCCCTTTCTTTAATGCTTTGTCTGGTGTTTCAAACTGAAAGTGTGGTGTAGTCTTTTGCACAGGCTCTGGCCAGCTGGCATGTGTCCATCTCAGGAATCCCATAAACGTGCATGTCAGGATGACCACCTCTGGCCTGTGGATAAAGCTTTCAGTCCATTTCCAGGGAGTTCCCTTGCTAGAGCTCTGGGTTATCCAGCTGCACTTTCTACTGCAGGAAAAGAGACACAGCCCACTGTCCCCCAAAACAGACCCACGAGAGGAGAGAAAGAGGCTCAGACACAAACATTAGTACAATGAGGTAATTGAAAGCAGGACGGGGAGAAATTACAATTTGAAGTGAGATTGTTATGGGTACAGAAAAAGCTGGAATTGTCTAGACATACTCCACACAGCAACTGAAGCCCTTCTGGTTTCGGTGGGGGTGGGGGGTAGGATATTGGGGAGGAGGGGTGCTGCACTATTATCATTACAATTGCCATGGTTTATAAATTCAGGGCAAAACTTGAGCTCTTCATGAGGCAACTTAAGCCTGGATCCTTTGCTGTCTATTGTAGGTCCTATATGTTGGCCAGCATTATTCTATAATGTCTACAAAATGACAAGAAAAGCAGATGCTTTTACACAAACATTAAGCATGGACTGGAAGACAGGTTCAGGTATAGAGAGGCATGGCTTTATGTGCCCCTGACTCTGCCAGTGAGTATAAAACTGGGAAGTAATCCCTACTAGTTGTGCCAAACCTGCTTTACATGTTTTTTAATCCATGTGACATTTAGGTTGGCACTGTTTGATTTGAACCTGTTTTCCCTCCAAGACTAAAGCCCAGAGCAGCAGGTGAATGTAACCCGTCTATTCTATAAAGACAGCCAGATGGCAAGTGAAAAAAACTCAGTATGTGGCTGTACGTAGTCAACGGATAAACATGGAAAAACAATATTCCCACAGATATGGATAAGACTGTTGGTTCTTGTTGTCTAGTGGATCACACTGTAAACCCAAACAGTTCTACTAACTTATTAACATTATGTATTCAGTACTTAAAACCTGGAATTTAGTTGACCCAACTTAAAATGTATTAGTTTTCTGAGCAAGTGAAGACGTTTTAATTGTATTGGAATGTATTTGTTTGAGTTAACATTGACTGATAACTCATATTTTTTTAGTCATCAACGTCATTGAGAACACCATTGCAGAGATCTTGTGATGAGAGACAGAGACAGCAGACTTAAGGTAGAGGAGTCGTTTAGTAATCGAGATGTTGGAAGGTTGCTAGTTCGATTCCCCACTCCTCCTTACCAAGTCCATAAGTGTGAACCCCTAAACTGCTCCTGATCTATAAATGCAAAATTCCTTGTAAATCTCTTTGGATAAAAGTGTCTGCTAAATCACAGATGTAAATGTACATCTGGCAACACTGGGAAGGCGGTCGACCAATGACAGTTCTCTCTACAGTAAGAGCTTGCGCAAGAAGTTGAAATGTAAGGGAGATACCCTTTCAAAAACTTGTAAGGGCGTAATAAATTGTTTGTGAAAGACCCAGCGAAACATACAGTAAATATCCGATGAGGCAAAATCCTGGACCATTTTGGAATAATATGAGTTCAGAGAACTTAAAAATAATGAAAAGGATAACAAAATAAATCAGTATAGCCGATTTATAATTTATAAGTTAAGTTTACTTAAAAAATATACATGTAGTATATATACTCAAATGTTATTATGTAATCGGTTACATCAAAAGTTTGAAGTACTCTGAACTTGTTCAGGTTCAGAAGCAGAGGTGTCAAATAAAACATGCCGCCTCTCCGGATTGGCATGGTCTTTAGTCACTGCTCCAGTGACTCTCTTGTTTTGCATTGCATCAACCTTGTTATTAACGTAATAATCAACGGACACCATCTAACACCTGAGGAGCAAAGATCTGAGCATGCAACCACAGTCAATTGCGCCAGAGGGTAACGTGTTCAAAATTCCTTGAGAGAAACACTAGTGAAGTCACCGAAACCCTCCAGATGTCCAAAACATCTTGAAAATAACCCTAAATTAGGATTTGTCATTCTCTGCTGTGATGACCCCCCCACACAGTCGTCAGTCAGGTGCAAAGCAAGGTAGGTTACACTAATCCATCTCTCCACAGGTGCATTCGTTTATTCGTTTGCTCATTTATTCGGTCTCATGTACCTAGGCTGATGGTCATCCGATGACAAATCAGCCAAGCCACATTTAAACAGCCCTCACCTCGAAAGCTATTTGTGGAGTAGCCTAAATATGTTAATTGATGAGTTCTTATCATCACCACAGGACTCACATAATTGACTTTCAGTAAATAGCTGGTAAATACTAATCTAATCTCATTAGATTTTGAGATTGCTAGGCATGTCTACATTAGTCACAAGGTGATGCGCTGGAGTGCCTGCATTTGTAATCAGGGCCATGTCTAATCACATACTCCGTAATTGTACTTTAATTTTGTTTGACCAGTGTAAATGAACATTTTTAGCAGATGCCAATCCAACCTTTACCTTTAAGTCATGTAGTTTTGAGTATGTGACAAAACACATAGAAAGGAGTAGACATTTGGTTGTCATGTTTCCGGATGTGTTGGTACTTCACTGCCTCATTGTGTCTTACTAGTAACAACACCTTTTTTTCAGAGTAAAATGCTCTTCTGATGGAGAGTTCATTCTCTTACTCCATACAACCTGGAGGGCAACAACTGATAACCATCACAACAAGACAACTGCCCCAGTTAGGTCAGCTTACTGACACCATGCCGCACATTCTGCAGGTGAAACTGAATCATTGTCTCACACAATAACAAGTCCTTTCACTAAAGGACTGTAACCCCTGGTAGTCCTGAATGGATCCCACACAGTGTGTACACTGTAGTTCATGCAACACTTGGGTGTAATGTTCAGTTTTCCACTCCGTGTTTTAACCTGAAGATAACCCAATGATGTAATCAAGAGAGCTTCATAGGTGTTTGAATACCGTCCAATGACATAACTCCTCAGCTCTGTTGCATTTATTTATTTTACGTCACGGACAATACATGACCTCAGGTGAGTCTCGGGCCCTCACCTTTGAATGAAGCACCAACCTGATTTACTGCCAGGCCCTTTCTGTTGATTCTAATTTCATCACATATTTCATGTCGCCACATGAATAGACTGAGTAATGACAATGGCAGTGGGGGTGCGGGGGTGCAGGGGGGGGAAAATGGTCGTTTGGAGGTGAAAAGCACAAACTCGCCCCGTGAGATAATGGCCCCACTCGCTCTCCTTTGGCTTCTCCGCATTCCTCAGCACCGGAGTCAGTACTGAAGAGGCTGGGGCAAGACGGCGAGACTGCAGGTGGACAAAGGCTAACTGTTCAGCCGCAGGTGTTATCTTAACCCACCTCCAGTGCCCTCCCTCCGCACCAACGTCTGCCGTGAACAATTTCAATGACTGAACAAAAATCTTCGAATCTTTTTTGAAAGCACTAAAATACAGAGGTGAACACTTGACATGCTCAAGGAGCCATATTGCCATGGCTTGTTATGGTTCGAAGGTTGTTTAATTTTGTGGTGAAATTTGTCATCCATGCAAACAAAGGCAGCTAGTACTTAGAAGACAGAACTTACAAAGCAGCTTAATGTTTTGGCTCTTACCCACAGTGATATGAACCTGTTGTTGGTGTATCCCTTGATGAGAACATGTAGGAAAATGAGGCTACACACTCAATAACAAATCACAAAGAAATCAGTTTATGACTAATTTTATTCAATTCAAAATTCGGCATAAATAAACTGCAGAAATTATCGCATTAGCTATAGTTTCCGCTTGTGCAAAACTGAGTGTTGACAGAATATCTTTGGTGGCGAGGTTTAGCTTGATCAGGATTATGTTCATTCGGTTCCTGCTGGTTATTCCAGGAAAGCTTCTTCAGACAAGCTAGGGCTTCTGTGTCAGCCTTTGCTGAGGCCTGTGCAAAATATGAAAAGCTGGGAGACAGAGTGAAGAGTAAATAATTGCTTTTCCCAGGTACGCTCCCATTGTGGGGGCCCAGGTTAACGTTGGCGAGGTCTGAAAAGCTCCCCTCGTATCCTTTTGACCCCGGGGCCGACGCAGACATACAGAGGGGCGGCTTTGTGTGCTAAGACAAAGTTTTCTCCTGAGCAGCAAGGCCAATTACACTGGGGCAACAAAGGGATCCAAGAGAGGGATGAGTGAGAGGGAACAGTACCCCCAACTCTGCAGGACAAAACAACCGGTGGAAACCTATGGAAAACAAATCGCCCAGTGGACACTGCTGGAAAATGTGACTACTTATAAAGGTTTCTCTGTAGCTTAGCAGTGCCTGTCTAGAAGAAGCCTTTATCACACACCTTTGTGCTCAAATGTATGTTCATAAGGCTCATGTTGTATAATTACCCTGTACACTGTACATTCAAGTAAAATCCTCACCTAAGCTAATGACCATCATTAAATTGAATTAAAGGTTACAATTGTAAATGGTTGACTCGCTATTATTTTTTGTATTTCCGTCATATTCTTTCTAGCACAGAAAATTGGGCCTCTATATTGTTCCCTTCAACTCGATGATCATTTTGTTTGTGTGTTCAGTCTGTCAATGAACTGGAGCTCTGGTGCTGTTTTTGCTTTTCTTTTTCCATGATTACCGTGAGCACATTTGTTCACACTTCCTGCACGCTTGACCACTTGGCCCTTTTCCTTTGATACATCGGGAGAGGTGGTCTCTCTGTGGCCTTGTTCAGTCCTCCATTCTGGGTTATTTACTTTAGGCTGTTGTGGATTTCCCCTTGTGCGTGTGTGGTGGAGAATAATTGCTATTCTGGACTCTTTAGATTAGATTGTAATTGATTATTTTTGCAGTGGCTGAGCGTGAACACTATGGCACAGGAAGAAAACATGGGGGAAAGAGAAGGAGGAGGCCATCAGTGAAATAAATACAGAATCACGTGCCATCCGTTTTTACTCATTTTCAAACATCAGTTAAATGGCACATTGTGTTATGAAGGTGGAGATACAACTAAAAGATAAACTGGAAATGTCCTATAAATGTTGCAAAGAGGCGACTTCTGTTAAATCCTTCTAATTTCAATTTGATGTTCATAAATGAGTTGGAAGACAGAGTCCTTGGCAAAATCCCTGAACTGGATTTCCATTTGACTTTATTTTATTGCTTTGGCCGTAGACTAGTTTGGAACTACAGTATCATCAGTACTCGCGCTCTCTCTCTCTCTCTGTCTCTCTGTCTCTCTCTCTCTGTCTCTCTCTCTCTCTCTCTCTCTCTCTCTCTCTCTCTCTCTCTCTCTCTCTCTCTCTCTCTCTCTCTCTGTCTCTGTCTCTGAGCAGAGAGAGCACTCAGGGAGTCTACAGGCTATTAGGGGGTCCAGTGATGGAACGCTAGTCTGTGTCTTTTGACTAGGGCTCCATGGTCTACTTCTGCTGAAAGGGATCCCGCAGTCGGCAAGACATTGTGTGCAATCCCAAAGACACAGAAATCATTGCTAGCTGTGGGGTGATTTACATGGTCATGCTCACACAAATCTGTCAGTGACGCACAGACAGAGTAGACGTGGGAGGCCGTATGGTTACCAGAGGTGGCTATGACTAACACGTGAATTCACTTTTGACTGATCTATGCCAAACACGTACACAGACCCCTTGGAAGAGTCAAATGCATATGACAGCTAACTTATGGGCCATACAGTGGCACATTCTGACAGACATTCAGACATCTATAGCTCAGCATACTTTCAAACATGTTTCTGTGCTATACGTGGACAAATATAATATTTTTCTAAGTTACCTACGTAAGTGTAAAGTTAAAGCTATAAATACAATGTATGTACAGTACATTTCCAAACTGCACTGTTGCACGGTAATGATCAGTTTTTAATAAAGAGGTACTTTATAATGTGACTGGACTAAAACTGGTTTGTTGCCAGATGTGGCCATATCTACATCAGTTGAGTTGATTGCTGTAGAGGCTTGGGCTGATAGTGCGTGCAAACACTGTGAGTAACTCACCATTTGTCATAATCACCTGAATATGTCTGAAGTCCAGGTAAAACGCTACACAACCAAACACAACTGCTGTTAAACTGAGTTGAATTGGACAGACCAGAAATTTGAGCTCCCTTGAGTCGTGTCTGCAACGGTACGATTTGCAATATAAGACAAGTGGATCATGAACAAGTACACAAATGTTGGGATGTCAACGCTGTTGTGTAAACACACATGCACGTGCTTGAGTATGTAGACGTACCTCTCAGCAGCAAGGAACATATCTATGGGTGGAGACCCAAACTTGCTCAAATTCAGAACACACACGCAACACAACACACTCTCACACACTTTCTCTTTCTCCCTCCGCCTTTTTTTCTTTTATTAACCTCCATGGCAATTGGCACACATTTATCACCTCATCAAAACATTGTTCTGTTTGATTGAAAAAAACATACACACAATAACAAAATTGATTTAATTTGTTTGTATATGTTTTTATATAGAGAGGTGCTGAATTATGTGAATGCTATGTCTTCTTCCATTTTAATCATGACTGATCAGCAACAGCAATTCTGATCAAAAGCAACCAGGCTTAACTCAAATTAATGCAAACCAATAATGCATGGTGATGACTTTGAATGCATAGCCTTTTGCAGAAATCCATTTCATTAGGCCTACGATACCAGTGAACCAACTTAGACTGCCTTAAAACTGGGAAAACTGATAGTTGGTGACACATTTCATGTTTAGGCTTAACTGAAAGTCTTTACCATCGGTTAGGATATATAGGTAAGGCTGTGCAATGACCACTGATTAGACAGTACAGTAGAAGTGCGTGTGGACTTTATCAAAACGAATTAGGCGGAATCTTGTAAATAAAAGCAGAATGTCTCCAGGAAGACGTTTGTGCGCCGGCCAATCTGCAATCGTCGTAATTGTGTTTATAAAACAAGAAAGTCCTCCCGCTTTTTCTTTGGACACTGCAAAATACTCAAACGTGACCAGCGATTCTCCCATAATGGACGATTGGCCTGCACCTCTCCAAAACGTATTCTTACTGAAAATAGTTTTCGGCTTAATATGAACGTTAATTGTATTCGAAAAAGCCACATCATTTGGTCTAGGGTTAACCATATTTCATAATCAGAAACCTCATCTTTAGTAACTTTCGGGAGGTGGTGGTAGTGGTGTGTGCAGAAGTGCAGTATAAACAAAAGGGTCTATAGATTTGCAGTAGGCTCTACTTTTGCTTATCGGCGGATGTTGAATATTTCGAAATGACTGAAGTGTTTCTGCAAGCATTTATACTAGTAATTCCAAATACATGTGAAATACAGAATGTCTCTCTTCAAACTTTAAGTCACCGTGAGCAAATAACAAATACCATAGAAAATTCCTTTATTTACAGCAATCTTCAAATCAAACAAATCTACACTTGGTGTGATTTCAATTATTCATTTTGTTTCGTGAATGATGTATGTGGTGTGGTGGGGTAAATTGAGTTGCTAAAGGCTACAGGCAACAGTTCACGTAAGACATAGCGGAAAGTTAACTAAAGTCGGGAACAGAATAGAAGAAGACAAACTGCAGGATTACACACTTAGGCTACATCTTGTATGTTTGAATGTGCTCATTCTAAAATACTGGGACAATAGCCTACACAGTGAATGCACACCAGGCAAGACATTAGGCAAGTTTAGAATTATAAAGATCTTATAGTCTACATTTAATGTTACAAGCCTAGTATGTGAAGCAAAAAGTTAAAGCTAGCCAGCATTTAAGTTCGTAACTTTGTGGTTAAGACTGACTAACACACACTGCCTGTTGAAAGGCTATCCTACTCATCAGTCTCTCCTGCTTAAGCTGTAACTTAAGCATCTCATCTGATCTATCATGTGTCCAGGTAGGCATGTAGCAAGACTTATAGCACCCCTAAACTCAACAGACACCGCTCCATTTTTTTGGTGCCATATTCAATGGGCATTTGTTTGTAGAAGCCTGTCAGGTTTTCATCACAGCAAAGAATATAAGGATGAGCAAAATATGTTATTTGCTATTTCACCTGAATAGAGAAGAGAACATTTGTACAGCAAGGTATAGGCATTCGATTTGTTTTAGTTGTGTGCGTAAATATAATGCTGTGAATTGTTTTTGTGTTATTGTTTTATATTAATTATGTTCACAGGTAGCACAAAGCAACTCCTCTTAGGGCACCCAAATGGCCCTGATCTGAGGGAGTATAGATATTTGTGAAGTCACTGTATAACTGAATCTTTTCTGTCCGTTTCAATGCATTCTTCTCCATCTTCTCTTTTCATACACGTGTTCTTGCTTCTTTTATTTAATACATTGAGAGTTTGCTTTTAAACGGATGGTCTCTTTGAGGCTATTATTGCATCAGTGTTGCATATTGCAAAGATTAGATAAAGACATGGTAATACTTATCAGGTATCACTCAGTATCTATAAAGCACTGCAGCAAGTTATAAGGGTTTAGATTGTTTCAGCAATGTGTTATAGAGTTTTTTAAATATCTCTTTTAGCTGTTTCGGAATGGACATACATGTCATAGTTCTAGAATGTAAGGTTGTGTTTCACTGATATGTTTTGTTAAATTCTTTCATTTCATAATAAACACTGGTTGATGTTGTGCATCTTGCCTTTTGCCTGTCACTTTCCGTTTTTTGGTTCTTTGCTGTATTGCGCTATGACTGTGAGAAATGTATCAGACGTCTTACTTCTCATATTCCATCCTATTCTATCCATTTCCGTTTTAAAGCCCCCAGGTATTTAGCCTTTAATCTTTGCTTTTGTCATTTTTGGAAAAGAGAAGTCGTCTGTCCAGACTGTGCGCCTACAATTTAGCAGTAGTAGAAATGAGACATTTTACGATTTAACTCCTTAATGAAAAAGCCCACCTAAACAGCTCTTGTGACACGTGATGGCAATTTAAGACCAAATTTCTTGTTGCTGAACATCAACACCAAAACTCACCTTAGTTTAGCAAATTATTTTATTTACACAGCAATTAGTGCGTCAATTGGTCTTTTGTCACGTTAAAAATAATTAGTTAATATGCAAACTGATTGTTGAACTTTCCGATCACGGTGTCGTTTCGATTGCCCTGAGACTTCTTATGGACTAATTTGCATAGTAAACAGCCTGATATTTACTTTCCTGCTAATTAATATGATGCCATACACATTATTCAACGCTTTTGCTGTTGGAGCTCATAGTCCTTCGGGTCGCATGCGTATGTGTGTGTGTGTGTGTGCGCGCGCGTGTGTGTGTGTTTGGGGGACGGTGAAACTCGCGATGCACTAGTTGAACAACCAGTTTTAAAGGTATCTATATCCATCGCGCCATTTACAGTTTAAACGTTACCGCTGCACCCATCGAACCTTAGCCTATATCACTGCCTAATCGTTAATAACTAATCCATCTTAAAATGTGCCTACATTCAAAAGTGAAACCGTGAAAAGTGTTGTTGAACAGGGGATTTGGAGCCCCCTATCGAAAGATATGGGATAATAATACACGTCTATGAGTGTTAGGCCTAAATGGATCTTACTGTACTCTATAACGCTCACACTTCAGAACCTGGATTATTTCATTCACCAAGCATAATACGTGTAGCCCTACAAAGAATTTGACATATAACATTGTGATACAAAGTACTCATGGACCATGGGTGCTATAGAGGCAAAACGGTCACTATGATTCCTAGGGCCCTGGAAGGGGTCCAGAAAATCTTTAAATTCTGT
This sequence comes from Sprattus sprattus, assembly GCF_963457725.1. NCBI lineage: Eukaryota > Metazoa > Chordata > Actinopteri > Clupeiformes > Clupeidae > Sprattus > Sprattus sprattus. The sequence goes on from NC_137923.1 coordinate 6,657,002, forward strand.
CAGGGGCCCAATAATTCCTAGCAGTGGCTCTGTTACTGGCACACATACAATAGACATTCAAGGCCATATAGGACCTCACATATGGTGAAAAACATAAATTTAAAGCAGAACATGCCTTCAATGATCAAACAAGCTAGACCACTTGCATTCAGGCTGGGGGGCATGTAGCCCTTTGTGTATTGCTAGGGGTCTTTCTAGGGTCTCTAAAGGGTCAACCATGGAGAAGCAGGCCTTACTTGGTACAAGTTTTTAGGGCCCCTGTCACCTGTGTCTGTGCCAGATTGAGCCATATTTGTTTTATTTGTTATTTTTTTTGCTTAGTAGCCAAAAAGGTATAGCTGAGGTATCAAAAAAAAAAAAGATGATTTAAGACGTGTAGCTCTGAATAAATAGTGAAAAGACTATTTTTTGCATTCTGTACATTTTTACTGTCTCGATTGTTTTATTTTACAGATCCTACAAAATCTAATAAAACAATCAAGAAATATTTGCAAAAGCAATAAAAACCTTACATAGGCTTATGATTCAAACATTTATTTCTGAATCACACTTTCATAATTTCCATAGCATAGACTGCAAATTGAACGTTGAATTCCGAATACCCACAACAGAAACCATGACGCTAAAAGCAAGTTACCCATTCAAAATAAAGTCAGTGCGTCTCAGTATATCAAGTAACTTTATTGATACGATGTTACATAGTTTACCAGGCCTATAGCCAAACCCTCCTGAAATATGCTTTTATTTCGCCTTACTGCAGTATGTGTACTATTATTATATTACCTAGAGATAATTGCACTCCTGGTCATTTCAAACTCCCCAGGTAGCCCGATGGTAACCCCGCCTACTGCCTCGCATTAGCCCGCCTCCAACTCCCTAAACAGTTTATAATGAAGAAGCGAGCGTTCAGCTTGCCAGTGACATGTATCCTGTCAAACGAGTGTGTATCTGTTGAGTACTTTCAATCATTCAAGGAGAAGACCATTTACTATTTAAAATATTTTTTTCACTATCTCTGGTGATGGCCCTCGCTGATGCGATGCTGCCGTCAATTTCTGCTTTTGCAAATTCGACACGTGAGGAGAAGCATACCGTTCAGGTAAGTTTGCTTGTTTGTCTGCACAACTGGTAAATAGTATTATTTTATGATTTAACGGGGAAAAGTTAAGGGGATAAAGCAAAGGAAATTCGTATTGTTTAAAACAACAAGGAAATACTTATTGTTAATGGGCAAGTCCTGTGAAGGTTAAACTATTGCAGCGTTTTCACCGAATATCGTTTATTTTTTTTGCAGCACTGGAAAGTGGATCAGACGAGCATAGGGGACGACATGAAACCGCTCATCGAGGTGGAGTTCAGCATCGTGGAGGCCCCTGCGCTGAACAAAGAGGAAGATGACCTGTCGAAGTTTTTGGATCTAGAGTTTATCTTGTCCAACACAATCGGGAATAACTTGACCAGTCAGTCTACGTATCCACTTCCAGAGTCACCGGATAGCTGTAGTACAGTGTATGATAGCGACAGTTCTCATCAAACTCCTAACGCCTACTGCAGCAGCAGTTACAGCTCAAGTCCCTGTCACAGTTTGGTGGCGGAGTTGCTGACCCCTGACATGGGTTATCAGGGCGAGGCTCAGCGAGACTTCAGACTGTCTGAACGGCGTGAGTATACTGAGCTTGGGGTTCCGAGCTCGGAGAACCATGTGCACTTAGCTGTTAGCTCCGTAAATCATATGGGATACAAAATTAAAACGGAGAGTCAAGAACAGTCGTGCATGATGCCAACAGACTTTATGGGACATGGTTACGAACAAAAGCCCCCGCGGCTCATGCACAACGGATTCATGCAGCAGCAGGCGTGCTCGCAGGGGTTTGCACCTCAGATTATTCACCAGAGTTTGTCCCGGGATGAAATGGCGCGGAAAGACTGTCACCTGGCGGAGATGAGCGCACACCACCACTCTCATTTGACGCGCTCCCAACAGTACTTGCCAGGTGCGTACCCACAGCAGTACACTCAGCACCCTGGAGCGCAGCAGTACCACGGAGAGTACGGCATGTTCAGGGAATCTATGCGTGTCCATCCGGGCATGCCTGGCGCGGTGTTGACCCCACCGTCATCGCCACTGCTGGAATTCTTCGCCGCCGAAGACACTAAGCCAAAGCGAGGCCGACGATCCTGGGCAAGGAAGCGCACAGCGACACATAGCTGTGAATTCCCTGGCTGCGGAAAAACGTACACCAAGAGCTCTCACCTGAAAGCTCATCTACGAACACACACAGGTACGTTTTTTTTGTCTCTTGAGAAAGGGTTGTTTTATAACGTGTACATGAATGTTTTAAACCCAGAGTTGGGCCAGAGGATCTGAGGCTAAATGGTTGGTTCGTTCTCTTCTACAGGTGAAAAACCTTACCACTGCACTTGGGAAGGCTGTGGCTGGAAGTTCGCCCGATCCGACGAGCTGACCCGTCATTACCGGAAGCACACTGGACACCGGCCTTTTCAGTGTCATCTTTGCGAAAGGGCCTTTTCCAGGTCCGACCACTTGGCTCTGCACATGAAGAGGCACATATAAAAAATATGTTTTATATAACGTTTTATCTCCCCTCGCAGAGGGTGTTACTTTTCACTTGTAAATATGCGATTTTAGATTAAGTTATAGCTGTATTTAAGAAGAATGAATGTGCATTCCTTGTAAATTATTTTCTGTTGACCTGGAGAAACGGATATGAGATGAATCGGGGCAGGACCCACACCATGTTTTTGTACATATATGCCTACACATTGGGTTCGTTTTGTACATATAGGCCTACACATTGGGTTCGTTTTGTACATATAGGCCTACACATTGGGCTAGTTTTGCTGTATGCTTTTTATTCTGTTAATGTACTTTTCGTACTGCCCCTGTCAGGGGTATGTGTTTGTATTGAAGCAGTTAAGACTGACTGGCAATTGATTTTTATTTTTCATTTTTTTCAAATTGTTCTGTTCGCCTAAAATGTAAATGACAATCACTTGGTCTTGATGGTTTTGGAGAAAAGGTACTATCCAAACTGCCTTACAGTGAAGTGCTTATAATTTATGTCATCAAATGGATGACATGATGAAGTTATGCCATGTATATGCTTATTATCTGCATACTTGAACATTTCTTTAAAACTCTTATTCGAAATGACAGATGTCTGTCATCCACTCAGATGCTTGTTGATTTTTTCAAGAAATTCAAAAAACAAATAAAACAAATATTCAAAATAAATGTGTAAATGGATTTTGTTGCACAAAAATATAACTGATGATGAGCTTGTTTGGTAATGTAAATTGACTTGAGAGTATTGTATTGTTTTGGTAGGCCGACAGATCATACTTAAGAATGTCCATATCCAAACATGTTTTAGGAGGAGTTGGAATCAAGTAACAAGTATACTGGAAAATACACAAGGTCTCTTAGTCTCATTCATCTCTTTTCCCCTTAGCTCAAATACCTCATCACCTCCTGGTCACTAATGATATCTGTCACAACCAATTTCAAATGACTTATGAATCAGCAAGAACCAGATGGTTAAGTATATCTGCCCACAGGCATTAGTCATCTTGCATCACACATAAACAGACCTTCGCTTAGTGGGTGGTTATGTCAATTGTACTCTCATTTAAATTATTTTCAGAATACAATAATGGGGGCAATAAATTGATGACACAATTTTTTTTTTGGGGGGGGGATTAAATATTTGTATCAAAAGGCAGGGCAGTTATCCAAGAGTGTTAGATCACAGGCATAAGCGGTATAGGCTGGTCTTCCTGTTTTACATGTGTGCATACATACACAAACACACACAGACAGAGAGTAAGTGAAAGACTTACAGAGAGAAAGAGAAAGAGAGAGAGACCTGTCTCCCTGACAGTTGTTTGCCTAGGAATGCACTGCCACACTGGCAAGCACGGATATAGCACTTTGCTGCTCTCTAGTGGCAAGGCATTGAACATTGCAGCTGTGTAATTTTGAATTTTGCTGTATTTCGGAGTAGCTTTATCTGATTTCTTTTTAATAAGAAGATTGTAGTCATAGTTTTTGCATACATACTCCATATTGTAGAACACTTAAAACTTCGAAAAAGGAAGTCCCAAAGTAACCGCAGTAGTTTGAGGTATTTCAGAAGCAGAAATTCCCAAAGTGCAAAAAGTTTTCTTTTGAAACCAGATTTTTGGAAGGATTTCCTTCATCAGCTAAGATAGAGCTTCTGCTAGACAGCGTATAACATTTTCCTTGTTAAGATTGTAACATCTTTTTTTTTATTAAAGTAACACTATGCAACAATTTGACACTTTTTGAGGTATGCTTTTATAGGATACTAGTTTTGGTACCATCCTCAAATTCATTTTGATAGCATATGGTCATGTAGAGGACAGATAAACACCTGTGTCTTCCCCACTAGCCATCCAAGATATGCCCTATGTAGTTCTGTGCAACGGGCTGGAACGCCCTGCAAAAATGGTAGAAAATCTTTCACAAGCATGACATGGCCAGCTATACTGCCAAAAGACACCAGTTAGTATGTTGGCAAGCTTCTATCATGTCAGCTGGGCTGTTGTGGTGTTTGCAAGGTTTTTGCATGCTTTTTAGGTAGTTAGCTTACTAGTTTTGGAACAGAACACCGTATTACTGCTTAAAGTAAAGGATCAGATTGTGTGTCTTCACGAGAGTTCCATAGTATTACCACAAGAGGGCAGTGTAAGAACATGTTACAGTGAGCATACTGTCTTTGCTGAAGTGAATGCAGACTCCCAAAGTTTTTCCCGTTTGGTTGCGTTATGTTATGGTAAAGATAATGCATAGAGCCTCCGTTTCAAGGTGTCAGCACCACATCTGGAGACATTTTGACCCTTTCATAAGTGTTCAGTTGGCTTGATTTAGATCAAGCTTTCAGTAGATCAAGATTGGTGAATGAGTGAAATGATAGAATGGCTTTGGTGTGTGTAGTTTTACTCCTCTACCACTATGATCATTATGATGGTTTTAAAATGGTATGTATAGGATCTCAATCACTCCACTCTGTGCCAGAGAATACTGAATGCAGTGGAACCACTCTGAGGGATGATGATGAATCACACTGCACAGACCTTGCTGTTTTTTCCATTCATCTTTGAAGTTTCATTTCATTGTCCTTCCTGATGTTCGCACGGGTTGTGCTCTTGTTCACATATAAGCGTGAGACATACATGTTGCGATTTAGCACGTGTTGCGATTGAGCACATAACCCCTTTTGGAACAGTTTTGGGGCCCAACTCCAACCCCTGTGTGGCTCTTCAATGTATTTCTTTGCCATACCCCCTCGCAGAGTCCTTTGCATGGTTGGCTATCGGCTCCCAGGTAGGGTGTGCTAGTCCACATGAACTAACTGAAAAACAAACCTCTACAACTGGTCTCGACGCACACCTGGTTAGATGTATGACCCAGTGCCTTTTTTGTTTTACCATACAGAGGTTGTGACAGTGCACTCAACACCTAGAGCTGCTAATTCCAGGAGCTCAGGTGGTGACGAGCCTCTACTACACCTCCCCCTGCTAATGCAGTGACTGTGTACAATTACAGATGTGTTTTTATCTGCCTCTATGCGTCATTATTTCATAGAGAGAATACCTCTCAATTACTGATCCATGGCATTTCAATTTATTTTCTAGTTCATCGTTTAGAGATCTGAGATTTAGTTTCCGGTCTTCTGCACTTCAGTGTCCAGGGCCATGCCCTCCTTTGCCTTACACAAGTCCACTTGAGGCTGTGACCACTGAAGCCAAAGGGCATGACAGATTACCCTTGTCCATGGAGCAGTGTGGAAGGGTTTTTGCAGCCGAGGCGTGTAGTCATGGAGTCACTGCTATGTGCGTAATTCCATTTACTCAACACAGGCCTCATGGCCTCTGTTTTGCCTAACACACACACACACACACACACACACACACACACACACACACACACACACACACGCACACGCACACACACACACACACACACACACACACACACACACTACAGAAGCAGTGTTACTACTAAGCTTCTATTCCGGTATCAAACAGCCTCTACCCTTCATGTTTTCAATAGGATCTCAGCTCAATTTAAAGATACATTTCCATTTTCCATTGGATAACTTGTGAAGGGAAAAAAAAAGACCATGTGCGTTGTGCATGTTTGAACAAAGCACTGACTAAGTGACCTAGATTATACACAGATTGCCGGGCAGGAATGTTGTCAGTGATCCGGCAGCTGTGGCCAGTGCAGAAGAACAGGACAGATAGAGCAGAGATAATGGTCAAACAGACACGGGGAGCCCCTCCAACCCCAGCCCCCACATCTGACTTCCTTCCTCGGTGTTCTCTCTGAACTTAAGCCCTGAGAAGCACATATGAAGGTGTGTAACAGGAAATGAAGGGGAATGTTGGGGAGAGCAGGGTTGTCTGTCACACTGGAGAGTTCTCCTAATCTAGGGGCACAATCTCATCACTCAAATAGCTACATTGTGTGTGACACAACCCCCTGAGTCAACATCCTGTTTACTTTTAGTTAAGGTCACCTGAAACTGAGCTTAGCACAATCCTATGTGGGCAGAGACATAAAAGGTCAGTGCAGAAAAGGGAAGAAGTGGTCCAAGTCGAGTTAGGAAAGAAAATGTGGGCAACAAAGCATTCAAAAATACAAATGACTCATCATCAGATGAGAGCAGGTGTTTCTGCCTTGTCTGTGTGGAACGATTTTCAAACAGCCGGCTTAAGGAGGCTGTGGTTTATCGTGTGAGATGCAGCAAATGGCCCATGCTGCATGTAGGCTCAGGAGCTACAATGTTTTGCCTGAATTACGCCTTTGAATAATGCTGGAAGACCTTTAGCTATATAAGTATAAATATATATATATATACTCTGGGGGGCCTGCACCGGGGCCACTCACAACTACTGTATGTTATACGTATGCCCAATCACAGGCCTATATGTTGAAGAGTAAGAGGCTGAAGAGGTGGGGTGGCAGTTATGTTGGCTATGTGAATTGGCTTGAACTGCTTAGAGCCCAAGCGGTGACGAGTGACAAATGACATTTTACACAGGCTATATTTTTGTTTGCACATTGAGGTCAGAGCAGAGAAAATAAATGTACATGTTTCCTTTCATCTTCGTGCCAGACAGTTATAGTGTCCTCTGAGGCCTGTACAGAAACACAACAATTCACAGGCAGGTCACTCACAGGTATCACTTTCCCATCGACCTCTAAGACCATGAAGACAGAACATTTTAGTTCCTGCAATGCCTGTGTGTTCACCTGAAATGTGAACAAACCCTGTGCCTCGCGTACGTTTTCAATTTGGCAAAAACAGAAAGCAGCACTCGCTCTCAACTCTATGGCCTCAAACTGTGGTGTCCTGTCTGCTTAAATTATGAACAGATAAAATACAGTGGGGATGTCACACATGAAACAACTGAGGACAGGTCCCCTCTCCTACTTCACAGCCAAGGCTTACAGGATAGCAGCACACACACACAACCTGACACCATATCCTGGTCCCCTTGAAGAGTCATTGCAGGCTTTTGCAGAGCTGACTCACCCATTCCAATGACCACAGTCCGTTTTCCCTGACGTACACCTGGTGCTCACAAAAAAATAAACTGGAAAAGCCTGTGGTCAGCAGGAGTAATGACCCTTACAGCTGTTCAGGCCTGACTGTCTACATTGGGATTTCACCTTTAAAGGAAGTGGAGGCTGTTCATCTTTCTCTTGTTTCCATGGTGAACTGGAATGCCCTCCTCTCGCTCCCAACAGAGCCATGTCAACAAACATCTGCTGTCACGGGTAAAGCATCTGCGAGGCAGATCGTCGATTCTTACGATAGAGATGATACGGAGTTTACATGCTGGTGGACATTTTCAGTTGTATATTTAATAGTGGACTGTTGTCTGGACGCTTTGCATTGTCTTGTCATGGTGCTAAGGCTCTTGCATGAGACTTTCAGTGGCTGCCTTTCCCTCTAGACAGTCAGACGGTATGTTTTTGGAATTTCTAGAACCGCATAATAGCGGTGCCCTGTCGGCACAAATTCGCCCCATTGCGTACTACTAACCATACACGGACACACCATACAAGGACACTAAAATGCAAATGCATTGCAATGTACACGCAGACATACTGGAAAGATGACTATGTCTAGTATTTTGTTACGTTGTAAAAACATTTATTTTGTACACTAAGTTGGTGCACCAACTGATAACAAGATGTTGTAGATAGCATAAGGAGTTACCGGCAGCTTGTTGTTGTTATCCATATCTGCATACATCGGTCCAGCAGTAAACGTGTGGCGTCGGGAGACGGGAATATTTATTTGGTCCCCGGCGGGATTGGCCAGGTGCATTCTGGTTGTGGCAGTGGGTATGGCGGAGGTCTCCACATCCGTCTTTTGCTGCAGGAATTAATGGTCACAGTTTAGAGCTGGAACTCGTGATTACACCCAGCATTATATTGTATTTTCGTATCAAAGTCTGTCCTGTCATTTGTGTTTTGATTGACATGTTAAGTGTCCCCTTGTTTGTAAATGGTGCTAGTCCCTGGTGTATAGTCTATGTATCTTTGTCGTCCAATGTCGACTAGTCTTGTCCTACTCTGATAGAGAAAGGTGTGAATCCAATTGCTGTCCAATCCATATTTTTAAATTTTGTTCTTTTTTTTTCTTCACTACTTTATAAATGAATTGGGAATTTTGCAAGATTTTCATTCTTTTTTGTTTAGCCTTATTTAAAATACAAAGCTCTTTAAACTTACTCTGCCACTGGGATTTGGTCAGACCCACCCGCACATGGTGACACCGCTCCGTCCCGTTACATTCTGCTTGGCATATGCTTAAGAAAGCAATAATGCCCTTGTCTCTTCATAAGATATTCTTATGTGGGATCTGTCCGTGGTACTGGAGGACATTTTTTTCTCTTCCTGCTCTCAAGCATACTCTTCCTGCTTGTCCTTTCCTTTTTTCCAGATTATTTTATTTTCATCCTCATACGTTTAGTAAACAAACCAGAACACATTCACATTGAATTTAAGTGGCTACTTTTAAAATGCATTCCTTCACCTAAAAGTCCAGCCGCTGTGGAAAATGCAGTGAGTAAGAGGATTACCATTTTGGAATCAGAGATCGAAGAGGGATGAACTACAAGATGCATCAGCCAAGTTCAAGTACAGCAACAATTCTCTCACGGAATGCAGAGAATGTACCCCGTCAGGCTGCTACCACTGCCGATGGAGCTGCTGAATGCATTAACCCAACAAATCCAAATGTGAGAACAGACTGCTGGCACAGGCAAGGTGCCAGAGACCCAAAAACCGAAACGCAAAAAGGTCAGTCATGACCTCACCACTGGTAAACCGGCTGCAGAACAGATGCCTCAGACAGGAATTTCCCAGGGAAGAGACTGAAAGCAGAAAGCCATCAAACCACAATACCGGAAAGGTGGGCACCTACAAGAAGTGGCTCTTAACACCTATTCAACCTACAGCCTGGATAGGGACAACATTTTGAGTGACCATCCATCCACCACCCAATGACCAGGGGGGCCTCTGATAAACACTCAGCAGCCGTATAACGTGTACAAGAGGAAAACAACAACAACTCTGTGGAACCAAAACAAATGTCCCGACAAGCTGAAACAGAGCAGGAATGCCCAACCATGCCCACTGAAATGATGCAAAATTGTGACAACAAGGAGAGTGCTTAAATAGCGCATAGCCATTCATCTCATGAACTCCCTGGGATCTCAGCAGTCAAACGGAGATTGTCAGCTAGTTGCAACAGATACCTTTGGATTGCAGCAGCAGGCTAACAAGGCTGACGACAGGCTATTTGACTTGAAGGGTCATACTGTTGTAATGAGGGCTGTCTACTTTCACAGTGTTTAGGCCTTTCCAAGGCTTCCCTCCACAGCTCCACGCAGCCCCACTTAAAGCTGAGCTACGTCCCAAATCATCTCCAAGCGCAGGCCAATAAACTGAATGAATGAATGAATGAATGAGACACAAACAGAGATGCATAATTCTGCAAACGTGTATAGTTTATTTGAATCCAGACATAAAAAGGGGGAAAGCATTCACAGTGACACCAGTGGAATGGCTTTGATGAGCAGGCATTAAAGGGGCTATCAAGCAATGGCCAACTGGTTTTAACCACCAAAAGAAAATAAACCAAAATCAAATGAAAACATCCCAAACTCAATCCTTGGTTTTAACATTCAAACCTAAATTAAAAAATATAATAGAGGCAGAAAAAAACTCATAACAGAAAGACCCTAGCGCATTTACCCCTCCAAAAAAAACCTCACCTCACTGATCCTAGGCTTTAAATGCCACATTCACCGGACACTTTACACACCACAACTACACCATACAACTCAGGAACAAAATGACCCTGCACCGTAACCGGTTTGTGTCTTAATTGATGTTGGAGTCAGTTTAAAAAATCATGTGAAGTAAAAACTAGGTCTGTTTTTTGCCATTTCAAAAACATAGCCAATCTTACAGGCCAAAACACGATTTAGAAAAACTCATTCATGCCTTTATCTCCCGCAGGGTTGACTACTACAACGGTCTTTTCAACGGCCTTCTTAAAAAGACTATCAAACAGCTTCAGTTTGTACAAAATGCCGCTGCTTGAGTTCTTATGAAAACCAAAAGAATCGACTATATAACTCAAATACTTAATTCCATACATTGGCTTCAAGTAAGTCACAGACTGGACTTTGAAGCACTACAGCTTAATTTTAAGTCACTAAATGGGACAAGACCAAATTACCTCTCAGACATGTTTCTGCAGTACACACCTTGTAGATCTCACAGATCAAGGACAAAATTCTGTTTGGTGAAATAAGCTGCTCAGCTTTGGAACCAACATCCTGATGACATCAAAGGAACTCCAATTGTAGCCAGTTTCAAATCTAGACCTAAGACCCAACTGTTCTCAGATGAATTTTGTTAACTGACCGGATGCACTCTCCTAATTACTATACTTACTTATTACTAACTTTTCACTTTTTTATTGATTTATCTTTTAGCTTTATTTTTTAACTTTTATTGTTTTTTTTTCTATGTTCTTTGATAATGCACTTGTACTGTTACTGTTTTATGTTCTTGTATCTACTCATTTGTAAAGAACCTTTTATTACCAATGTGTATGAATTGTGCTAAATATACTGTATATAACTTGCCTTGCCTTACAGCTCCTCTTTTAAACCACAAAGTTTTTTTTGCCCTTGCCTGCTCTCCTTTCATTCACTTCATCTTCATCTGTGCATTCAAACTCACGTAATGGACTCTGCGGCTAATCCACCATAGTAGTAATATACTAAACACGACCCTCATTTCAAGAATACAAGTAGACTGCCCATTGCTGCACACACTATAGCCTGTGCTCCACACTGATAGTCAGTCTTGCCTGTGTTCAATGCCTTTGCAATCTACATGCCCTTTCAGTCACTCAGCTGTCTTCAGAACCTTCCTCCAGATTTTCAACAGTTGCCATGACACAATAGATTGGCTATTGTCCTGATGGAATGACCATCTTGATGTATTCTCATGTTATCTGCTTCGTATCGGTTTGGTGAGGATGAGCAGCATAAAGGTCAGCAGACAGGCAACTCTGTCATACTCACTACTGGCTCACATACATCTCTATCTATACTTCCCAACAGGAATGGAGTCCAAATCCGTCAAAGTCTGCACAGTAAGTTTCTTTTAGAGCCAGAGAATGAACAGTTAACAGAATATCTAGGTCCACCCAAAACTGACCCATATTTGGTTAAGTCTGAGTCATGCTGTAGTTCCTTTCAGTTTCTTCATGTTTTAAATGAGCTCACATATAGTCCCTAGCTACCAGGGACATGCACAGCCATTTTGAGGTGGTGTTGCTCTAACCCCAAAAAGGGTAACCCCTAAGGGGATGTACCTGAATGGTGTCAAATATTGTAATAGAAACTAACCACAAATCAAAACGTCAACACACAAAGGCAAATGAGGAATCAAGAAGACAGGGGAGGGGTGGAGACAAGAACACATGGAACAACAGAAGCACATGTCAAAACGTAAACTGAAACACATGGCAGAACAGTAAACACAGAGCACAAGAAGAAAAAAACGCAAGACAAAGTAACAGAAAAAAAAGGCCAGCAAGATGGTCAAAACACTGGCTGGCTGAAACACTGACACATGCAGTCATTTGTGATAATTTTCACAAATCATGTTGGTTAATTAGAGATGGGTTGAGGTGCTTAAGTCCAGTTTGAAGCATAAGAATTTAAATGGATGAAATGTTTTAGCAACAGCTTCATTTCTTATTTCACTTTTACACCTCTCACTCACAAAATGCAAGCAGTATACTACCGTGTGGCCAGAACTGACTTGCAGACAAATCAGACACCTTTGTCTTCAGCCTGGCCAATGAAAACTGAAATGTATCATTTGAATTGTCAACAGGGAACTTTAGCAGAGGTTCACAAGTTCATAAGACAGTTCAGGCATGGTAAACATAGCCTACCACATATTGATAGTTTTGAGCCTTTAGTGTTTACAACAGGCTATTGTTATTTCCTCACTGTGGTTTCAAAACGTAGGCTTAACCTTAGCCTTAAAGCCCCATTATGCGAGAATGTTTATTTATTGCTACTGAGCTCCCCCTAAAGTTGTGGAGTGTAGCTCACTTTAACAACACTGTCATGCCATGAATACAAAACACACTTCAAGACTCTGCATAGTTTTATTTATTGTTTTATTTATCGGAGATCAATGCTAACATAAACAAAAAGAATTACAAAAGAAGAATGACACATTTTAGTTTTGCTGAAATACAGCTTTTGTTTTCAGCTTACATACATTGTTTTCTAAGCATTTGAATGTGGGGTATGTGTGATGAAATGAAATGTTGTTGGCGACACGTTGAATATACATTAGACAGTGTAATTAAATACAAGCTAGCTGATATAGGTTGCAAACTTCCAAGGCTTATTGGCTTTAGATTGATGAAAACTGATAAAAAAAATTTGGCTTGAGATGAATTTATTTGGATGCTAGCCTGAGACAAGACTGAGGTTGATGACTTCGTAAAAACTACAAATCTCCATGAGACAGGGATGACACCAATAAGGTTACAGCCTACATCGCAATCAAGGGCAACACTAGATATAGCAAGGAAGATAATATGTCATTACTGCTTAGTTCAACAGAAAGAAGGCCAGCTCGGTATCTAGCTTGCATCCTTTTGCAACTGATAGCTCTCGCCAACGAGTAAAAGCCAGCCTGTGACTGACTCTTTTTGGTCTCTTGCTTGGTTACTCTCATCTTCTCTTCCTCGCTTCTTCCAACAACGTCGTCTATTCTCTGTATAGACATCATGGCAGAGGTGAAGAAGAAAGCACTTCTTCACCTCTGCCATGATGTCTATACAGAGAATACCGCACTAGGTTCCTCTCATAGCTAGCAGATGGGTCTAATTGTTGTTGAGGTGGTGCCATAAAGCATTACGTAGTTCTCGTGAGAGGAGTAGCGCCCTGTCCCCCAAAGTCACATACATGGTGCAATACCAAGCGCGTGGCAGTGGCACAGACACCATTCTCCGTGTTACCAGTCAATGTACGTCCAAACGGTTTTGAAGCTGTTATTTTATGGTAAAAAAGTTACATAATGTTGCTTTAAAACATCCAAAGCCCTTAACTGCTTCCAAATTATCTCAAGAAAATAGTTGTCCCCTACTGCCCACCAAGACCACTTTGTTCCCAGGTCTCCTTGTAATTCCAAGAACATCAAACAGCACAATAGGAGGCAGAGACTTCTGCTATCAAGCCCCCCTCCAGTGGAATAATCTTCCTGCTTCCATCTGAGATGCAGACACCCTATCCATCTTCAAATTGAGAATCAAAACATTCCTCTTTAGTGCATCCCACAGTCATGTATTATGCATCAAAAAACCTTCACCTGTTGCAACATTCTAAATCAAATCAAATCAAATCAAACTTTATTTGTACGGCGCATTTCATACACAAAGGTAACACAATGTGCCTCACAGTAGGAAAGAAGGGAAATAAAGGGGGGGGGGTTACAAATACTTGTAAAGAGACATAGATAAATAAATAAGTAAACGTTCCATAAATGTAAAATAGATACATTTTACATGATAACAGGGCATCACATAGCAACAGGGCATCACATAACGCATGTCAACAGGGCATCACATGTCAACAGGCGACAGATGTCAACAGGGCATCACATGACAACAGGGCACCACATCTCTGTTGTGTTCTGTTTGCCGGGGCCGTACATGCATCCACTCGGCAAACAGGAAACACATTTGATGTAGCGGTACTTAATTGGGGGTTACAAACACTTGTAAAGAGGCACGGATTCGTAAATAAATAAATGTTTCAAATATGTTAAATTAATACATTTTTTACAGTGAGTGATAAGCCAGATAAAAGAGGTATGTCTTGAGTGTATGTTTAAATGTATCAACCGTTTCAGCCATTCTTAGGTATTCTGGCAGAGTATTCCAAAGGCTGGGGGCATAGAAGCTAAAAGCTGCTCTCCCATGTCTCTTAGTCCTAGCTTTTGGTACTATTAGGAGATCAGTGCCGGAGGACCTCAGGGTTCTACTGGGTGTGTACCTTGAGAGCATGTCTGTTATATATTCAGGTGCTTGACTATGGAGTGATTTATAGACTAGTAGGAGAATCTTGAAATCTATTCTAGAACTAACAGGTAACCAGTGCAGGGATTTTAATACTGGTGTGATGTGCGCTCTCCTTCTTGTTTTAGTGAGGACTCGCGCTGCTGCATTCTGTATTATTTGTAGTTGACTAATGGCTTTTTTTGGTAGACCAGACAAAAGAGAGTTACAGTAGTCTAGCCTGCTTGTGATAAACGCGTGCATCAGTCTTTCGGTGTCAGCCTGAGCGAGAAACGGTTGCACCTTAGCAATGTTTCTTAAGTGATAAAAAGATGTTTTAATTATATTTTTGATGTGGGTTTCAAAATTGAGATCTGAGTCTAATATGACACCTAGGTTTTTGGCTTGGTGCTTGGTGTTAAGTGCTACTGTTTTTAAATGTGCAGATAGTTTATCTCTTTCATTTCTTTCACCAATGACTAATACCTCTGTTTTATCCTGGTTGAGCTGGAGAAAGTTTTGTGACATCCATACATTTATATCAGAAATGCAATTTACCAAGCAATCAATAGAGCTGTAGTTGTTGGGTGTTACAGAAATATAGAGCTGGGTGTCATCCGCGTAACTATGATAGTCGATGTTGTGCCTCCTTATTACACTACCAAGGGGTAGCATGTAAAGACTGAAAAGTAAGGGCCCTAAAATGGATCCTTGAGGGACCCCACAGGTCATAGAAATGTTTTTGGAGCTGTGGTCTCCGAGGGCAACAAAGTATTCCCTGCCTGTTAGATAGGTCCTAAACCAGTTTAGGACTGGACCAGCGAGGCCAACCCACTTTTCAAGTCTGTCAATAAGGATATCATGATCAACAGTATCAAAGGCTGCACTAAGATCCAGAAGGGCCAGGACAGATAGCTTTTTAGAGTCAGCATTAATCCTGAGATCATTTACAACCTTGACTAATGCCGTTTCTGTGCTATGATTGGATCGAAAACCAGATTGAAAAGTGTCAAAGACACAATTAGCATCTAGGAAAATATTTAACTGTTTAAAGACAATTTTTTCTAGGATTTTGCTAAGAAAAGGAAGGTTGGAGATTGGTCTATAGTTGTTTAGAACAGAAGAGTCTAAACTGCTTTTTTTCAACAGTGGTCTCACCAAGGCGGTTTTAAGTTCTGATGGGAAAACACCTGTAAGCAAGGAACAGTTAATAATGGCTAGAATGTCCTTAGATACAGAGTCAGAGATGGTCTTAAAAAATTTGGTGGGAATGGGATCAAGAGGGCATGTAGACGGCTTCATTTGTGATACTACTTTGTTCAGCGTTTCTATATCAGTCAGTGCAAAAAAGCTAATACTGGTACAGCATGGTGGAGGGGGATCGGAAAACAAAACATTTGGAATTTCTTGAGCAATATTATTTCTAATGTTTGTTATCTTATCTCTGAAAAATGCTGCAAATTCCTCACATTTGGAGGTGGAAAAAAGACTATCATCTACTTTGGGTGCAGGGTTTATAAGGC
Organism: Sprattus sprattus; assembly: GCF_963457725.1. NCBI lineage: Eukaryota > Metazoa > Chordata > Actinopteri > Clupeiformes > Clupeidae > Sprattus > Sprattus sprattus. Next base: position 6,673,194 of record NC_137923.1, read on the forward strand.
TATCTATTGTTGAAAAGAGGACTCTGGAATTGTTAGAGTTTATAGATATCAACTTAGAGAAATGATCCTTCCTAGCATTTCTTATTGCTTTATTAAAAACTGAGAGTTGATCCTTAAAAATATCAAGGTGGACCTGTAGCTTGGTCTTTCTCCATGTACGCTCAGACCTTCTGCAGGATCTCTTAAGTTTAATAATTTCCTCATTTCTCCATGGAGCTTTTTGTTTGGCTAAAACCTTTTTTTGTTTCAATGGTGCTACAGAGTCAAGTGCTGTCCTTAATTTTGTATTTAGAGTAGTTACTAGATCATTAACACATGATGGCCCCGCCTCTGGTGTTTTTTTATTAGTTATGTCTTGTCTAGTTATCATTATTTTGAAATTCTCAGCTGCTGCAGAGTTAAGATAGCGTTTCTTAATAAAACTTTCGGCACTATTTTTAACTTTAGGTACCAGTGCTGTAAAGAAAATACAAAAGTGGTCAGAAAGAGCAAGGTCACAGATAGACGATATAACAGTCGTAAGACCCTTTGTAATAACTAGATCAAGGGTGTGGCCACGGTTGTGAGTGGGTTCAGTGATGTGTTGGGTCAAGTCCATGGAATTTAAGAGATTCATAAAATCCCGGGCCTTTGAGTCGTTCCCATTATCAATATGTATGTTAAAATCGCCAGTGATAATAATCTTATCGTAGTTTGTGTGGATAATGGAGAGTAGTTCTGAAAAGTCTGTTAGAAAAGTGGGACATTGCTTGGGTGGCCTATACACAGTTACTGACAGAACAGTAGGCTGGCACTTAAGAACTATGGCGTGATATTCAAATGAGCCAAACTCATCGAAGGAGATGCTCCTGCAGCACAGGGCATCCGTGGCTATGGTAGCTGTCCCGCCCCCTTTTTTACCATTTCTAAAGGACTGAAAAAAGCTATAATTGGGAGGGGACGCTTCAATAAGAGCTGCAGACCCATTTATGTATATATTCTACATTTCTTCTTGTTAGCATGCTGTTGTGTATCCTGCCATCCTTTTATAACTAAAATCCCATACACTTTGCCAACTACTTTCATATAATATTATGCTAATACTGACACTGATAAAGTGACCATATTACCTGCTGTTTATTGTTTGCATAAATGTATCTCTTTATCAGTTTATCAAATTGATGTTTACTGACCAAATTTTCTCTATCTTATAGCGATACCTTTTTTTTTTTGCAAATGCTGATAGCTGTGGAAACATTGTTCCTCATCACTATATACAGGGGTTAAATTGGGATTTTCTATGTGGGGGGGCTCTGATCCGGAGGGGCAAATTTCACAAATCTTTCGTGGATTATGCAGTAAATAATTTGCCAAATTAAACAAAAAACACATCACCGTTAAAGTTGTATTATTGATTCACATCCATATGAATGGATGACATGACAAACAAGTGGTGGGAAATGGAAAGTATTTGTTAGTAGGTTACTTTTCTCTAATCACATTTTTTTTATTTAATAAAAATATTCACAGGGTCAATGCTAAAATACACTCCTCACCCAATAGCCAGATATCCCTAACTTTTTGTGAGTAGTGTATGTTCAAGTACCAATGCATAGCCAGGAGGAAGATTCAGATGATGAGCAACCATCCACAAGCAGTGAAGCAAGCAGCCAACAACTGCAGCATTTTTTATATGTTGCTTTATATGTAGCCTACTCTGTAGATTTTGAGTGTGTTTGATGAGGTCACATTAAGAGCTGATTCATAGATACAAATAAGTTTGAAATTCATCCAGCTAGGAATGAGAAATGTGATTCGGAGATCGCATAGACTACTTGCTAAATCATTTAGAATTAGCAGCATTGTTCTTTTTAACTAGCGCTTGCGAGTTGACACACCATGTAGCAGGCTATCCCTGCATGTCTAAGGTTAATTTTTCCTGCTTAATGAAAATGCAAGCCCATATCTAATGATATTAGCCTATTGGTGATGATCGACCTCTTTCAAAATACCGTGCACCTTTAATTTTGTTTCTCTTACCTCGCCATTCACCTGTCTACTACAATATGTCTGATGATGACCGATTGACGTTGTGTTGTCTGATCGCGGAGGAGGAGCTGCTGCGCAAGTTTCGTGCGCGATATGCCTACTTCTCAAACTTGCTCCAGATGTCTAGGCCAGCCTTTCCCTACCATTATTAGGGTTCATGCAGCGAAGCTGCAGAAACCTATTGTGTTTCTATGTTTTCTTATTATTATGATTCTGTGCTGGGATCCTATGGCAGCCCATAGAACCGTCTGGTAAAAAGTTGTGAAATTTGGCACACTGATTGGGGACAGTCCCATGATTCATTTCACCAAGTTTCATGTAGGCAGATGTAGCGCTCTAGCGCCACCAACAGGTCAAAGTTGGACGTACGTTCACACACGTAACTTTTGACCCGTTGGCCCGATTTTCAAAAATGAGGCATCCTTGGAATCCTTGGACCAGCACGAGTTCAACGCACCCTATGTCGTCATTTTGCGCCATGATGGATTTTCCGCCATTTTGGATTTGATCAAAAACCTTCAAAAAGTTTCACGGGTCACAAATTTTTTCCGATCAACACCAAACTTGACACACATCATCTTCAGACCAAGCCTCACAAAAAACATTGTAGTACATCTTCGCAACTAAAACTGTTCGCCCGTGACAGCCAATCAAAGTTTGCGACGAAGTCGCCAGACAGGACGTGGGCTCATATCTCAGCAACGATTTCATGTATCAAGACCAAACTTACTACATGGACCGCTAACCTCAACAGGAAGACGCTTAAGAAATTTGGTGACCTTTGACCTCTAGGTGGCGCTGTAATTAGCAAAAATGCCTTTTGGCCTGTAGCTGTTGACGTGTTTGGAATTTCAACTTATTAGTGGGATCTATACATGCTCTTGGAGGTCTTTAGATTGACACATGCAAATATGTGACATTATCATAATTGATCAGGGCGCCATATTGAATTTAGTCAAAAACACTAAAAAGCAAACACAGGTCACAAATTTGATCTGATCTTCACCAAAATTGGCGCAGACCATCATTAGACCATGCCTTATAACTGCATAAGTTTATGGAACAATTGACGAAAGCGTTCGCCAGTAGCAGCCAATCGAATTAGGCGGCGAAGCCGCCAAACAGGAAGTGAGCTCATATCTCGGCAACCCTGTAATGTATCAAAACCAAACTTGGTACATGGACTGCTGACCCCATCTGGGGGACAATCAATACATTTGGTGACCTTTGACCTTAATTTAAACCAAAACACTAAAAAGTTTGCACAGGTCGCAAATTTGATCCGATCTTCACCAAAATTGGCACGGACTTTCTAAAGACCATGCTTTATCACTGCATTGCGCTCTGAAAGCATTCGCCTTCAACAGCCAATCGAATTTGGCCGATTTGCTGCATGAACCCTCCATCGCTGCTTGCAGCTATATTTTAGATTTGTGTTTTAAAACAACATAGATTTGCAATGGAAAAGTTGTAAATGAGTAGGACAACATTGCTCGTGAATGGACTAGGCAGACTGCTTTGCAGAACTCCAGACCCGGCAGCTAATGTGCCGGCCCCGGCCCAATTTAACCACTGACTATATACATTAAGTGCAACTACAAGTTTTGGCAGCCGAACTGTGAGATTCTACTGTAGTCTCTCCACCTGACCTACTTGCAGAAACCCTTGGTCTACACCACACACCCCCACCACAGCCACTGTCATGCACTTATTCTACCCCATACTCTGTGCCAGCTTTACCTGCAATGTTAATAGTTGCACCCATTTAAATGGTTTTCTGTTCAATTACTCTACTTACCCTTGTAATAGTAACCTATTAGCACACCCACTAAGCTGTTCTACAATACTTAAATGCTCTCTTTTCATCTTATCCTCTATTGATTTTGTATGTATCATTTAAATATCATGTTATGTTTGTATGTATTGTGTATGTTTACCACATGTATGCTAGCATGCTTATCCTGATACGTGAATGATTTAATCTGCCAAGTTACTGATTGTCTCCCCTCCCCTTCTTGTAGTTATATTCCAAAACGTGCTTATTGCACACATGTTGTACATTCAGATCCACAGAACATCTCTGGAGCCTGTCAGAATTATCCCGGAGCCTAATCACGAAATGTGTGCAAATGGGAATGCTATCTAGACAGAGAGAAGCACATTTGGAGAGGCACATTTTGGATTCAGCTTTCAATACAATGAGGACGGTAAGAAGACTGTTAACAAAGTATACTTTTAACATGATGTCTCATTTATGCTGCCATCATCTGGCCATATCCCAGGTGGAGCAAGGAGAGTCCACTCGTTAAACAAAACAAAACAACAACAAAAATTACTGAAGCAGTTGTAGCACTTATAGCCAAAGTTGTGCAGCCCTATTCAATGGTTACTGACTCGGTATTCTGTTACCTGATGGGAAAAAAGAACCGCATTACATGGTAGCCTCCTGCACACATTTCAGCAGCAAAGCTCTATTAAACATCTGTCGTGGAAATCTGATATTAACCAGTCTAATGCGTGATCTGTCTTTTAATTAGTTATTAGTAATGAGTTTATAAGTCTTCTGCAGAAGGATCAGAAACACACTGAGTGACAAGCAGTCTGTGAGAGTCAGATGAATTCTCTCACAGGCGGTGTCTATTTAACAGCGTTACATAGATAAGAAGAACAGGGACTATTAACACATAGCCTACAGTACATTCTCAAGAACAAAAACAATCACCGCAGTCCTTCATTTTTCACATGGCCTGCTCTTTGCAAGTCGCATCATTTCTAATACATGTCACAGAGAGAAATTGAAAAAGTATTGATACACCAGATCAAGCTCTCTCCGCTGATAGTGGGACCTCCAGAGCAGGTGAAAGCTAGTAGTTGTAGTAGAGACTGAAACCAGGCCTACTCAGTCATACTTTCTTAGTGAGTCTTTCTTACTTTCTTACGTTTTCTTTGTCTGTAGGCAAAATAAATAGTTAATTGTTTATCAATTTAATATGTTTTCTTAAACTAAAATATGCCGAAATTATTAGCTTATCTAATTATCTATGGGGGGCTCCAAGTCAGCTACTGTAAAACAGTTTGGGGGGGCCGGTTGCAAAAGTTTTAGAGCCCCTGGCTCAGATTAACAGGGAAATACAGACATTGTGCACATGCTCACTGCACTCAAGCCACATGCCAGTTGCACATGTTGGTGGAGATCGGGGCAAGTGTAGACTAGACTATACCAATGCTGACTGGAATCTTAATCTTCGAGGTAGGCAACGTTATGCATAAAAAATGTCATATTTAATACCAAATGTATACTTAATGTGCTTCACATGTTCTGATTGATGTTATTGGTCTCACATTTCCTTTCCACAGGCTTTGGTCACGATGACTGTTCTGATCTTATTACATTTATATGTTAAACTTAGGCTATTGTCTTGGACATGAAACCTGTAGGCAGGCAAAACTCAGGGCTTGGCAACTCCCAACATCTAGCTCTATCTATCTATAGCCTATCATCGTATTGAAAACTGTGAATGTGCAGTAGCCTATTGTATTCACCACGGGCTACTTGGCTCTAATTGTATCTCCATCATGTGCAAAAAGTAAGTCACCCTCTCACCTCTACAGGTTACATTCAAGAAAATACCGCCCTCCAAGCTGCACCACGTTGAGTAACCTGCGAAGGAAGCTCATGTGTGTAGACCTCATCCTGTCGCTTACCCTAAGGTAAAAGCTTTCCGGTGGTGGAACCGAATACTTATGCCATGCTCATACTTTATTGTTCGACTACGGCAGTACGCATTCAACCGGCGACGACAAAATCATGTATCACCCATTGTTCACGAACCATAGGCTACCTGTCTCAACCATCACCCTGATAATCCTAAAAATGTATCAAATGAGTCTTAGCCATTTAATTGCTCAAGATATAGAAATGCGACAGGTTACAATTACTATGCAGAAGTCGAATCAGCTTTTAGGTTACAGCCAACGAATCCGAAAGCGACATAGACCAGACATAAAGGACCACGGTTCCATATCAGCACGTGTGGTAGGCTGCTGTATGCTATAGGTGTATAGCACATATGATTTGTAACTGTAGCGATTCATTCTGGGGGTTATTGAAGGTGATTTAACCAGCAGGGTTAAATTCAAATGTTTGAATCACCACGTCATTGAGTTATATGTTGTTAGACATGTAAAAAAAATAGTTACAATGATTTATTAGCCTACACCTGTTTAATTGAGTTAGGCTACAGAGCATTAGTAGCCTATTTATTTTTGATTGATTGATTGGACTGACGTGGAATTTGTTTTGCTGTACTATTGTCTGAATGTGGTACGTTTTGAAACCAAGAGCTTGTTTAGAATTGTGTTAAATTGTGTACGCAGGTGTAGTTTCTCATTTCAGATTGATAGCCTATGCATTACTCATAAGGGAGGAGTTAGGAATAGGGAGGGGCTATTTACGCCATGCTCTTAAAATGTAACATTTTAACACTGGAGGAGGGACGAAGCTATGTATAGGTAGTACTTCTATCACAGCCTAAAGGTGATGCAACTTTTTAGTGTGCAATATTTCTAAGTGCCGACAGTGCCAAGACGCTTCAGCGGACCAGGTCAAGTTATGGTAAGCATTAGCCCTCGTTACCAAAAATACCTGTTTATACTGAGATCAGTTTGGTTCTATATGCTACCTGGTAAATATAAATATCCCTCTACAATAGCAAGTGTGTACGTAGCCAACACAGCGTTCAATCTAACGTTACGCCGTTTACTAGACAAACAAGCTCTCGCCTGGCTCTTACACAAAGTCGACGCCGTCCACATAGTGTAGTTTATTGTCTGAACGCTTCAATGATCCTCACAAATCCTGCCAGTTTATTTTTAGTTTATTCATTGTTGCTGTAAATATGTATATCTCGGTGAAGAAATAACTTGGTGCAGCCCCCCAGGATTATTTAAGCAAAGCGTATTTTACATTTATCACCACTTCCTTCATTGGCATCAGCAGGCTGCAGTGATGCCGAATTGCCATTTACTACACACGTGGCATGCAGCCCTATCAATTACGTGTAATAGTCACTCAATTCATAACATGCAACGGCAATTGCGCTCCCAAATGTCGTAGCTGATTTATTACCACTACCGGTAAGGCTACACATGTAAGCCACAGCAGAATAAAGAAGAAAGGTAGGGTTCAAAACATACTAGTGTGGGCACTTGTGAATATTGCAATGTTGAATGTGAAGACCTCAACAAGTTGAACAGAGGAATCCTGATCCCATTAGAATCATTTTAGACCGCTTTCCTGTCGATCCACAATTGCCCATCTCCCCGAATCATTTGTAATAATTACACGAATCGGTCTGTTTTCATCACTAGTTTTATCAAGAATGTTCCTCACACTCACATTTCAGGATGTAACGTTACCGTTATGCGCCCCGTCAAAATGTTGTTAAGTAGTATTACCCCCAGAGGTCGATGTTGTCACTGTGTTTGTGCATGTCATGCTCGACATCACCTGCTCATGTGAAAGCTCTTCCTGCTTCCTTTTATAGGTGTCTTTAAGTTAATTTTCCAAAGTTCTGACATGCAGCAGTTCTTAAGGGGTTTACATTTAGGAAATATTGGCTATCATTGGCCTGTGTTTGCCTATATAAGTCAATTTAAGGACATTATAGAGGTTTGAAGTTGGCTTTTCTTTCCAAGATGTTAAATTGTTTAAGTGGTTGGGGAGGCTCACACAACAACATGAATTGTGGTTAAGGTGGCCAGCAGACAACTTCATCAATTGTTAGATTTAAAAAAGTTCTGTTACATACAGATTCTGTTCTGATACATAAGACTCCCTCAACATATTTCCATGGATTTCAAAGCTTATTACATGTGTATCAGGAGTGCTCAAATTATCTTGAAAATGTCGCTAAAATATGCAGATACAGTCTTTAATTTTCTTTAAATATAAACTAACTTTTATTTGAATCAGAATATGATGAAAACGGGTGAACAGGATATAGCAGAAGTAAGTTACAGAGTTATGAAGTATAAATTGAAATCCCAGAATCCTTCATAACATACACGTGTTGATTAATGGCAGCAATAAGTGGCCTCATTGGAAAAAAAAGTACGGTATACATTTAGTTACATGCTCAAAGGACCGTGTGGGCTAGTTTGTAGATTAGTAAATCACAGTCTGATCAACACCATCTGTGATTCTGGATGTCACTGTTTTGACACCACATTCCCCGTAATGACACCCTGTGGTTATGTTATCAAAGCATTGACATGTTGTTGCTCGAACTTAGGTTTGTATTGAGTAGGGAATAGCTTTGTATATCATTTACCCATTCATGACCGAGGTTACACTGCTCACCACAATAATGCACAAAGGAAATCAGTAGCTCCTTTTCCTAAACTTACTTTTGACTTGGTGCAAAGTGAATTTAACCAGCCATTTCACTTTTGAACCCCCTGTAAAATTATACAACTGGTTTAATATAACAAGCTAATTAGATGCAATTTATTTTGCCATGGACACAGCATCTGAGACTGAATTGTGTGTTGCCACAAACGAGTGAGAACACGTGTGAACCGCACATTCCCAATGCCGTGAACATCCAGTTTGGTTTGATCTTTGCAGCCATGATACTTTCCTTACAGTAGAGTAAACACTTGAGGTTTTTGCGTTTTATTTGTCTGCTTATGCGGTTTGTCTCGGGCTTTGCACTGGCCTGTCAGTCACGTAGCAATTTAGCGTAGAGGAGACCCAGCAGACTCAGCACTGCCGTTAGCAGTCAGGATGATTTGCCCTTCATCTTCTCCACATCTGGGACCAATCTGTGCACACATGTTTGGATGCTCCTGATCGAGCCAAGCGCACCAAGAACCTGGTTGGCAGGAAGATGCACAAAGTAGCTTTTTGTGTGTGTGTGTGTGTGCGTGTGTGTGTGTGTGTGGTGTGTGGTGTGTGGTGTGTGGTGTGTGGTGTGTGGTGTGTGGTGTGTGTGTGTTCTGCAGACCCAACCACTTCTCAGGAGTGTCGCTCATGTTTTGCCTTCAACAGTGTTCACGGCGGCATGTACTGGAAGACAGGGTTGTGGTTGGTGTTGTGCACACCACTGTGGTTTGCCCCCCTTACTGTTTGTTAAGGCCTAGTGTTCCGGCAGCTTTCAGTCCTTGTGGTTGACAATGTTGTAGCACTCAGGCACGTCAACGTCAACCATGCATTTTTGCTCTTATTTAACTGTATTAAGACAGCTATTGCAGTTCAGAGCAATGGGTTGTAATGGATCTTAGTTGCCCACAGGCCTTGTACACTCCTAGATAATCTCACACTTTTTGAAATGTATTACTGCGCATGGAGACTCAGTCACTCCGGTATGTAGTATTATGGCATGTACAACACAGTTTTATATATATAAGCATGATTTACCTAGCCTGGCCATTACCAGCCTGTGACTCCATTTCATTCCGTCTTTCAGTCTGGGTCAACCCAATGCATTTTGGTTTCCGAGATCGACGGGTGCTTATCTTGAGGTTTAAAATCATTGGAGTTCCCTTAACCAATCAGCAACGTTTAGTAAGCATTCGGTAGATTAAACTCTTCCCAAAGCCAGTTGGGAGAAGAGCTACGACGTCCTTTCCAATCATAAAACTTACAAGAAAATACTCTTGTTCTCCTTTTAATTTTCTGATGTTCTCGAGAGTTGCGACAACTTTTCCGATAGCTTTTCGTGTCTTTTCCTCCAAGGCGAGTTTTGCGTCACAGCTCTGAACTGTTCGCTGATTGGTCCTGCAAAATTTTGAGTTCTGGAGACGATTGTCAATGGGGTTGGGCCAGACTGAGTATGAGCTTGAAATCAATTCAGGCGGAAATACGTAGGCTGGTGTCACCAGGCTATGATTTACCCATACTACAGTAGTATGCTGGTTTTATGTAGATATTTGTTGGACATTAAGCTGTGATTCCTGTACAGTGGACAGTTATTTACACACGTAGTATTATAACCCATGTACATTCCCCCAGTGTTTCTAAAGGATATTACTCAGGAAATGTTAAGTTTTCCAGAGGAAACTTTCTGTTTTGGTTTAATATTTGCTCAGTGTTGTTTTGAAATGAAAGGAATTGCCTCCAGCCGTTGTTTATGGCTTGTTATTAATGCACCCATGCACTGTCACTTGAATCAGACACAAAATCAAAACACAGTAACTGCTGCCTCAACCCGGTTGTTATTCTTGAGTCTCTGGGATTAAATGCTTATCGCAGTGTTTGTCCTACGGTTGATTGAAAAGGTGGAATGCAGTGAACAGTGGGATGGGCCCTATAAGTTCATCATCTTGTGAGATTCCCAGCCTGGGGCACACAGACCCATCGAATCATAATATAACTATTGTATAACAAACAATGTTGAAAATAAATGTCATGTGAAAGGGTGGATCCTCACAGAGATGCCTATGTACTCACACGTTTTAGATTGGATTAAAATGATGACTAAAATGATGCAGTTGAAAGTTGTTGTTGTTGTTATTATTTTATTCAGATATAATGAGTTATAAGAGCTACATTTATCACAACAAATGTCAGTGAGGAAAAATATCCTCAGACATGCTCATAAGAGCTGTCCATTCAATATGTTTCAGTAGCTTTAAGTTCACTGGATAATGAGAATCAACTCTGCCTGCAAAAAAGTTAGGCCTTGGAATCAGATAAATAGTGAGACGATGAGAGGCAATGTAGTAGACAACCTGAAACAGGACATTTGTATCCCTCAGCTGGGCAGGTAGTGTTTCAAAGGTTCTATAACTTTAATAGGTGAGGGATAAAGCATAGTTGTCCAGTCATTGCTGTCATTGCTGTAAAGTAAACCATAACTGGTGATCTTCAGCTTTCTGGAATTTTACAAAAAGCTCAAACCTGAACTCTGTTGACAAACTAATATAACTACAGTTATCAGTCAGCCAAGTTATCAGTCAGTTGCAGTCAGTTTGAATTACCCTGCAGCTCCTGGGGGGCCCGCCTTACGGATGGCATTTGGTACCCAATTTGCCTGCTGTATGAAATATGCTCAGCAATACAGCCTTGGTAAACATTTCCATGAGCACTGCACATTATAAAGGAACCTCTGCCACACACCATTGTAGCACACAGGTAGCACAAATTGTTACTGAATTCACCTTGATGCATACATAGAGAGATGATACAGAAATGAATAGCACCAGAGCAAATACTGTATGTAAGGCAAAAATGACCCACAAAAAATACCACACCTCAAAACCACAAATGATATGTAAATCCACCCAAATGCATAGGAAGATTATACCATTACTCTCAGTGCTGAACATAAAGGAAACAATGTGTTGACATGACTGCCAGAAAAGCAGGATGAAAAAGGGATCTCCACTTCGTTTAATTCATTTTCACTATTAGTCTCCGCATCACAATTATTAAGCACAGAAATAATAGACTACAACATTCACTGACTGTCGCCACTGCCACACCAAAATACGTTGTGGCATGGATGATCACAAAATTCCCATGCCCTGCGTAGACACGACAGTTTCTACAGCTGCCAGCTGCCAGCTAGTAGCTTGCGGGAACAAACAACAGTAAATACAGTGCAGGCATGATCCTGCTCCAGCCAGAGAGGAGCTGCTGAGGAGAACTATCCCTTGCAGTGTGGCTGAAAATTACACCCAATGAGACCGCAATGAGTCACACCAGTTATAGAAAGTAATGAATACAAGGATAAAAAGAAATTGCCCACCCTTACTTTGATTTGGAACTAAAGATCCCCAGAACTAAGGGGGTGTGCGCCATCCTGGCCTCAGCGTAATTCATACTCTGGTCAGTTCCCAACTCTGCATAGATAAATTAATCCATTTAATGTATCTTCATGACTTTGAAACGATTGCATAAGTTGAACGCTGTTAATAAGATTCTCATTGAATATGCTGTTGTAGAGCACAGTTTTACTTAAAAATAGCTTGAATATCTTTTATAAATACTATTGTTTGTATACTAAACCAAAGTGAAAAACAAGAGATATAAATAGGATTCATAGTATTGGCAACAAAAGTGAAATAATTAATATCGTTCTCTTGATTTTTACATCACTCTTTCCAAGGGTTGATTCGGAAAAAAGGGTAGCACATCGAAGGGTAGCAGTAACACATGTAAATGATCAGATGAGAACATCACATATTAAATGTGTAAGAGCGCCTGGAAAGGCCACAGGTCCGCTCCCTTGTGCCCAGGCCTGTCCGGCAGGGTGTCATTGCGGCCCTGCCCTGGCTGACATCTCTGCACCAGTGTAACATGACTGAATGTCTAATCAGTGTGTGAATAATTTTCTCCTGGCAGTTATGTTGACCTTTACAGTCTTTTAGTTTAGAAATATTTAAACAATATTACATAAATGCTGTACACTTGACCACGTGTTTATTATCATGAAATACCTCATGTAGAGGTATATGATCACACCTACAGGAAAGAAAATAAGGATACCTTACCTCTGATACCTCAGATTATCAAATTATATCCTAGTAAAGTAATGAAGTGTTAATGAGATGCTGCAAAACCATCAAATGTGTATTTCACCAGTTTATCTAAAATGGCAGGAGTGGCAGATTAGAGCGCTCCGAAGGTCTTCTTTCAAAACCCCAAATTATTTGGTCCTTATTTTATGACATATTTATTAGTGGGTCATGGGAATGGGAGTAGTCTTGTAATGATTAGGAAGAAGTAATCGCAGAGGCACAAACCAAATGTGGCATTTCAGACTTTGACTTTTAGCCTAGATAAATACACAGATTCAATGTATACATTTTTGTAGGCCTGCTTTTCATGTAGGTTCAGTAGGATCTGTTGTTGACTCATTCTTCAGTGTATTCACTGATATGGTTGCTGTGCTAATAACCCTCCCCCCATAAAGGAGCACAGTCACAGTCCCTGGAACAGGTATCTGAATAAGTGTAATAAGTGCTTCCTATCCTCCAAACATAGGGAATAAGGTTAACTACTCACCTTAGATTATCAGGATTATCAAGGATCAAAGATACAATCATTATCATCAACATTTTGTTGTGGTTTGACCTCAATATTATTATTTTTCAAGTGTGTTGGTTTGAGTGGCTTAGTAATTATACCTGCAACTGTTGAAGGTATAATTACTGTTGGTGCAGTGTGTGCTAGATGTAGGGTTTGTATGTTATAATATGTATATCTATGAAGTGTGTCTGTGTGTTTGCATATGAATGAACTTTGATAATCTGATTGAAAATATCCTGGACTGTAGCTGTTCATACGAATGACCAATACAAAATGTCATTTAATTTATTTGGCTAGTTATACAATGCCTCATCTCTAGCCCCACCCCATTCACCTCCAAGCAGCCTCTGCATTTTATGATTTTGCCACCACCAAAGAAAATATGTGTGGATTTAATTGTGTGTGTGAGTAATACTTGGAAAATCAAGACAACTGTTTGCATTGGCCTTTTTTAATTAGCTTAACTAAAGGAATATTGTTTCTTCCCTAATGAAGACAAAATTCTAATGATACATTTACTTCACAACATATGGTATATAAATGGTCATTACTTGGCTAACTAAGCTCATGCAGTGAGTAATGATCAGTTAGAGTTATTTAGAAAGTAAGCAAGTTGGTGCAACTTAACAAAAAGCAACGCAAACTGTTGCCTTAAGATTTTAAGTTAAGACGGTGCCTATATTTTTACAGTGTGTAGGTCGGAGTCCTCTTCAACAGGTGCCAGAGTAGATCTTGTGAAAAGCTAGATGTTTGACGTTGACAGGGAAAATTCTACACTATTAGATAATTCTACACTATTAGATAAGTTTAACTTCTACTATGGTTTGGCTCACAGTTGCATAATTGCAAAGTAATGCCTTGCTGAAAAACGTAAAAGAACAAACAAACCCAAAAAATTATTTTGTGCTTCGGAACAACTTTTGTCCACAAGCTATATCTTCACACTGAATCACATCAGATCTGTTTCATTTTATAGTACTTTCTTTGCAACTAGGTGCATGTCTGACAGAAATAAAAATGAATGATTTCTATATTTCAAGTCCATATTGACCTTGGATGACAATCTACCATAAAACAACTAGAAAGAGCATGTTTTTATTAGTAAATGCAAAAACCAGTCATCTGTTAAACCTTGGAGTCGACATAGATTGTGATGGTTCAATGACTCTTTTAGAAGCACATAGTTGAGTGCTTCTACTAGCCAACTTAATGTGACCGCTGATGTCAGCAGAGCGCTGCTACACAGCTGTACCTGTCCATACTTACTTAGCCCTGTTTGGAGGCTGGTGTCAGCAGCTGCTCTTGGTGCACATTCACTTCCACTGGATTTGTAAAAAAAGATCAGTGCATTCTTCAAACTCTTAAAGTAGATGCTATTCCTTTGAAGCTTTTAATTTCCTGACATTGTAGTTAGTTAATTTGTAGAGCTGGGTTTTGGTGACTACAGTACTGATCTTTAACATGTACACCTTTAACATTGAGAATTTGTACACAAAATACATATATGAATTCATTGATTGAGAAAAATGGAGAGAGATTTTGCTGCGGCTTCACTTTTGAAGCACTAGATGATCGATCCAATATTTCTATTTACATTTTTTCTTTTTTAAATCAGTGGTGTTATGCAGTTTGCAAAATGTATGCACTGAAAATACTCAATTGCTTAAGAGGAAATACAAAAACATTGTCACCACCAATTTAGAATTTCCAAAGAATAATCTGACTTCTTAACCTTACCAAATGTATAAAATGTAACATTTATAAATTTACGAAAATGTTGCACAGGCTAGACACCCTTCATAAATATGGCCTGTTGTGTTTGATACCTTTTAAAACCTATACAAATGTTTAGTGTTACGTATACCCCTCTATTCCTCCTTGATTTCCCCATCATTGATTTGTCTCTTCCATTATAACAACTTTTCTTCTAGGGCCATGCCCCCTTTTCAAAGTGTCCGTATCTCCGAGGAAAACTAAACAAGATACAGGCTTAAAATGTTGTTTACTAGTTGGTGATGTGGGTGCCTACTGCCTAAGTCTTGAAGACATTTCGTATTTATTTAACTGGTACCTTTTTTCTTTGCATCTTTTGAAGAGTTGTTGCTGAGAGGCAAAGCTACCTTCCAATTGCTTCACGTTGTAAGTCCTTTCACATCTGGACAGTTTCTGGTGCAAGTTTTGTATTGTCTTTTCACTTTTGATAATTTCAACAGCAACAGTCTCTTGGCAGAGGAGACAGACTTCTGTTTTCCCTCTCCCTTGAAAGCGACAGTGCTCACTATCAACTTTGTAGGCTACTGACTGAATAACCAATCAGTTTTACCAGTTTAATTTCTTCAACATTTTGCAGGTCTCCCAACTTCAGTTAGTACTGCCATCAAGTGATGGGTCACTTGGAACAACAAATTCCATGTCTTCACCACCTAGCCTTAAATTGTACTGTAGCATTGGCACCGCGAGGGGCCACTCACAGTATAAAATCTGCCCCCTCGCCGCATTTGGCCCGCAGGCAGGACTTTGGGTACCCCTGCTGTAATACTTTGTTTTTGCATGGCTTCATTAAACCAATTGTGGAAGTTTACATGTGGTCCATCTGTTTTTGCTAAGCCAACCCACATTAGTTCTTTACAGTTGGATGTCCTGGTGATGTAACTCTTTCTGCCTCAGCACGTGCCTCTGAAGTGCTAACATTCAATCCTGATACAAATGTAAAGGAACATTTGATTTGCTCTCGATTGGTTTGGGCTATTTAGCCGATCTGGGAATTTGTAGCTTTTGTGCTAATTTATGTTAATAAACACTAGTGTTGTAGTTATTGTAAAAATACTGCCTCTCTCTGTCTGATAATGTAGGAATGAACACATAGTAGACATATTCTTCAATGCCCTGCTGCAGATGCTTACCCAGCAAGCTTTTACTGCTAGCGCAGTGCAGTGATGTTTCTGGATACCCTTCTCTATTTTTTTTTCTTTTTGCTTGCTTGCTTGTTTGTTTGCTTGCTTGCTTCCTTTCTTTCTGCTGTTCCCCTCAATCTCACTTTATCCCTCTCTCTCTCTCTCTCCCTCTCCCTCTCTCTCTCTCTCTCTCTCTCTCTGACACTCTTTTTTCCCTTGCTCCCTTCTCTCCCCAGTGCTTGCACAGAGGCCCTGTCCAACACGCGTGACTGTCACTGCTTGTCGCTGTACTGGTTTCTGAGACATCCAACTTGTCCCTTTGTTTACTAAGATTAACTGCCTCAGATGTCAGCAGTGCCATTGGACCGCATTACTGCTCCCTCCACTTCATCTCATCAGTTGTTGTCAATGTGTGAAAATCATCATCAGTCATATACATAGGATCAGTGGAGATGATTACTGTACTGCTATTTTTTTTTGGCTAGCTTAAGCTGCCCGCCAACACAGAAGGGAAGAAAAGAGTAAGAAAACAAATGCATCCTAGTGTCCTGGGACATTTATTTGATAATGATGCCCTCCCACACACATCGCTTCATTAGTGCCTCTGCAATTTCTTTTAGCCACTATTTTGGATGCAGATAACACAAGGAGTGCTTGCAGAGTGGTCAATCCATCAGTTGGCAGGCACACATATTGTGACAAACACAGTATTAAAATCTGGCCTTTGGTTTTAGGCCTTGTTTCAGATTGTTTCACTGATGTTGCCCTGATAAAAAAAATGGTTATGTCTGCAGGTAAACCCTCACAAGAGCAAACTAAGTAATGGGTAATGATGCTCAACCTAAGATGAACCTATTGGCTGTATCATTTACCCTCATCTGTTTGTTGATTCTCATTCTGCCTCTTCTTCTGTTAATCACTGTCCACTGTCCAAGACCAAGGAGGGCCAAGAGGCTCAGGTCGACAGATCACAGAAAGGGACTTGAACTGAGTCTCTCAATTAGAACGCAGGATTGTAGGAATATATTGAAAGCAAGACTCCTGCAAACATCCATTCCATTCATTTCAATCCTTCGTGTCTTTCCTTCCAACCCTTACATAAGATAGCAGGGACTGCCTGGCACGACAGCAAGTGTACAAAGAAGAGGGAATATTACGAGAGTGCAGAGTGGCCTTGGGTCTGTGTGGTGAACAAGATGATCTTAGTGACTTTTTATCACTTTACGAAAACAACACTGAGCGGGAGGATTTACAGGTCTAATCTGCTGCTTATTGGCCTGGCAACTTGCCTTTGTCAAGTAGTCATCATTCAGTCAGGAGATAGACACATGTAAAATTAGGAATGTCAGCCTGAGCCCTCTGTTCATGGAACTGGCTGGATTGTTGGGTATTTATGACCTTTTGAAAGCCTGGGGCCGTGTGTGGTGTGAGTGATCCCCGTATTCCTGCAGCCACGCCAAGCAGTCCAGGGTACTTAAAAGGCTCCAGTTGGTGGTGTCTAGTGGTAAGATGATACTGTTGCCATCAGTCATCCCAAGAACCTTATCACACACATGTGAAACAGTAAGACGGGTTTGTTATAGAAATGTGATGTCTTGGAACTTGAAACGTGAACACGCATAAGGTCAGAGTTGACCTGTTCACTGTGAAAAGGGAAATAAATCCATGGCTATTGCCTTCAATTGATGTAAGCCTCAATTTTGAGTTTAAGATTTACATAATCATGTCCATGCGTGTGTGTTAAGTTACATTGTCATCAGTAGTTCCTTTAGTTCTGAAGCCGACATGCATAGTTTGTATCATTTTTCACAATAGCTCATTGTTCTGGCAGCTGTATTAAGGGGAAGAGAAGAGATATTCTCATCTTATCTCTCCCTTTTCTAGGAATACTATTGAACAGACTGTGTTGAACATCTTAAACTCTTCTGAAGGGTCAGCCCATGTCCATCTCTCACCAAGCCATTGAAGTCTGCGATTATTGTTTGGGAAGAGGAAGGGGGTGTGTGTGTGTGTGGGGGGGGGGGGGACACCCTGCGAGGAAACTAATTTGTGTTGCCTTCACCCCTCCTCCTTGTCACATGGTCTTTTCACAGCATAGAAAAGTTCCTGGATTAGCCGAGAATTAGCACAAAGCAGAGACGCCGCTTCAGCTGGGGTTGTGAACAAACCAACCAACGACCGACCGAACAAGTGAGAGAGTGGCAGAGGAGGGATCGAGCAAGCCGTGTGGCACAGCCCCGAACCAGACGCCAGTGACCGCCGAGACGCCCTCTAAGCAGCAGCAGCAGCAGCAGCAGTGGTAGCAGCAGTAGAAAGTTCCAGGGAGGAACAGGACTGAGCCACCAGGACGGAACATCCTCAACTAAAAGCTCCCCCTCTGCAACCCGCAGCTTCCCCAGGATGGAGGAAAAGCAGTTTTCAGGGATTCTGGTGAGTTTCACTTTTTTCTCTCTCTCCCATTTTGAGAGGTGCATACTCAGTCAGTTCTACTGCACCATTCTATTAAGACCAACAAGACATTTTTTTTTGGGGGGGGGGTTCTTTGATCCACTCAAGTTCTGACTGGTTAGTATTTATAAACACTCTCTAAAAAGCTCTTGTGAGCTACAGTTCATCTGTATCGCCACGTCATGTTTATAATCATGTGACACACACAGGTGCTACAAACGACACTTGAGAAATGCCAACTCGATTAGTAGTAAGCATTTGAAAGTAATTTAAATGAAGGTATATGCCCATATTTCCAGGAATATTGTATGTACGATAAACTGGTGTTCATGATCAAATGGTCCATGTTCAGGATCAAGCAGAGAGAGCATATAAATGCATACATATTCAACAGATGGATGGAAAGACAGGATCTTGTCATCTTGTCTTCATCTCCGAGTTAATACTGAATTTGATTATATCTGACTTGTATGTAGGCATTAAGTTGGCATTAATGTTTACATTGTTTCAATAAAGTATTGTAATAATCTCGGATATTGTATTAAAGCTGAAGGAAATATCAGGATCTCTGTGGAATGCAATAAACTGATGAACTGGTCAGTCGGTCTAATCCTCAAATCATCTTCAAACCCAATGCTGGGTTCTTGAATTAAGGCCTCTTGCATAACCCCAGATGTTATCAACATGTAAGGATCTACGTACTGTTAAACTCTGACTATGTGCTAAAAATGCGCCTTCAGAGCTCTTATGCGTGACTGTAAGGCAGTCAAGCAGTGCAGTGTGGAGAAAAATCACTTGTTAAAGCAGAATGAAATGCATGAATGTGGAGGCCATTTTTAGCGCTGTGCTCTCTTACACCATCACTGATGAATGCACTCCGGATGGTTACAGAAGCCCGTCTGTGCCACCCAGTGGAGTGGAAAAAAATAAATGGTTGATGAAACATTTGATCAGAGAGGATAGTAAAATCAACTTCAACTTTTTAGATGGATATTCCGATTTGATCTTTTGAGGGACAGTCGTCATGTAGAATAGAAGTGAGTAGTGTTTGTTTAAAGTGCTATTGTAACTTGGCCCTTATACACCCAAGTCACTCTCGCCCCAAGACGGCAGCAACTTCTGCTTGTGCCAGAGGCGGCACATGCAGTGCCATCTCCCAGGCGCCCGGTGATCAAGCGGGGCTGTGCTTCTTCCATTCATCTGTCGGCCCTAAGGGGCAGGTACATGTATATGGCTCAAGTGTTTTGTTTTGGCCTGGCGTTGCACTTAAGCAACTTTTGTGACTGTGGATGGACAGTGTGTCCTTGGCCGGTCGCCATGGGTGGAAGCGCCCACCGCTCCCAGACGTCGCCCATTCACTCCCCAGCTGCTCCCGGCAAGATGACGGTCCAGAGCCCATCCATAACGCCTACTGGCCTGCGTTGGGCCAGAACAGAAGAACCACGTGCTTGACCATTTTCATCTGCTTCATTTGCTCACAAATGAAAGCCCTGCACCTGCTTCTGCTGGCTGGGGCGGATGCGGCAAGGGCAATTTATCTGTCAGGGAGTTCCTATGTTCACTTATTTATCTTTGTGCAGCGGCCTCTCTGTAGAGGGAGTTGTGGCTGTGGTTTGTCAGGATAACCTATGGGAGAGGCCAGCCCAGCACATTTGTCCTCAGCTAACACTGTTTGTATTCAGAACAAGTGCTCGTACGATTGGTCTTGGCTACTCTCTGGGAGGAAGGTTCTGTGTCTTAAATCATAGGTGATGGTTCATGGGATTTCTGTTTTTTGTTGTTTTTTGTTTGTTTTTTTCTTGTTCATTTGTTTTTCCAATATCCTGTTTATGTGACTTTTTTTTTTTGAGTGAAGAATACCACCTTGCTGAAGTCAAAACTCCTGAGTCCTCTGGCCTCTGTTTTGAGTGGCAGATATGTGAAGACATATGTTGTTGTAAAAGTTGTTTATTAAAGTGAGGCAAAACATGCATCTGTTTTGGAGTGAACTGGAGAGTAAACGTGGGTAAGGCCCCTCCCGGCTGGTTTCCCTCCCCTCGTCTGATTGGCTTGTCCTGGTGGGTTTTAGAGTCTGACGACGAGGTTCGTATAGGTCTTATCAGCCCTCTGTGGTGCCTGTTTTTAAGTGACAGGCGTGGTTCTAATCTTAGCAATATAGCTTGTGTGACTGCTGTTGTACTGGGGTTGTGTGTAGGGGCAGATTCTATTCATCTGCTTAGAACTGAAAGTGAACCATAACTGGCTAACTCCTTTATTGCATGATTGGGATGTTTGAAAAGATCTGTTTATTTTTCACGGGCAACTTTTGTTAGTTGTGGTGTGGACCTATTACAGTTGGGTTTGTGGGCCAGATGACATGTTGCCCTACAGGGCCCTGATGGGCCTTATGCTGTCTCCGAGGATGAGATGGTTTCGGATTGGATGTCAGGGAGAGAATGGGCCTTGTGATTGGCACATTTGCCTGGCCACGGCTTCCTTTTTGAGGTGTCTCAGGCATGCCCACTGACAGGCTTCCGCTTTCACAGTAACATATGATGGGAAATGAAGCACTTGGTACTCAAAGCAACGGTCCAAAGCCACTCATGCTGGCTTGAGACACAGTGGTGCCAGATGTTACTATAGTGGGGACTGCAATAAATGTTTTGTGGTTCTTTTGATGTTGGATGTTGATGTGGGATCAATTGAATGAGGCGTGTGAAGGACATTGTTTCTCTCCCTCTGACCGACTGACTGATTGAAATGCTCAATGGTTCCCCGTTGCTCACCCACTGTCAGGAGTGAGTGTGAGCCATCCTTGCCGATTGAAAACATATCTAGCGGCCAGTAATGAGCGGGAATGAGGAAAGGGATTCATGCTTGGGCTGTCAGACACTAAGGAGAGGCTGCGCAGCAACTGTTAACTGCAGTGACCTATGGCTCCCACTCCCCCCGTGCACCCCCCCCACCCCACACACACACACACACTCACATTCACACACACTCTCCCCCTGCTTAGACAGCAGCTTCCCAGCTTTTCCCAGGAGCCGCTAATGTGTGCTGTTTTCAGTGAAGTGGAAAATAATTGGAAACAAATATTGAAACCCATTGGACTGTTTTTTGCATCCCTCAGGAGGCTCAGTTCAGGTGCACGGTGGCCTTGAAATGGGCCACAGTTAACACAGTCCACTGTGTGACATATCTCTGATCCATGTTCTCACAAATGAATTTTTCTGCAATATATCAGCATTTAATGGAGATTTCAATCCCCAATCCTAAATAGTTTGAAATGTATTTGTGTTATGTATGTGTCATGTTTTTATATTTATATATTTATCACACACACACACACACTTGTCCACACATACAGACATCCTTAAAGGCAGCATATCCCTCACAGGTGGCCAGTAGCCACTGACAGACGTGGCCAAGGCCGGAATATGCAGATACTTACATAAGGAACATATTGAGCCGTCACTCACTCACTTGAATTAGCTTGAGTGTTCGCATCTCTGAAGCTGTGCAACCATGGTGCCTTCAGGGGCATGGGAACAGATGTGCCCAAGCAAACAAAAAAGAAAAAAAAAAAAGGAGAAGAAAGAAGGGTTGGAGTCAAACGTGATTTGAGTTCATCTCCGGAGTCCCCTGACTGTACAGTGCGGCGAGCACAGAGAACCCACTGAGGAAGCAGCCACTGTGGCAAAGGTACAATGGGAGGACAAGGGCCACCAAATGCCAAACACGTCCACTGCTGCGATTCCTTTAAAGAAGAGAAAAAAAAGGGGGGGGGGGGGGGGGGGGGGAGAAGAAAAGTCTCCCACCTCTGCCAAAAAAGGTTTGGTTGAAAGGCTGCCTTTGGATTTCATTTGGAGAAACCACTCAGCCTGAAAATTTTGGTTTTCTGTTTTTCTTCCCCTTTCTTTTATGTTCGGAGGTACCTCCATTCTAGAAAAGCTAAACGAAAATACAAAAGTGTGTGTGTGTGTGTGTGTGGAGGGTGGTATGCTGGGGGGGGAAGGCTTACAGAAAGTGGGAGAGATGCCTGCTTTTGAAATTATTGACAGCAGCTTGGTATTGTCTTCCCACCAAAGCGCTTCTTAAATCTTCTCCTTTGTTTTTTTTTATTCACTATTATTATTATTTTTTGTCGCTGAATTGAGGTCCTTCCAAGCCTTTTCACCCCAGAATTTGTCGCGCTTGAACTCAACCTGCTCTCCCCGCTGCGTAGTGAATGGGAGACACAGGCATGGGACGGAGGGGGGTACGCCGTTCTCAGGGTCCTCACGCACAAGCATACCACCCCCACCCCTATTATTTATCACTTTTTGCCTGCTAGACCTTAGTCTGATAAACACAGGACGCATTGACACTGGACGTTTGGATTCATCCACTGATATATTGATATCTGTGTGTGTGTCGGTGTGTGTTTTTTTTCTCTCGGATGTGAGCTGTGAGATGAGACTTTGCAAAGTGAGTTGAACTCTGCATTGATGACCGAGCAAATGCTGATGGACACACATTGTACGAAAGAAAACCCTCCTCCGCTGCCGAGGCCTGATGTATGCTCGCATAGGCTCCCTTATGTGCATAACTGGACCTTTGTCACTGGTTAAACATGGGAGAGTTGTGGAGCTGCGTCAGGCTAGTTCTGTTTGTGTGTGTATAGAGAGGCAGCCTTCACCTTTTGACTTAAGTAAACTTACCCACACCGGAATTTAAAAAAGCAGATTTTGGTCATGGGTAGCACATTTAAGTGAGGATATATTCTTCACTGTTTAAATCACACACACACCCAACTTAGCCATTTGATTACACCTTGTTGTGGTACAATTTCGTTCACATTCGGGGGGTGGGGGTCTTTTACAATTTTTCTCAGTTTCCTTTCTGAGCGGCCGCCTGACTGTGATTGTTGCTTCTCTAATTTGCTCATTGTCGAATCCACGTGAGCGACTGCAGAGTCACATGTACTTCTTTCATCCTTCGCAATGGTCCCATATGTTTGTCAAAATGTGTATGTTGTGTGCTTTTTCCGGGCCGATTTGTGCCCAAGCCACTCCACCGAGCCCCATTCTCCCTGGAGGGGATTCGAGCTACACGCTATTTATAAAGAATTAGCAGCTGGGGCCCTTCAAGCCAAATTATGGAGGGAGAGAAATTATCATGGAAACTTCAGGTTAACCCAAGCGTTGGAAATCGCTCTCCTGTGTCCCCGAAAGCTGCTGGACCAGGCAGACGCCCCATGCGCGTGCACATGCGCGCGCGCACACACACACACACACTCACACATACATACACACACACACACACACACTTTCTCTCACACACTCACTCACACACACACAACCAAACCAACCAACCAACCAACAGAAATGCAACACACGTACACAAGGCCACTCTTACGGTGAAGAAAATGCTACAGGAAGTTGTTTTTGTCGCCTTTGCCCCATAACTTTGTCGCTTTGTTGCCCAAACAAAAGCAGTGGGTTGTGCCAGCGGAGGACTTTTCTGACCCTGCCGTCCCAGGCTCTCGGCACTCAGATTAAGATTCTCCTGAGTCGCCTGCACTTGGAGCCATTCAGTGTTGCTTTTCACTGAAAAAAAGGACCTTAAATGCTGCTGCTAGGCTTGCTATGAAGGCATTTTTATCTTAACAAGGAACAAGTCACTCTAGCAATGGTGATGATGATGATTATTTTAGAGATCTTGCTATTTTTAACAGTCCTGCTCACTTTCGTGCTTGTCCAACATGGTGACCTAATGAATGGTGATCGGATGTTAATTGGGTAGCGGAGTAAAAAAGGACGTTGGTAGGAATTGAGAGTGATGGAACAAGCACAACCAGTAATGATGTATTCACTGGAATGCTTGCTCTTCTCATAATGGGGCCAGAGAAATGATGGTCTATCTCCCTGACTCAGATCTAATGACTGTCCTGGCGTTCAGTGCACAACAGAACTGCCACCAAACGAAATGCAACTGTTCATAGGGGGTCACCTCTGTTCTGTTAAAAAGGCTCAGAGGTATGTTGCATAGCAGCAGGAGTAGAACACGGTGTAATAGCTCTTCAGTCAGATAACGCTTATGTAACTCCATGAGTCTTTTGCAACGAACTTGGTTGTATTTAGCTTTGAGGTACATCATATACATATGTCATTTCTGAGATCCCTCTCATGTAGCATGGCATGATTGTGCCATACTAAAGAATGCATGTTTTTCAAATAATTTAGTCACAACTTGTTCAGTTGGGTATCGCCAGGGAATTAGTATATTGGGAATTAGTATATTGGGAATTAGTATATTGGGAATTAGTATATTGGTTTTCACACGTTTTCTCTTAAGAATATTACACCTTTTGTTGATGTTGTTTGTTTTATAAGCATTTGAATGTCAGTGACTTCTATAACTGTTGTGGTCCCGACAGCTTTTCTGGTTATTTGGGTTGTTTTGGATCAGCATTCATTTGTAAGCAACCTGAACTAAGTGGACCAGAATCACCTTAAGGGTTCTGTTCAAGCTGGGGCCAAATGTCTGGTCATTTATTCACACTGTGGTTGTTTGACACTGTTGCCAGTTGCGACACCGTGCTTATGCTATTACTGGATAAAATGCCCTTCATGCATGGAAAAAAGAGATGGGGTAGAGACACCTCACCATCCTTCTCCCTGCAGGGGGTGCTCCAAGGAAGGGTTAACCTATCGACCTCCCCTGCCATATGGTCCGCCTGTCTGGAGACAGATTGACAGCAGATAAACATGGCTTCTGTTAGTCAACAAAATGACCTTTTCGCTTCCTATGAGGCAATGCGGGGGGTGTGCTGTTTAACAGGCTGCTTGCCTCGCTTGTGCCACAGGTGGAAAAAAGATGTTGAAAATGTGTAATTAAAAAAAGCTGGTAAAAGACACGGACAATTACAGGGCATGGCATCTGTGATACCCTTCCTAATTGAAGCTAAACAGCAGTAATGTCCAGCCAATTAGCAAAACTAATTCCCCCTAGATGGGCAAACTCTTGTCAAAAGCTGTGTTATTGTGCAGAGGCATTGTTTTTGTTTGTTTGTTCCTGGAGTTAATTTCACAGGTTCTTTCGCACGTATCCCCCTTCCCCCCTGCACACACACACACACATACTCACACAAACACACACTTAGACCATGTAACACCCCCACCAGTGTCACTCTATTCTGCCATTGATATGGGGCTGTCAAAATAACGTTGTGTCGATATCCTCATTAAAAGTAACCCATTATGAGGCGAGTCTCTGGGGGAAGCTAACTAATAGGAGTTGGCTGCGGCCCCTGAAGAGTCTCTAATGACCGGCGTTGTCAGACTGCCTGAAAGCCAGGCTCGTGGCTCAGTCTCATAGCCCAGAGCAGAGCTGCATGTGTGTGGGATTTAATCGACCATCAGTCTATCTCTCTCTAACTCCATCTCTCTCTCTCTCTCTCTCTCTCTCTCTTAATCTACTCTTTCTGCCGCACACACAAGCTCGCTCACTTTGCCTAGAGTTTTCCTTCGTCTACTCATGGTTGTGTGGCTGATGCTTGGCACGGAGAAAAAGTAATGTGTTCGTTTATGTGTGTTTAAGCACTTAAGAGAAAACAAATGACTTAGGAACAGCATTTGCTTGTTTTGGTTTTCTAATTAAGTATAGAACCAAAACCATATAGGTGTGCCTCAGTAGATGTCCCGACAGATGGAACAGAAGTGAAGGGCGCCATTTTGTAGTTGTCGTAGCGGTGGCAGTAGTAGTAGTAGTAGTAGTGGTGGTGTTGATGGTGGTGCCATCATCCTCTGTCCTCTGGCAAGCTCTGTTTGGTGCACGGGCCAGTGCAGGTCTTCTCCCACAGGAACTAAGCTGCACAGATGTGGCAGAATCTCACTGTTGACATGTAATTTCAGCTGGAAAAGTACTGTGTGATGGTGTGTGTGTGTGTGTGTGTGTGTGTGTATATGAATGTGTGTGCGCATCACAGGCATGGCCTAACAACCTGAGCAGGGACAGGAGGGGAAAAAAAATGAATTGTATTCATTGTAACCCGAAAGCACAAGCTCTTCAATTGGTTAACACTTATGTAACTCCATGAGTCTTTCGCAATGAACTTGGTTGTATTTCAGCTGATATGTAATCAGCTTTGATGTGATCATATACATATGTCTTTTCTGAGATCCCTCTCATGTAGCACTCACAGTAAGATTGTGTCATGCCAAAGGATGCATGTTTTTTTAAAGAATGTAGTCGCAACCTGTTTAGTTACGATATCTCCATGTGCCCGGTGATGTTAATGCAAATACATTTGATGGGAGGGAATTAGTATATTGGGTTTCACACGTTTTCTTTAAGAATATAACACCATTTGTAAATGGTGTTTAGATGTTTGTTTAGCTAAGCATTTGAAAGTCAGTAACTACTTCTGTAACTGGTGTGGTCCCAAAAGCTTTTCTGGTCATTTGGTTTGTTTTGGATCAGCATTATTTTGCACACAACCAAGAGTAAGTGGACCATTGTGTTACACCAAAGTATGTATTTTAATTTTTTTTTTGAAATGCAGTTGCAAACTGTTCAATTGTAGTCTGGCCATGTGCAGCTTGGAGGTGATTATCTTTTTTTTGTTTATTTTGTAAGGAATGGCAGTAATGAAATGGCCACCTTCACATCATTTGCGGTCATGTGTGGGCTTCACTCAAGCTCAAGCACCACTCTGTGCCGAGCCTCACGCTGACTCTTGACGGCAGTTCATCCCGGCCCCATTGTGCATCTCCCATCAAACGCTCATTAGGCACCAGGCCAGGTGTCTGTCAACTTCTGACACCACTAACAGGATACTCTGTCGGGGACACTGCCAAGAACCGCCACTGAAAGGTCTCCTTTGTGAGGAGAGTTTTTTTTTTTTTTCTGTTTTTTTTTTCTTTACCTTTCCCCATACATTGTGATGCATCCTGGTAAATGGTATCTTTACCATTGATTTGTTTCCCCGTTGAGGGCCAAGAGCGCAAAGAATGGGAAATCTTTTGACCCCTCGAGACAGGAAGAGGATGAATTACAAGGGCCTGACACTACGAACGTGTCACAGACTGTTTGCAGGGTATATTTCCTCCACTTTGCCTCTTACAGGACCTTGCTGGAGAACTGGCAATGTCAAGGGATGAGGATTTGAGAGTCAAGTGCACCTCAATGGGAGCGTTGGTGGTCTGGGTGCAGCTGCCGTGCTAACAAGTGGAAGAAATGGGGAGACAGCAAGGGTAGGGCACCCTGTGGACGGGCTCAGCTCCTCACTTTTGTCTTCCATCTCGTGGGGTTGGGGGCCCGAGGGGGCTAGGGGGCTGTGGGGGTGGGGGTGAGGGGTTGCTTGGCAGCGTCCCTGGGGCCCGGCAGCTAAGCTAGCAGCTCCCACCACTCAATATGCAGCCAAGGTGCTGGAATGACAACGACTCCATTCATGGTGGAGGTAGAGGCAAAGGCTGTGGATCTCCCCTGTCTTTCTTACCCCTCCAGTGTGGAGGAAATCTGTGTGTGTGCGGGTGCGTGTGTGTGTGTGCGCGTGTGTGTGTGTGTGTGTGTGTGTGTGCGTGTGTGTGTGTGTGTGTGCGTGCGGGTGTGTGTGTGTGCGGGTGTGTGTGTAAGGGGGGGGGGGGGGATATGTGTGTGTGTGTGTGTGTGTGTGTGTGTGTGCGTTCGTGTATGTGTTTGTGTTTCGGAGAGGAGAGGGGGGGGGGGGGGGATTTTCCCTAACTCTTGAAGAGAGAGACCAGAATGGAGATTGAAAAGGAGTGAGGGAGGTAGGAAGAGGGGCTGAGGGAGGGAGGGAGGGTGAATGAGAGGAAGGAGAGAGAGCGAGAGAGAGAGAGAGGGATCAGGAGGGAGTGAGAGAGAAGGCTTCCATGCTGAATGATTGAGAGAGGCGGAGAGGAAGCAGAACTCCATCAGATGAAATGAGGTGAAAATAATTCAGGCATTAATCAAGGCTGGGCGAAAAGAGGTTGCTCTGGTGTTCCCTCCCTCTCTTTCTCTCTCTCTCTTGCGTGTGACGGAAGCAAATGGGTAGGTGTGAATGAAGAACTCAGGAGCGCAGTTGAGAAGAGAACTACTGGGCACTATCAAATCATGTCGGAATCCAGCAATCCAGCTTGTATGGCCGATCAGGTCAGTCTAATTTAACTATCCCTTCCATTCCCCATTTCCCTCTTTCATCTACAGAGAAAACTATTTCCTAGATGAGCCTCACAAAACTTGAAATTATTTTTATGTTTCAGTTTACTTGTGAAAAATACTCTGAGATGAAAAGCCAGATTTGATTTTTTTTTTTCATTATTTATTTTTTTTTATCGGAAAAAAAATTGGCGAAAGAGAGTATTCAAGCATCAAAGCGGCAATTGTGCGAAGCTGCCCGGACGACGGTGCAAGGTCCTGAAAGAATTGAATTAATCAAGACGAAGCATTGTCTGCGCCGCCTTATTTTTCAGCCATCACTCAGGGGGCCTGTGACGACTCAATAGCCCACGGACCGTGTGAGGAGGGGGGCCCGGCTTTTTAAAAACCAGACCACGTGTGGCCGCGCTGAAAAGTTTTTATAACTAATTGCAGTGGGAAGCTCTGGCGGTATTGGCAGAGGGAGGTGAGATAAAGTTTCTAAGGAAGTGGGCTGGGGGGAACTGTGTGTGAGAGAGGCAGACAGAGGGGCAAAGTGTCCAGAGGAAAGGGGGGTTGGCTCATATTTATGCCTTTTCTCCTTCCTTTGCCTCCTTTTTAGTGGCCGGGGGGCTTGTCAGTTAAACAATCCCAGAGGAAGATTTGTTTGAAATGAAATGTATAGATATCCAATATGGCACTTTGTTCCTGTTCGATTGATGCAGAATGCCAAGCCTGGTCACATCCTCCCCTTTGTGGCTCTCAACAATGACCAGTGAGCCTCCTGCCATCTGAGAGAGTGGAGACATGGAGGACCTTACCGTTGCGAGAGATAGAGAGTCAGAAAGGATGTTTCACTTACATGTGGTTGCTCTTTGCAGTTTTTTTAGAAGTTGCCCCCCCCCCCATGTAATGAAAATATGAGTTGCTGGATCAACATTTCAAGATTTGAAATGTTTCGCCTCGTATTTTTACTCCAAGCAAAGGGGTCATTGACTATGATCAGATCTGGTCAACAATGTTGTTTCTCAAAGCTGTGTACTTTGACGTTACGGAACTGAATAATGTCTAATGACTTTTGTGATCCCACAATTGTGACCCATTTCATAACTGTTGGCCCAAGTTTACAAATATTTGCGTACACCTTTGGCTCCTGGTGATGCTTACTCTTCACTTTATAAACAGGTCTTTAGTAGCTGGGATGTGTGATAGAGAGACCAGATTTCATGGTAGGGTGAAACTATGAGCGTATGCCTATCTTTTTAGTAATGCTGGCAAAATGCCTAACACTATGTGTTTGTTGAGACTATTCCAAAGTGATTCATAACCATCTACAAAATGTAGATAATGTGTTTTAGGATTTTAGGATGCTGCTTACTACTTACTGGCAACACAGTAAGGTGTGGTTGCTTGAATAGGATGAGGACAGGATCAGCTAGTTGCTCTCTTGTTGAAAGATCTTGCTTTTATTTTATTTTTACCCGGAATTATGGATTTTGAGAAATTGTCAATCCATTTTGTGGTAAATGGATTTAAAGCCAAAATGAAAAATTAGTTTTATGGCTGCATAAAAGAATAATGCGTGCACACACACACACGCACACACACAAACACAATCAATCAATCCATATCCGCTGGCAAAGGTTGTTAACCCTTCAGATCTGTAATGTGTAATGACTTCCTCTGCATTACCCACCCCCTTTTACACAAGCTGTCCCACTCCTCTTGGTGGGAGCAGAGCAATGCAAGTATGTCCTCCCTGTCTAACTAATTTAACAAAATTCTAAACTTCACACAGAGTTTTGTTAACGTATTTTCTTTCACATGAGGAATTACCTCAATCTTACCTTGCTCAGTTGCTCGTGTGGGAAAAATGCTCTTCAACTTACACCACCAGAGAGACTGGCCTCCTCCCATGCCACCTCTTAACATAAAGCATGCTTGAGTAATAATTGAACTAATAAGAACCTTCCACGGAGGCGGTCATTGGGCAGCAGTCATGTCTTTCCTAGCCTGCCACCCTCACTTATACAGGCTGGAGCCTTCAAATGGTCTTGACAATAAACTGCCTTCCACAGCAGTCACATTTAGTTTGGGCTCGTGCTAGGCTGTGTGCTTGCAAATCATTTTTGTTGCAGCAAATGTTTAGCTCAAATGTATAAGCACAATAAACGCAGAAAAGTGGTTCACATTTTTTTTTGTTTGCGTTTGGAAATGTGCATACTGTAGG
Organism: Sprattus sprattus; assembly: GCF_963457725.1. NCBI lineage: Eukaryota > Metazoa > Chordata > Actinopteri > Clupeiformes > Clupeidae > Sprattus > Sprattus sprattus. The sequence goes on from NC_137923.1 coordinate 6,703,930, forward strand.
TCAAATCCGTTTTTATTGTCGTAATTTTGATTCCTTGATTCAGCATTTTTTCCAAGTCGGAGCTTGGACAGCTGCTGTTTGTCTCTGGCTGTTATAAGGTTTCTTATGTTATCATGTTGTTGCGTTTCATAGCCTGCTCCGATTTGTTGACTTAAGGATTTTGAGCCTGAAAAGAAAAGAGGGTATTGAGTTTGAATTCCTCAATGTAGGGAGAGGGGCGTAGAGTTTGCTTAGATTAGTATTGTTCTCCAAATCTCAGTGTTTGGCTCCTGCAAGTATTGTAGTGTTGTCGGAACACATTTACATCAATCCATGGAGTGAAGCTGCTTTATAACCCATAGCGAAGATATTCTATCAGTGAAAGAGTGCGTCCCCGTCAGATCTGTCCAAATACTGTATATCCCCGTGCCCCTCGACATACCTTTCAGGTTGAAAGCATCAGAATCAGGATGAGTAACATCCTGTTCCACATGACTGCAGGTGTGCTGCTTAGGTGAAAGTGGAGTGTGTAGACATCTGTGTGTGTTTGTGTGTGTTTATGTGTGTGTGTGTGTGGGGGGGGGGGGTTGTAAATGATGGAGGAAGGGAAGGAAATTATGTGAGGAAGGAGTAGAAGTGAGAAAGGGAGAGAGAGAGAGAGAGGGGGGGGGGAGGACTGTGGGGCCATATGCATGCTCCAGGGGCAGCGGCCTCTCAGCCTGCCCTGCCGCCTCGGAGTGGCGAGTGCTGCTGGGCGTACAGCTGGCAGGAGGGCTGTGTGCCGCCTGCGACTGCCCGCCTCCACTGCTAGTCTGTGCACCACCAAAGCCCAAGAGCACTGCCACCGCCACAGGGAACCACAGTGCTGCGTCTGAGCACCTTTGATCGATTACTGCTGTTAAAGCTGTGAACATGAGTTATCAGCAACAACTTTCTTGAAGGTTTCCAAACACACAAGGTGTAGACAGTACACAACTATTTTGTGGCTGTCATTTTATTTACCATTTCCTAAGGTCTGCTGACTTATTTTCCAGAGTAAAGAGTCACTGATGGCTGTTTTTTGTTTTTATACCCTACTTCCCACAATTAGTCATATTTACAGGAACGAGAAAATGAATCACAGTTGCTGTACACATTCTTGGCCAGGCTGAAGATTAACTTTGACCAGGCAGCCTAGTGAGCACGTATTTAAAATGAGTTTTTTAGGTGGTTTGCAGAAGTAATCTGCCAAAGTCTGAATGGACTGGCAACTTTCCACATATTTCCGCGATATTAAGAATCAAGCCTTATTATATGCTGTTCTTATGTAGGTCAAAGACTCCATGTGTCGGAAAGGTAGAATTTTCCAACGTCCAGGAGGTTGATTGTTTACTGTTTGTCATCTACATGTAGGCTAACTTTTTTTGTCAGAGCGACCCCCAAAGAGCATGCCAGTCGGCAGTCACTAAGCTCTGTGTGTGTGTCCATGTTTCGTAAGCGTGGAGGGGCTGGTTAATGGGACGTAAGGCGCTCCTCAGCTCCACTTGATTTGTGCCTGTCTGAGGACACTTGTAAAGAGCCTCCTCACAGTTTGCAGCATTAGGGATAGCCCAGGGCCACAACAGTGAGTCTCGTAGCAAAGTACTGTAGCTCTGCGGCTGAGCCCAACATTCAGCTCAGCCTGTGTGACGTGACAGAGAGCGAACCATCAGTCCGTGAATAGGAGTATGTGTGTTGATGTGGGGGTGGGGGCTGTTGGCGTTGCAGTGGGGGGGAGGAAAGTGTAGGAACAAATTGGATTTTAGATTTTTTGGACTGGCTGTCATGAACGTTGAGGCCAAAGACGTCGGGCTGAATGTCCATTCCCGAACTCTCCCAATGCATTGATTGCTTTTCCAGAAATGTGAATCACCCCAACGACAGCTCTCCTGGACCGTGTTGTCATTTCACAGTAAAGAGCGTTTACCGCAGATGTTTTTTTTTTTTTGCTGGTCTTGTGTTGTGATGGATTGCAAGTGCTGCAAGACCACTCCCCAATGCCTGTAATTTGGATGGTTGAAAACTTGGATGTATTCGCGTGCCTCTTGGCTCAGGCGGCCTAACGCTAACCAAGCCTGATAATGTGTGCCAGTTCAAAAGTGCTGCTTGGATTGCACGACTCTACGTCTTTTCTAGTTAAATGAAAAGTGGGTCCACAATTTTTGTCATCTTTTAAATGGAGCTCTAAGACACCGGATTTTAAAACACTCTAATTGGCATTGAACAAATGGGAAAAAATTATTCCAGTCCACTGTGTTGGCATAGACTTCAGCACATGAAAAGCTACAGTCATTGTGTGTGGTCAGGATGTTTTTTTTCTTAAAGCCGAAAAAATAAGATTCAAAGGTTAATCGGTTCAGTATTTAAGCATGAAGTGCAACTTCATGACCGGGAAACTGAAATAAACCGGTAGAAGATTTGGGAGAAAGCCTGTGCGTGTGTGTGAGTTTGATTATTGTGTTGTAACATGAGCATTTTGTTTGTGTGTGTGAGAGAAAAGAGAGAGAGAGATTTTTCTATTTTTGACAGTGTGAGTGTGTGTTCGCAGCAAGGCAGGTGAACAGCTTGCATTGGCTCACAGCTCCGCGGGCCAGTCTCCCGCATCACTTAACGGCCATGCTCATAGGGCGCTAATTGAATGATCTAGTTAAGCGAAGCGCGTTGCTGCAGCTAGACCTGCCTGTCGTCTCAAATCAGGGCTCCCACTTTTCTCCATGTTCTCATTCCTGCGTCTCACAGCTCTTGGGTTCTGCTGGATTCGATTCACCGCTCTGTAAAAGAGCAGGTCACACAGATGATCACGATATTCCGTACGGTGTTTTTGTGTAGGTTATCTTGTCATCACGCGCTAAGTCACATTACTCTAGAGCAGTGGTTCTCAAAGTGGGGGGCGCGCCCCCCTGGGGGTGTGTGAACACTCTCCAGGGGGGGGCGTGATGTCGCAGACGGAGAAAATAAAAAACACTGCAAACCTGTCACTGGTTAGTGAAAGCTCCCTCAGTGGCTAAATGCAAGGGGCTGGACTGCCAAACAAATCAAATAATATTTTCTTCCTGATCCACCAATCAAAACGGAGTCTTAACATTTGAACGCGAGTTGCACCTTAGCTTCCGAGTATAAAACGAACCGCAGGCATGGTATGCAGTCCACTGTGATAGGGGACTAAGCGCTCACCCTGCAGAGTTTGTTCGGTTTCTCTTGTTTCCTCTATCATTCAGATATGCACTGCTTTATAAACAGTCTTTTTAAAGACTCACTCCTTCCTTAGTAAAACCTTTCTGCACTTGAAGTAGGTCTATTCGTAGCCTATTTTAAGGAGCAATTTGCTAAACAGTCTTATTAAAAAGCTCGTAGCCACGGGAGCTAGCCTTCTAGCTAGCTAACTTATTCCAACTGCTGCAAGCCCTTTCCTCCTTAACACCTACCTTTTACATTTTTTGATCATCCACCATGTTGCAACAAATAAAACGCCAGCACTTGAATACTATTTTGTGCTGTCCCTGTCTACCTCCATTGTGTACACTTCGTTTTGGAACCATTGCCCACGACGACGACGTTGAGATTTGAACTTTTATTAACTTCACACACACTATCAGCAAACAAACACAACTATGGACAAGTTTCTGATTCGTAAAAGTCAGGCAACCGATGCGCCAGTTGCGAAGAAGCCAAAGCTTTGCAAATATGACGTGAGCTATTTGCATTTGGTTTCGCCGTCACTGGCACGACTGAGCAACGTCCTCAATGTGATTTGTGTGTCGAGGTGCCGGCAAATGACAGCATGAAGCCATCAAAATTAAAAAGGCACCTTGACACCAACACACCCAGTATAGAACCCTGAGGTCCTCTGGCACTGAACTCCTAACAGTTCCAAAAGACAGGACCAAACAAGACACAAAGCGCACATCACACCAGTATTTCAAGATTTCCTAACTAGTCTATGAATCACTCCATAGTCATGCACCTGAATATATAACAGACATGCTCTCAAGGTACACACCCAGTAGAACCCTGAGGTCCTCTGGCACTGAACTCCTAACAGTTCCAAAAGACAGGACAAAGAGACATGGGAAAACGGCTTTTAATTTCTATGCCCCCAGTCTTTGGGATACTCTGCCAGAATACCTAAGAATGGCTTAACACTAAAAGGTCTATATCCCTCGTCCGGGATATTTTTTTTTTTTAGTTTTCGTCTTAGAGACATAAAAAGAACAACCACGGAAACATTGAACCCTTTTCTAATATTATTGCTGAGGTCTTCTAGAATAGAATCATATATTCCATTTGTGCATCAATGTTTTTAGTTAAGCAAAATGTACAAAAACATCAAGGCATGTCAGTCAACTTAGAAAAGTCTAAAAGGCCTTGGACCTTAGAGTGTTAAACATGCACTTTAGACAGCAACAACAAACCATTATCTCCAAGCATAGGACTGTCTTCAAGCAATGTCTGGAGACATCATATGTAGTTGCTCATAGAATTGCTAAGCTTGGCAAACCCCATACATTTGCCGAAACACTGATTTTGCCGGCCACACAAGACGTGTCAAATAATGATAGGAGACAGCGCAGCTCTAGACTTAAGCATCTGTTTACCACCACCCCTCTTTTCGTCATTCTGGGTAGCAATGATGCCGGAATTACCCTCAGCTTTGTGAGATTAAAAATGCTCCTCTTTTTTGCGTCGACATATTTGTGCGAGGCAGGCTTTTCAAAACTGACTGCGCTCAATTTAAGACAGAACAAGACCGAAAGCGCACATCACACTAGTATTAAAATCAATGCACTGGTTACCTGTTAGTTTCAGAATAGATTTGAAGATTCTCTTACTAGTCTATAAATCACTCCATAGTCATGCACCTGAATATATAACAGACATGCTACCAACTACCCCTAACTAGCTTTGGGGGGGGGGGGGGCCAGCTTGCAAAACTTTGAGAACCCCTGGTCTAGAGTATGGTGGAATTGTTTTGTATGATTGTTTTTGGTTTACTTTATGTATGACTAAACACATTTGTTCAGTGTTTTTTTAACCACTATATTTGTGATGGAATGCTAATTGTGCTTCAGTTAGCACGGTTCTGAAAAAAAGGGCTTTTGGCTGTATTTGTTAAGTTGTCCATCCTGTTGTGTGACAAAGACAGAGACCTCCCCTTGCTCACCAACCCAGCTCTCATACACCTCCCAATTTCAAGAGCAAGTCTTGAGCACTGTCGGTCTTCTCAGTGCATCAATTAGCTCTGTTGGTTTGCCCGTCACTGAAGTTTGTAAGTGTGTTGTGCAGGCGCCCTTCAGATTTATCATGGAAAATCTAGAGGTAAGACTATTCTCTAGTGCCTTGTCTATGGATTGTGTGTGGTGGGTTGGGGTGTAGAATAGTCATTGCTGACATTTAGTTTGAGCAGCTTTTTGTACTATGGACAGGGCCTCCAGCACGTAGCTATTTGAAGGGCAATTTAGGAGTCTACTAACTCAGTTTCAGGAAGAGTTTCAATGAAGATTGGCCTGTGTTGCTTGGGTCTATCATTTTATGGATTGTAACATTATCAAGAACGTCCAAAGTCCTTCGAAGTCACCCTGTGCTTTTGGGTATGTGTGAACGAGTTGATTGAAATGTTTGAAATGCTGGTGTTTTAAATACCTTTGACCCAATGTTATGGATTCATTTTGACGATGTAAAACAAGAGGAGATTTCAAGAGCATTTGAGATTGAAGCGTAATTGAGATTCAAGAGCATGTGCTGCCGCTGACTTGACGTAACCCAACGCCCATGCGGATGAGTTTGACTGAGTGGCGTGACCCCCGGGCAGCCCTCCTCCTGGGAGGCCGTCAAACCCTCCACACCCCGCCCACCCTTACATTTGGTATCCTTCATTTCTTGTCAGATGCGTCCGACAAATAACTAATCAAGCATGTAGAGCATGTTTTAGGGGGACCAAGCCAATGGGATGGCCAGGAATGTGACCCTGTGCTCCGGGGTAAGGGTAGGAGTGGGGGTGTGGGGGGCAGCATTACTTTCACCTCACAGGGGCTGAATAATGAAGCCTTTGAGGACATTGTCCATGACCAAGTCTTGTTTACTTCCTGAGTGATACTCTTGGGGAGGCATCAGCCTCCGCCCCATTCTTAAGGTATATTAGAATTACATTAGAAACGTGCCATACCAGTGGAGAGATTCATTCTCATTCTCAACCCTCATTCTCTCACTTCTGCTTTTGAGTAAGTGTTTCAAGTAATGGCTTCAACTGATTGTAGGTGTCTTGCCTTTCTCAAGACAATAAGGAATTTTCTTGTTTTAGTGGTACATGTCCTTCTGATTGAAATGAGGTTTTCTCTTCTCCCCATCCACTTTGGATGGGCAGTGAAATAAAAAAAGCACAAGTCCACTGTACATAAGAACTCTTAATATCCAGTGGGACCCAAATGGCTCATTTGCCAAATGTTAGTGTGGTGCAGTATGTTGTCATTACCTGGAGTGGGATTCCATACTACTTTAGGTTAGGTGATGTCATTGGTTTCCCTCCTTCTAATCACAAATGAGAATTCTGAAGTCAACTCAATTACTTTTTGAACACGAGTTGTAGAAATGTTATCAAAGAAGACACGCTGATTTATGATTCACCTCTTCAGAAGCACAAACACCTCAAGCACAAATGCCACATCATTTTTTCTAAATCATTTGATTATTCACAGAGCAGAATTGATTCTGTTCTCCCCCTTCAGGCGTGGACATTTAAATGGAGGTATATATCGGGATAACCTGCACTGCACTGCACGCTTACATACCTACTCAGTCATTGTGAAATAAACTGTGGTTGCACCATCAGTAGAGAGTTTCAGGAGCTGCAGGGGGCCACAGGGCTCCAGATTGAGTAGCAGTTGTCTGGCGGATGATGTGTTTGAAATGTGAACTCTAGGGGTCTTGACATTCCAAGAGTTAATGCGCACAGCCTTACTGACGGCACTGATCATACCCTGAATACTTTAACACAAAAATGCTTCACACACATTCTCTCATTTTTTCCCCCCATCGTATTATCTTCACTGTTGCTTTTTCTCACCCTCTTGTCCTCTCTCTCTCCTTCTCTTCACCCCACGCCCCACCTCTGTCCCTCCATTCCTAATCTTGATTGCTTTTTGGTGACATAGTTGTCCTTGCTTTTACTTCTGTTGTAGTTCATGCTCTAGTTTGATGGCCCTCAGCATGGCTTGGTATCTGAAGGTTTATGTGTTTCTGTGGCATGTTCAGAGTCTTCAAAAAGGCCTTCTGCCTCACACTTTGTCACCAGGGAACAGACTTGAAACCTGAGGCTTTTCAGTCCCCGGACATCTTTCAGCAGAAACAGTGCAGATGGAGTCATTATTGTACATGACCATCAGTCATGCTCTAACTTTTGTAACTTTTTAATACATTTTAAGTCAGAGATGGGGTGACCAGATCATGGCAGTAATGGAAACGTCAGCCAAACCACTTGCTTGGAAAAGAACAGTTTATAATCTAGGCTATGAGTTAATAGGTGACAGAATTATACATTAATTGTCATTCCAATGGTGTGGCAGTGGGTGGGCTGGATTGGACTGCTTATGCAAGCTTATGCTGCATTCAGAACCCATGTCCATGTTGAGAAATTATTTTAGTCTTTTTTTGTTATTAATTTGGGTGGTGATGCAATTGCCGGCCAGAGCTGCTAACCTAATGGCATTTTTGGAGAGTAACATGTAAACCCATAGCCTGTGGTTTGGGCTTGCCATTGAGGCATCAACAGAAATGGCAGGTCTCTAATGTTGTGACCAACATAACCTACCTGTTTTTGTATCCTCAAAATAGCAAGTTATTTGTTAAATGTAAGTATCATTGTGATTGGAACTTTATTGCACTGGTTTATGTATTTGGACATCATACCAGAATATAACCAGAAACATGATTTCTCATCCATAGTTCTGAATTGGTATGCATTTTTATTGTTGTTTGTCTTTTTTTTTTTTTTTTTTTTTTTACAGTTGTCAAATTAACTCTGTTTGTCAATGTGTGAGAAGTTTAGCGTGAACAAGGTGAACTAGTGCATAAGCTAAAGAGTGAAAGGTCCCCTGACATCCATGTGTGCGTGTGTGTGTGTTCGATCAGTGATGCTCAGTGGACACACACGCAGGGTGTGTTCTCACTGCCGCACATTTAAGAGATTTCTAGCTTTGCTTCACTGAACAACACTTCATTATCTTTTTGTCCACAAAAAGCGCCAGTTATTTTCTTAGTTTTTTTATTTTATTTTCAAATGCCACGGAAACACAGCTAAACAGCTCAAATGTGTTGGTATGTTGTTGCTGAACAAGTTGAGGTCTCTGGAACTAAATGAAATTTAGTTTTGGACTGTTTATTGGTGCATAACATGCAATGGGCTGTAATGGCTGTACAGAGGCAGACTCACTATAGATGCCAGATCCCCCTCTGAACTACACGACACACTGAACTACACGACAAGACGGATACACACACTGTTCAAGAAGCCTTTTTCTTTTTCCTGTTTGTATGTTTGTAATCTTTCTTTTGCTCTGTCGATCTCTTTCAATGACTTTCTGTTAGTAATTTTAACTCTTTCTCCCTCTGTCTTTCATTTTGTTCTCTCTTTCTTTTACCCTGTTTGCCTTTCACTCTTCTCCTTAGCTCTTACACTCTTTCTTTCCTCTCCTATACTCTTCACGCTTTTCTTTCACTTTTCTCTGATGTTTTCGTGTTCTGAATGGCAGAGGGATTGTGTCAGTACCGATGATGCTCTTCATTAAGACCGGTGTAACAGGCCATAGTATACCCCCGGCCCGGACTATACCTGGGGTTAAAGGGGCCTAGGCTAGATTATACCCCGGGTATATTATGGCCTAGGCCAATTCATACCCCCTCGGGCCAGATTATACCCCCATGATATCAGTAGTGTTGAGCTTTGTCAGGTAAGTTAAGTGAGAAAGCTAACTTACTTGCATCTTAAAACTCTAAAACATAGACTTTTATTACGTCAACCAGAAAAACAGAAAAAATATTAGACTTCCACACAGATCAAAGATTACTACGTCCCGAAACTTCAACTTCTAAGAGTAGCAAGTCCTCGCTACAATATAATTGTTCAAGGTTAAACACTGAAAACAACATAAAAATATCCACAAAGATCAAAGATTACTTTAACACTTAACATAACATTGACAGTTACTACCGTATGTGCCGTAGCATAAATTACAGGGTTGTGCGCTTTCAGGTGCCTCTCGAGGTTTTTTGTGTTCTCCAAACCTATTTTTGAAGCCACACTGTTTATCTCCCGTTATTGCAGTGCATTGTGTTTTATTGTCTGTCAAGTTATAATAAAAGAATGTCCAGATATCTATTCTTTTTCTTCCAGTACCAGGAAATTAAGAGACCACTTTTTAATCAGTTATCACAATTATCTGTTTCTCTGGTTTTGCTATTTATTGGTATGTTTTAAAGTAAAATTAACATTAATTAAACTACTGACAACATTTCCACTAAATTTCAAATACAGATATTGTCATTTAGAGCATTTATTTGCAAATAAATGACAATACGAACATGGCAGCCAAGCCTAGCCTGTCGGGCAAAACCCTCTGATACCTCTCTCTGCCCCTCTTCAGTGGATGGTAGAGTGATGGCCCTCCCCTTAGTATATTGAGATTGAAAATTAGCCTCTTGGGCACATTCCAATGCCAAGAGGGCCCAGGTAAGACGTACTGCTGGCCAGCCAAAACAGAAACTCCAGGACCATCCATGGCACCGCTCCTGGTTGAGCAGCTGCAGCAGACAGACTATGGAGGATCTGATGAGCTGGAAATCAGGGCGAGTGTCTTCCCCAGCAAAAATAATACCGGAGAAGGGGCACTTCCATGTTCAGGTTGGCATACCGTACGCCACCCTGAAATTGATGACATGTTAATAATGTTAAACAGTTGTTCATCAAAGATGTTAATTATTCATGAATTATTCCATCCATTTGACATAGACAGGGCACATTTAATGAACATCACTGTAAATATCCCATAATATGTAAATGATTGTACAGTGATAATCGACATTTTACTAATATCACGGAGAGAATGAAGCTACCGTGAGCGACCACCTGCCAGTTAGACACTCTACCATGCAGGGACGTGCACAGGAATTTTGAAGGGCAGTTGCTCTGCCCTGGAAAAAAGGGGCAACACATTATTTTTTGTCACCGCCGTTGCCACGCCCTGTCATCTGATCGCAAATTTTGCCAATATCATTTCAAACTCTCTCTAACCGTTGCTGCCACGCCCCCGTCATCTGATCGCAAATTTAGCCAATTTCATTTTAACCTCTCACTTACCGCCGCTGCCACGCCCCCGTCCCCTGATCGCAAATATATATATTTCCTTCAGAGGGGCAACTTCAGTCGAGGAGGGCAAAGGGCAGTTGCCCGGGCAACCTTAGCCCACTCCTGCACGTCCCTGCTACCATGCAGTATTTAACTCAGGAAGGTCGACGGTAGCTAGAAGCCGCACGTGGTGAATTATGTCTCCAGGATAACTACATACTATAGCAGAATTATGTTACATACGGTGATAATTAACATTTTACTAAAATCATGGATAGTATGAAGCTACTGTGAGCGACTACGTGCCAGTTAAACACTCTACCATGATGTTTTTACCTCAGGAAGGTCGACGGTAGCTAGATGCTGCTAACAACACGATAGCCTCTACTATCCAACGGGAGAGGCTCAGATTTGACAGAGGTCTGCTATTTGCTCATGCACCGAAGCACACAAACAGCTGATCCGATTGCCTGAAGGCCCCAGTGCGCTGAAGTCCATCCCCATTGGCTCTATGCCCTCCCCCCACTCTGAGAATAGCGGAGAGTGCGTTTGGGGAAAGTTTATTCAAACACTCCTGCTCTGCTGACGCGAAGGGAGGAGGCGAAAAACTGCCAACTCAATCACCTGATTACAGAACGGGTTGCTACCACCTTAGGTGTGTACGCAGCATTAGGTTGCAAAACCACTTTGTCACCAGCGATCGAGAACTGAAGGCACGATGGGCTGACGGACAGGGCTTGCATGTCACCAACGCGCTTTGCTGACACAAGTGCCAGCAACAACAACAACAACAGCGCAGTCTTTAATGAAACAAATGTTATGTCTGTCGTCTCAAGGGGCTTGAATGGTGGCCCTGTGAGAGCATGTAACACAATCAGCAGATCCCATTTGGGTATAAGGTGCCTGTCAGGGTACCCTGAGACACCTCACACCAGCCATAAAGCGTGACGCTAGAGGATGGCTGCCCAGGGAATTTCTATGTAAAACTAAACAAACCACGGTTAGAGGATGTACAGACTAAAGACATGAAGCTACCTTGCTGTGTGGCGTCAATGGAGGGCTGCTTGCAGTCCTGTGCAATGTGCCAGGTGGTGCCGCAGTTGTAGCATGAGATGTTGCCATTCTTCTTGTTGATGCCCCCCATGCCCGCCTTGGCCACGCCGGCACCCTGCATGGTGCCCATGGTGGTTGGGTACACCTGTGGGTAGAAGCCCCTGAAGGCCGACATTTGCTGGAACCCGTAGCTGGCAACAGCCGCGGCCTGTCCAACCAACACGTGCTCTGAGTGTGTGTGGCCGTGGCCGTGCGTGTGCGTTGATATATCTGCATAATTAATGAAAATGCATTTGATAATGTACTTATGAACATGAACATGAGAACATACAGTATTTTACCACAAGGAAGTGCACTTAGTGCACATTACTGGTATTGAGAGAGCCTCAGAGAAGAACGATATAAGAACGATAACAAATATAATAACAAGTTGATATAAAGTTGCTCAGTTGATTTAAAAGTTTGAAATTTGAGTTGACACAAGCATATCTTAATAAGTAATAAAAATGCATTTGATAATGTACTTACCAATATTGCTGTCAGTGTGAACATGAGAACATACAGTATTTTACCACAAGCAAGTGCACAAAGTGCCATCTCTGTTCTTGGCAATGAGAGGCGAGAGCTGGTAATATTGCCAATATAAAGAGAGCGGTTAGTTCTTTTGTAATCATCACTGGTATTTAGGACAAATTTCTCTCGAACCTGTATGTGCTGACTGATCTGGGAGGAGTGCTTTAATTAAAAAGAAAACAAATATTTCAGACACAAGGAAGTTCAAAGCACGCAATAAAGTGTGTGTATGTGTGAGTGTGAGTGTGTGTGGGTGTGGGTGTGAGTGTGAGTGTGAGTGTGTGTGTGTGTGTGTGTGTGTGTGTGTGTGTGTGTGTGTGTGTGTGTGTGTGTGTGTGTGTGTGTGTATGTGTTTGTGTGTGAGAGAGATTTTGCCTTCAAGAACGAGTACAAAAGGTATAAGTAAACTATAATATGAATTTCCTGGAGGAAATACCAGTGCATGAAATGCAAATGTTAAGAAAGGAAGAAGTAAGGAAGAATAAGACAAGAGTGGCTATGGCTAAAGACAGTAAAGAGAGAGTGAAAAGTGAAAAGTTTGAAAGAAGAAGAAAAAATGGACTGAAACAGAGAGATGGAGTGTAAGACAGAGAAGTGGGACGGGGATAGAAAAAACACTTGTATGGAAGATCTACAGAGGGAAAGAATAAGTGAAAGTAGGAAGGAGAATGGACATAAGGGAGGAAGGAGATGTTTGAATGATCGATGGATAAAGTAGAATATGTAGACATGGCACGGAGACATGAAACGGAGGAAGTAAAATAACGGAAGGGAGGATAGGGGACTGAAAGGTCAAAGAAGGCTGACAAAAAAGTTTAAAAAAAGTGTAGGAATAAAGTCAAAGAAGGCTGACAAAAAAAGTTGAAAAAGGTGTAGGAATTGATGGACAGAGTAATTGAAAGAAGAATGGATAGGAGAGTGAACCGGAGTGGCTATGGATAATGAAATAAAGAAAGAGTGAAGTGGGAAAATATTGAAAGAAGGAGAGAAAAATTAAGTGTGAGAGAAAGTAGAATGAGAGGGATAGAGAGAAGTATGGAGAGAAAACAAAGTACAGTATGGAAGGTGTCTCTTAATATTCTTAGTTATACAGTTGAATTGAGAGGGACAGAGAGAAGAGGAGCCTTGTAACCTTGGCCCAGGTGTCAGTGAAGCTCAGGTGCAAGCCAGATTCATGACCCTATGATGATGTCGCAATGGCACAATGTAAGCCAATGGGAACATTAAAAAATAAAAGGTAAGCCTACTACTTCTGTGCTTTCAGCCAGCTGCCTGTTGACATTTTCAGACAACAGTGAAGCTCGCTTTTTTTTGCACATCACAACTTTTAAAAGTAAACTTTTCTTAGCCTACTACAGAGTTTGCGAGGCCAAAAAGAACATTAATCGCATGGAATGTACTGACTGATCTGGGAGAGGTGCTTTAATTCAAAACAAAGCAAATATTTCAGACACAAGGAAGTTCAAAGCACGCAATAAAGTGTGTGTATGTGTGAGTGTCTGTGTGTGTGTGTGTGTAGTTCTTTTGTAATCATCACTGGTATTTAGGACAAATTCCTCTCGAACCTGCATGTGCTGACTGATCTGGGGAGAGGTGCTTAAATTAAAAACAAATCAAATATTTCAGACACAAGGAAGTTCAAAGCACGCAACCCTGTAATTTATGCTACGGTAAATAAGATGGTAACTGGTCAATGATTTTGTTATGTGATGTTGTTATGTGAAGTGTTGTAGTAATCTTTGATCTTTGTGGATGTTTTGATGTTGTTATCAGTGTTTAACTTTGAACATTTATATTTTAGCGAGGACTTTCTAGTCTGAGAAGTTGAAGTATCAGGACGTAGTAATCTTCGATCTTTGTGGAAGTCTAATATTTTTTCAGTTTTTCTGGTTGAAGTAATAAAAGTCTATGTTTTAGAGTTTTAAGATTTAAGTAAGTAAGCTTTCTCACTTAACTTACTTGACAAAGCTGAACTCCCAATAAAATGTTGAAAAATTAAGTAATTCTTATGTATATCACTCAACACTACTGATATCATGGGGGTTTAATCTGGCCCGAGGGGGTATGAATTGGCCTAGGCCAATTTAAACCCCGGAGTATAAATTGGCCTAGGCCATAATATACCCGGGGTATAATCTAGCCTAGGCCCCTTTAACCCCAGGTATAGTCCGGGCCGGGGGTATACTATGGCCTGTTACACCGGATCCAGGCCTGCCAAAGGGTTCACCTTGTCAGAGCAGGCCTGCTGTGGGTGAGAGTGGAGGAAAACGGCACCGGACCATCTGAAACCCGCCACAACACACAGACACACACACAAACACACACAAAGAGCAAAGAGCTTCAGTCCAAAACAAGTTCAGGGCAGGGATTTGGAAAGACCCTTACATTTCATGCTGTTGACAAATTCTCCCCTAAAAACCTAGTCAAACATTACCCAAAAAGCCTATATTTGGGCTTGACCCTTCTAAAAAAAAAAAAAAAAAAAACATTTTTTTTTGAGTGGCCATTGGCCTCTTGTGATGAATGACCATCCTCCCACCTGTGCCAATATTTGAACACTCTCACCATGTGTGTGTCTCACCTTTAGCACGGGGCTCACAAATACGCATGGTCTTTGAATAACTCCCTGTCTACACACACCTTTGAACTCGACACATCCCACACCTTTTGCCTACGTCCTCTCGCGGACAGCAGACCAGGAGCTCAGGGCTCTGCCATGCCCTTCTCTGCTACCCCCCTCCTCCCACTCCCGCACCTGACTGCTGCACTATGCTCTGCCTGTGCAGGGAAGCTGGCAGCGCTGGGAGGCTTGTGCCCAGGACAACTGAGTTGAGGCAGGCCCCTTGGAGACTGACTGCCCCACACTGTTGGAGAGGGGGAGAGAAACAGAGAGAGAGAGAGAGAAAGAGAGCGTGTGTCTGGCATGTGCAAAGGGCAGATGGGCCCAGTTGGGCCCACTCTCTCCCTCTTTCTTTTTCTCTCTCTCTCTCTTTCTCTCTTTCTATCCCTCACTTTCTCTTTAGCCTAGCCTGACTGCTCCCAGTAACAAATGCTGACAGCAACCACACCTGGGCTTTGAAAACAGGGAGCACAGGCTGAGGAGAGGAGAGGAGAGGAGAGGAGAGGAGAGGAGAGGGGAGGAGAGGAGAGGAGAGGGGAGGAGAGGAGAGGAGAGGAGAGGAGAGGAGAGGAGAGGAGAGGAGAGGAGAGGAGAGGGGAGCCAGGCGGGCAGGGGGAGAGGAGGCGCAGGAGGAGAGGGAGCAGACTGGGCCCTGAGAGAACATCAGCACAGCAGCTGAAGCCAAACTGCCTGACTCCAGAGGAGTCAGCAAGAAATGGAAGGCCCTCAAACCGTTGTGCTTGTTGTCTGCATACAGCTGAAAAAGCCTGCTTATGGCCTATCAGAATAAAGAATATTTTATTTGGTCACTGATGTAACAGGAATCCGACGATAAACTTTAGACTACAGAACCACGAGGTGAATCAACAGTCTCGGTTGTTTATTTCTTACGTGTGCCTGCAGGGAGCCAATTCCAAAACCATATAGACAAGGAAGAGACTAAAGATCATTGTACAGTGGCAGTTTAAGTAAGGACAGCTGTGGGAGGTCATAGATCATAGGGGTGTGTTACAGGTGAGAGGTGGGACAGGGGGCTTGTGAGTGGGAGGGGAGGTGAGGTGACCCCCACCCCCCACGGAAGGTTCCGGAACATGCACACACACAAAGGAATCATGGTAAAAAGGTGATGTGTGTTACATCACCTTGGGGAGAGGGGATGTCTGGAAAGGTTCCGTGAGCATTTGTTCCTGAAGCTTATTTAGCATAGGCCATGTGAGAGGGTGAGGCCAGACTGTCAATACACATGGCACACACACAAGAGAGCATACATGCTTGCAATGCAGTGGTAATTATATGACTATCAATTTCCATCAACACACTCCTGAATTTATTCCTAAATGTTCATTCGTTTTTCTTTCAACAGAGTGTGTTATTCACAGTCACAAAACTGTTATGTGTGTGTGTGAGTGTGAGTGTGACAGAGAGACAGTGTGACTCCAGTAAGGCCCACGCATTGCTGCACATCCGCCCCACTCCCCTTGCACTGCACCCTGGGCTCTCAGCTGTGCGGTCCTAGGCCTGAACCTCAGCAGGTGGCCCCAGCCTCCGCATCCCCACTGGTCAAAGCGCAGAGGGAGGACGAGCACAGAGAGGGCAGCCTCCGCAGACTCTGTCCCAGATGTACGAGGCCACGCTCCCACGCCCACCACTTCAAAAAGCTGCTGAGCGAACACAAACACACTCAAAAGGCAGACGCAGACACACACACACACACACACACACACAAACATACACACAAGACAGACACAGCCTGCAGATTGCCTTGTTTGCCTTCGTTCCAGATGTTTTGCTGCTTTTTCCCCCTGGTGGTCTCAATGTGATGGCTGCTTAGGCCCTTTCTGCAGCGTTCTGCGTGTCAAACTCAGCTTTTGTTTTTGGACGCCAGTGCTTGGCTTGGCCCAAGATAAATGAGGATTAAGGGAAAAGTGGAGAACAAAAGTTTGGTTTCATGTTTTTTTTCTTCGTCATCTTCCTCTTTCTTTCGGATGCTCATGGCAGCACACTGCCGTCTGTTTGCGTGTGTCTGTGCCATGGCCCTAGGAACTCTGCAGACTCAGATGGCACTGTGTGTGTGTGTGTGTGGATATATTTCTGTGTGTCCTTTCTTTGGGAAAAGATGTACACAGGCACTAGTAGTACACAGGCTATTTCCCTGTGCAGACCATAAACCTAAATCGCATCAACCTGATAGACCACCTGAGTGTCCTGTGCGGGACCTGACTAATTCATCTCTGCCATTGCAGAAATGGCCTTTGCATCTGCCTGTGCATCTTCTCCACTCGCACGCAAGGTGTATTAGCTTCTCGTACATCATGGAAGCAGATGTCCGTCTCTGTTGCTCCATCAACAAGCCCTCAGCCCTCCCGCTGCCCTGTCCTTGCTCCGCGCGGCTCTTGTGAGGCGGCGGATCAGCAGGCTTTGGTCTGGGTCATCTGCTGAGGTTGCCCCGAAAAGGTCGGAGCGAAGACCATCTGACACGAACAGATGGAAGCAGGGAAAAATTCAAATCTGTCCGACAGGACCAAATGTTTGTTTTGCGCGTACAACGGTGATTTCAGTTCACATCAAGTGCGCTCCGCCACGCTCATAGCAGCCCCAAAGCGCTTGCATGCGATCTATGGGGGCCGGAGCTAAGCTCGTTCCTCTGAGTCAAATTGCCTGTGCAGAGCAGGGACACGCTAGTCTTAGTTTTTGTTAAATGTTTTGCAATGTTTGGCAGCTGCTCCATGATTTTCAGGTCAGCCTTTTTTTTTTTTTTACTTTTGTTGTCAACAAACTTTCTTTGGGGCAGTTTTTTTCACGAAATTCGGTTTAAATGGTTGAATGGCTATTTGTATTCTACTGTACTGCAGTTTTATGGACTCTCATATTCACAGCATATTGGATAAAACATAGCATCAACAAAGACATACAGATTGATATGGGTTTTGTTTATTTTTTCAAAGGTAAAAAATGTTGTCAATTGTCAACTTCAGTTGCATTTTCGGAAAGTTCAGCGGTCTGATTTCTCACCTCGGGTCTCTTACCCGTCACACGCAGTAACACTGTTGTGTCTGCTTGTATTTCTTAGGGTCTCTAACCTGTCACACGCAGTAACACTGTTGCGTCTGCTTGTGTTTCAGAACGGAGCGGTCCCGGGCGAAGGGGTGAAGAAGGATGAGCCCTCTCGGCGAGGCAACTGGGGGAACCAGATTGAGTTTGTGCTCACCAGCGTGGGCTATGCCGTGGGCCTGGGCAACGTCTGGAGGTTCCCCTACCTCTGCTACAGGAACGGAGGAGGTATGATGGCAGGCTTATGGGAAAGAAAAAAAGGGGTGGGGGTGGGGGGGGGGGGGGGACTGTGATGTCACTTGTTATTGTCAGGAAGCAGCAGGTTTATTTAACAGGCCAGAGGGTAGAAAGGACAGTGAGAATGGCTGCACGGAACACAGAACATATCTGTTTGTTTAAGCAGATTGGTATGCTTGTTCTTTTGCAGAGTTGCTAGAGTTTTAGACTCACAGACAATACAGTCAGTTCTAAATCCAGACGAATATCTTGAATATCATATGCATGGCTGTGTTACTACATTGCCCATACATGGCCTCCGATTACATTGGTGTCTCCTAAAATAGAGCAGTGGAGTTCTGGTGTAGCTCAAGGTGCAGCATTAATGCTGACACATGGACTGTCCTGGCTCTCTGTGCCCTCCTCCGCACCCCTCCCTGCCGGAAGGTCGCAGACCCGCGGGTACCAGTGGTGGAGACTGGGGTGACTGGCTGCCTCTGGAGTGCATCTGGCCTGGATCAGACGCGTCTGTATAAGATTCACCCCTCAGTCAACTCCTGTGTGGGGAATAAACGTAGCTTTAGCTGTAGTGAGCTCTACTGCACTGCACAGGCTGCTGTGTCCCAGCTGATTAAATGACTGCTGAGTCGGTGTCTGCGTTTCCCCCCTCTCTTTCATTCGGCTGGGCCCAAGGTTAATGTGATGTTCAAGTAGTAGCAACAGGGTTGATATTGGTGCTGACCGAAGTTAAGTCTATAATTAAAGTCAAGTTTCTTTGCAAAAAGCCATCTTTTGGTTATGTTTGTAGGATTTATTTTTTACACAAAACTTGAGGATTTTATAAGATATGAAAGGATATGATATATATATAGGATGTACGTAGGATTATGGATCAAATATATAAATATATAATCATCAAAATGCTTATATCTGTTTAACTGTGAAAGCCATTGGTGTTGATTCTGTTTTCAGGGGCCTTCCTGTTCCCGTACTTCATCATGCTGGTGTTCTGTGGCCTCCCCCTGTTTTTCCTTGAGCTCTCCTTTGGTCAGTTTGCTAGCCTGGGCTGCCTGGGTGTCTGGAAGGTCAGCCCCATGTTCAAGGGTGCGGTTTGTCATCTCTACATTTTTACATTCTTCTCAATTATGCTGCATTTCTCTAAGACTGTTTTTAGAACGTTATTTTCAGTTCGCAATTGACTCATTTCGCAGTGAGTAAAAAAATGGCAAAAAGACTCTGGTGCTCTTGTCAATCTTTTCAATCTTTTTTATTCTCTCCCTCCCTCTCTAATCCCTCCATCATCAGGTGTGGGCTATGGGATGATGGTGGTGTCCACTTACATCGGCATCTACTACAATGTGGTCATCTGCATCGCCATTTACTATTTCTTCAGTTCCATGACCAACCTGCTGCCTTGGACCTACTGCAACAACCCTTGGAACACCGTAAACTGCAGGGGCGTGGTGGATGGCAACGGCACCCTGGTTAATCTCACCGCTGCTGTGGCGGAGGTCGTCAACCGCACCAAGAGGACCAGCCCCAGCGAAGAGTTCTGGAAGTAAGGGCAGATGTTTTATATATGGACAGTACAGTGAACTCCTCCTCCGCCTGAAGTCTAGTCACGCTGTTTTTAAAAACAGACAATTTGTGTGTCTATTAGTTTGAACTGCTGAAAGTGTCTGATAGACGTGAGTGAGTAAACTGGAGTCAATTAGGCAGAGGGCTGATGGTGCTTGCTTCTCTTGGCCACGATCCCCTGGATCCAGCCCAGCAGGTCAGTAAGGTCACTCGATTGGCCTCAATTAGGCCAAATACTGCCAGGGACAACTGTATTTTGGCAAGCCTTCCTCATGTTTGGCAGCGCTCTTAAGTCTACAATGGATACAATCTAAGTAGCTTATGCTATGTTGATTCAAAAGTATGTGTTGTGGATCACATACAATACAGATGTTTTAGAGGTTAGCACTTTATTATTTACTATGAAAAAGACCTCCGGCCTTCTGAGATCCTAGAATGATTAACTTTATTGTGGAGACGGCTCAGCAGACATGCCAGGCAGGGTTTATATTTGTGTTTGTGTTTTTGTAAGCCAGGCCGTCGAAGATGGCCGGGATACTTGTTTTTATTATTTTTCCCTGCCTTTCTTCTGTTATGTTGTAGTGGGTTCTTGATAAGTGTGGAAGTTAAACTGCCCTCACAATGAGTAGAGTTTATTCACAGAGCACTCGTGCCTCAGTGACTTTACAAACGGTCTGTGCCTTGCCCTCACGGCCATCTTGTCACCACACTAAGAATGGCTCAACTGTTCAAGTCCCCTATCAGCTAAAGAATCCATTATGGGGAGAGTTGTCGGTGGGGATGTTATGTTTTCCTGTTTGGCCACAGATGCATCTCAGATGTGTGGTTTTATGGCTGTATGGAGTAGGCTTTTTTTATACGTTACACTGTAACTACTGTTGAGTATGTAATTTCTCCTCTTCTCTTCACCCTCCCTAGAAATTACGTACTTCAAGTCTCTGATGGTATTGGTAACTTAGGCGAGGTTCGTCTTCCCATCCTGGGCTGCCTGGCTCTCTCCTGGTTGGTGGTCTTCCTCTGCCTGATCAGGGGAGTCAAATCATCCGGCAAGGTAAGGAGGGGGAAGCCCTTCCAGAATGACTTTTGGCGCTTGGCTTAACGCTCCTGCGGTGATGCACCTGGCTCCTGCAGGGACTGCCATATCTTGCCTATTCTTCATGATGAGTCAGCGCTGCAGAGAGAGGCTTTCATGTGCTGCTGTGTTTGGGCCGATGTTGCAGGTGGTGTATTTCACAGCGACCTTCCCCTACTTGGTGCTGACTATCCTGTTTATCAGGGGGATCACGCTGGAGGGTGCCATGACTGGGATCAAGTTCTACTTGACTCCGCAGTGGTCGAAAATACTGGACGCAAAGGTAAACATTCTTTCTCTGTCTTTTTCTCCTTCTCTCTCTCTCTCTGTCCCTCTCTCTCTCTGTTTCTCACCATATCTGACTCACACACTCTCCCTGTCTCTCTCTGTCTATCATTTATTCTCATTTTTCTCAGTTTCATTCATTTGTCTTATTCCCCCTCTTACGATTGCCCATTTATAGGTGAAATAAAGCCTTTAGTTCCGTAAAGCACCTTAAGACCTTGTTATCTATCGAAATTGTATGTCCATAAAATGATGTGAAACTGAATCCAGCCATCGCTGATGTGTTCTCTACAAGGTGTGGGGAGACGCTGCCTCTCAGATCTTTTACTCCCTGGGCTGTGCTTGGGGAGGACTTATCACAATGGCATCCTACAATAAGTTCCACAACAACTGTTACAGGTACAGCATGGTCTCCAACTCTCTCTCTCTCTATCTCCCTCTCTCTCTCTCTCTCTCTCTCTCTCTCTCTCTCTCTCTCTCTCTCTCTCCATGTCTCTCTCTCTCTATGGCCTCATCCAGCTAGGAATGATTGCAGGATGTACTTGTAGACTTGCCCCCCAGACACATTGTATACATATTACATGTTGCATTATACACAACAATATTTGCTTTGGGGCTTTTTAGCTCTCTGTCACATGAAGCAAGCATGTAATGTCAGGCAGCTGAATACGGGGGGGGGGGGTTAAGAGTTTGAGAATGGCAGCCGTTGTGGTGGGTGCACTGCAGTGTGCAAAGTCTTCTAGGTCAGAGCCTTGGGTGCTGGATGAGCAGAGTCACTCTGAGTTGTGCTCAGCTCTCTGGATGCGTGGTGCTCACTTGCTCTGCAGTCCCGATCCAAATTATGGTCCGACACTCTGCTGATACACGAGCAGCTGGGTTCGCCACAGCTCCACCTGCTGGAGGTTCTTTGTCTCGCCTGATTTAAAATTTGCATAAGCTGCTCATGTCGCCGACCTGCTTATAGAATAAAACCCATTCTTCCCATTTTCAAATCCGCCTGCTGCAATGTACTATTTAAGAGCTGAGGTTTGAATTGAGCTTTATGTTTTTGGAATAGCACACCGGATCAGCTATGATTCAGAAACACGATTTTAGCACGCACTTTGTGGTGGGCATGAAGAGGCTATTCCGATGCTTATGGTTTTCCTACGTGTCAACAGGGACAGCATCATCATCAGCGTGACCAACTGTGCCACCAGCGTGTACGCCGGCTTTGTCATCTTTTCCATCCTGGGCTTCATGGCCCACCACCTGGGTGTGGACGTGTCAGAGGTGGCCGACCAGGGCCCCGGCCTGGCCTTTGTGGCCTACCCAGAAGCCCTCACGCTGCTGCCTGTCTCCCCGATCTGGTCCATCCTCTTCTTCTTCATGCTCATTCTGCTGGGCCTCGGAACTCAGGTAGGACTGGTCAGGCGGTCGGCAAGAGCAGTGCGGCGGTACTGTACATTTAAAGGTCCCCTAGACTAAGAGTTTATCCATTAATGACATGACCTATTAACGTCAGTATTGATAAGTTGCAACTAAGGATTATATAGTTATGTCTAGCATCCCAGATCTATTTACATTTTTCAGCTCATGAGTAAATATGAACAAGCTATTAATGTTACCATTAACAGACACTGGGTAATGTTAACTACTTAAGTTGTACTGTACGTAAATATAATGCAGTAATAACGCAGTATACATATAAAATGGATGCTTTGTGGATTGCATTTGTGCCCGTCTGTAGTTCTGTCTGCTGGAGACCCTGGTCACTGCTATCGTGGATGAGATTGGCACTGACTGGATCATGAAGAACAAGACAGTTGTCACCCTTGGAGTGGCCGTCGTAGGATTTCTCCTGGGGGTGCCACTGACGACAAAGGTGAGGACAAGAGCTGTGCACACACACTAAGAGTTTTTTTCATGTATCAGTTAAAAGACTATGCAGCTATAATGGGGTTGCATAAAATGAATGATATGACATGAAGATAACACTTTGTCTTACCTTACACAATGGTGAAGTATGAATGATACAATAATATTTTAACGTTATTGTAGCCAACATTGTACAGTAGCCCAAGATGGAAAGTTCAGTCAACAAGTGGATTTTTCGATTAATGTTGTCATTAGTAAGCACAACCACTTAAAAATGAAACTAGTAGGGCACTCAGAGCGCAGACCTCCCCAGGCCAAAGGCCATATATCTCAACGTTGGCAAACGTGAAACTAAACTTGTGTATTTGCCCAGTGACTTGGATCTGCTCCAAAGTGCTATGCTACACAAACAAACAAACCTTCTTGGTGGAGGTAATTAGTCATATTTGCTTGCATCTGTTTTTGAACCACATTCATTTTTTTAGCCTTGTTAGTGTCTATTATTTGACAGACGGGATGTTAAAATTAGGATTTTCTGTTTTATCAAAGAGCTTCCAAAAAAATTGATTGACCCTTTTCTGATTTTGATTTAATCTCTAACTAGAAACTGAGTGTGCACGACATCTAGCATCACGTGATTAAGTACTCAATGTTAATGTAGAAACTCGAGAATTGATGTAACTGCTCCAGTCCTCAAATGCTTCAGTTCTTTGTGCAACCCCTAACATACGTATACACGCTCTCTCACTCTCTCACAACAACACACACACACACACACACACGATTTTGTTCTCTTTCTCTCACTCTTACTCTCTCACACACACACATATACACACATATTCCACACACACACCTTCTGTTTCTGTGTGCACACCCACGCACACGCGTCAACTGACGTGCATGTCTCATTTTGTCTCTGTGGTGCAGGCAGGGATATACTGGCTTTTGCTCATGGATAACTATGCTGCTAGCTTCTCGTTGGTTGTCATCTCCTGCATCATGTGCATCTGTCTCATGTATGTCTATGGTAAGTCCTCTCTGTCACATCTGTGGTTAGTCCTCCGTCTCTTAGCACATGCCTACACGTCGTCAAAGGCCTTGCCATTCTATTTTGTTTGTACAAGTTTCTGCACGTTAACTCTTGCACCGTCCCATCACCATGCACAGGGCACAAGAATTACTTCAGAGATGTGGAGATGATGCTGGGCTTCCCTCCTCCCATCTTCTTCAGGGTCTGCTGGAGATTTGTGTCCCCCATCATCATCTCTGTGAGTGAACAACCCTGTCGCCAGGCAGACTGCAGACAAGCGCATTCCATATATTGCAATATTGTCAGGAGTCAGTAATAGAGTCCTGAATGTCAGCTTCATGATATGGAGACAATGATAGAAGCACTAAAAGCTGTCTTTTCCCGCCTTTGTCCACTGCTGCAGTTCATCTTGATCTTCACGGTGATCCAGTACAAGCCCATCTCCTATGGGGATTACATGTACCCGGGGTGGTCTCTGGCCATCGGCTTCCTCATGGCTATGTCCTCAGTCGTCTGCATACCCATCTATGCGCTCTACAAGATTGCCAAGTCTGATGGCGCCACCTTCATGGAGGTACAGTAGATCTCATGTAACGTACAGGACTCTAGCAAAACACCCCAAGACTTCAGACCTAACCTCAGTGTCTGTTTCTTCTTACTTTTCATCCAATCTTTCTCTCTATCTATGTCTACCTTTCTTTCTTTCTTTCTTTCTTTCTTCCTTCCTTCCTTCCTTTGCTTTTTCTCTCTCCTTCCTTCTCTCCAGCGGTTGAAGAACTCGATGAAGCCTGACCCCTCCTGGGGCCCTGGCCTGCTGGAGGACCGCAAAGGTCGCTACGCCTTAGGAGGACCCGACGGCGTGGAGGTCTGCCCCCTCAAGGAGGACCTAAGGGAGAAGGAGGACCTCAGGGAGGAGGAGGCGAAGGAGGAGAAGAAGGAGAAGGACGCAGAGAATGACAAGGAAAAAGACAAGAAGGAGGAGATCAACGTCTCCATCCAGGGCAGCAACGGCTCCACGAACAACCCCACACCCAACCCCACACCCAACCCCACACCCAACCCCACGCCCAACCCCACGCCCAGCGCATAGAGCCACCTGCCGCTGCCCTGGCAACGCTGCCCTCTCATATGATGCTACCCCACCACGCCGGGCACCTCATGCCCTCGGCAGCAAAACCTTTACATATTGTAAGGGCTCTCTTGTTTTTAACCTGTAGTGATATGAATTGGTTGACATCCAGAAGTTTTTTTTTGGTTTGTTTGTTTCCCCCCCCCCCCCCCCCCCCCCCCTTCCCACCATTTTGGTTTGCATAATTAAATGCAGGTTTTTTTTTTTTTTTTTTTTTTAAAGAAAGAAAAAAGAAGATGGAAAAAGAGAGCGGCTGCATTTGTCAGCACATGCAAGATGAAGAAAAGAGGTGTTGCATACCTACTGTATGTGTTCTCTGTAGCACGAGTTTTTTTTCCCCTTTTATCATGTTCTGTAATCTGCAGTTTTGACAGTGATAGCAGCAGCAACAAAGCTTGGACCTTAAGTAGCAATGGTGCTGCTCAGTTGAAAGGTGGATACCAAATTTTCTTTGTGTCAACACAAGAGACACAGTGATCACGTCCACATAGGATCCTAGTCCGTTTTTGTCCGTCCCACAGGTACTGGCCAGCTACCTTCCAGGGTCTGACAGTACAGTTGTTTTGAAACCCTGCTTTATTAGCATTCTAAACAGCTAGGAACATAGGGGCCAAACAGTTTTGTATTTGTTGGGTCCCAATTTGATGAATATAGTAGACCTGTTCAGTACATCTAAGAAAGATGTTGTGAACCATAAATGAAATACCATCACGTCAATCTTCAGATATACAAAGGATATTTGGCTTCAGCTTTTTAAACAGCAGTTTCACTCATTCAAGCACATGGCTTCTAATTACCCATTCTCAGGGTTCTACATACTAATGAAATCCATTTGCAACACCTCGTGTTAATGTGTAATTGATTCCAAGTTGGTTTACTTACAACCTAAACAGGGATGAAAATGTAGTGCTGGGAAAATAAATCTTGGCTTAGCTGAAGCACAGTACAGTAAGTGCCAATCTGTCACAGTCTTCCATGCATCTCGGCATGAAATGCATAGTGAGAGTGAAGGGAGTGTTCGACTGATGGGTAATAGCCAGCTTGGATATCTCAGTGTGCAACACAAACTCACAAGTTGGCCCTGGTAGCATGCTTGGGGTGGGGTTAGGGGGTGAGGCATGGTACCAAAATGAACCAACATGTTCAGCATGCACAAACTTTCCCATCGATATATAGCCCAGCTGGAGGGTGTGATATTTGTAGCTTTCTTGTACTCAGAAGACTTGTATTGCATAAGTGTCTGTCACATCAAGATGTTTTAGAAACCGAGCCAACAGTCAGGGCATTGAACACAAAACAAGCCAAGGCTAAAACCTGGGTTCCACCCAGGGAAGACGAGAGGGCATCAGTCACATAACATTCAATAGTTAAGTGTACATTTTTATTGTAGAGTGCAATCTGTATTTTTAATTGTTTTTAAATTTTAGTTCTGACAGTAGTTGGAAATAATACGTCCACATTGTGAGGAAACTACATTAGTCTACAGCATGTTCAACAATAACAGTAATGTTTACCATTCCTCATCCAAGACTTGATTTCTCTCTTCTTTTTGTTTACTATTTGACTTTGTTTTTGGGAGGGGGATGGGTGTAGTGAAGTTTACCTGAAGATTTCTTCTTTAGACAAAAGACACCTTGGTTTGTGGTTTATGTAACAGACTGCTGGAATAGGCCATTGCTAAGAAGCCTCTTCTCTTTTTTTCCTGTAAAACACCCTTTGACAACGCTTAGGGCTACAATACAGGGGCTCTGTTAAAGACGTGGTCCTTACAGTACTGGCCACAAACTGTGAATCCTTTGGGAATGGTGCCCATTGCCACAGAGAGAGGTAGACGATGCAATGCAGCTGCTATATAACTAGAGTACTATGAACTGATTTTAAATGACTGATTTTAACCTTATAACAGCACATCTCTGTATATAATATTCAGTATACGTGTGACTGACTGCATAAAGGTCAGTGTTCTCTGGTAGTAGTGGATGTTATCTGTACATTTTTATGAAGTGAATCTCTATGGAAGTATCATGACACGTTATCTCAGATGTAAAAAAAAAAAAAAAAAACTATGAATGCAAAAGGCAAAAAAAAAAAAGATTAAAAAAAAAGAAAACTATGAAAAAAAAAAAAAAGAACTTGCAGTCCAACAGGAGGCATCGGACTCTCAGGGGAGTAGTTAGTGGTTTGACTCTTTGTTTCTTTTGAACTAAAAAGCACAACACTAGTTGTAAGTAGAGCCCAAGAAACTCTAGCTTTACTTCAGATCAGGAGGATCCAGAGTGAAGGAAGATGAGAGCAGCTTTGGACCCTCTGTGTGTGTGTGTGTGTGTGTGTGTGTGTGTGTGTGTGTGTGTGTGTGTGTGTGTGGATGTGTGTGTGTGTGTGTCTGAGTGAAGAGGTCCTAGGGGGACTCGAGGATGTTATATTAGCTGAATTTTTTTTTGTAGTCCACATGGTTATGGATAGTACACATCATTTGGGCTGTGAGCAACCACAATGTACAAGATTGCAATGGGAGAAGGACTTAGTGTATGGAGGCTTTGATGGTATTAAAATACTGTGTATCCACTGTGACAACACATTTGTCTGCTGCCTCTGGTTAAAGGCTGAAGGTTCACTTGGGCTGTTTTTTCCTCTCCTTAAAGGTACCGGCAAGCCATTCACTGGCAACCGTACTTTAGCTAGAGTAGTGATGTTGAGAATCATTGCCATGCAGTTGCATCCTAGTCCTGCGCTCTTCATTCTGTTCCACTACTTTTCTCCTTGGCTATCAGTTTCTTGTACAGTAATGTTAAAATTAATCGGACCGGTGTATGTATGTGTTTCTTGTCTGGGGCAGGTTGGGGTTAACATTACTTTAGGGGAGGGGGGAGGGGTCTTTTCTTTATTTTCATTTTTTTAATTATCGTTTTATTTTCTCTTGTAGTGATGTAGTTGGTGTTCAGTGTAATATGTGCTTTGTGTAGTCATTGTCTTACTGCCGAGTTCAGGATAGTATCACTATAGGCTTTATGTAATTCTAATCAAAATGTAACTATCCATATCGTCATTTAACAAACGCAGTCTACCTTTAAAAGAGTTCTTCCTTTTCATTTTTAATGTACAGATACTAAAAGAAAATTCTGTCTAATTTTCATTGTTTTTTTTTATCAGTGTTCAGTTGTTCTAAAAAGCCAGCTGATATCAAACGTATTGCCAAACAAAAGCTGTGGATTGAAACTTGAAATACAAAGGAAGTCTTTTTAACAGTATGATATGTGACCGCTCCAGCAACCCCAGTAAAATCCTATTGGGGAAGCATTAAAACAGGTGCGCGGAAGCAGAGTACCAGCCAACAGTGTTATCCCTCCTGGACTGTGTTAGTGCAGTATTGTAGCACTGACGTTTTGCGTGGGGCAGTTCCACTGCTGAGTACTGTCAGTTTTTTTTGCGTGGGGCAAATTCATCCTTGTTTTGTCTGACAACAAAGATCCATTGTATTTTCGATACATGTACTTTAACTTACATGTCCTGGGCAAATGTGTGCATTAGAGATCAATGCAATGCATGTGTTTGTTGAATTGTCTTGAACGACATTTCAAGCCAGGTGGAAGAAATAATGGGGTTTTTAATATGACAGTATGAATAGGAAGAATTTAATTAGAATCATGAGTTGTTAAAATACCCTTCTCATCAAAGGAAGATAATTTGTCGTATGTATGTATTGATGGGCAACTTAAGGTACACTTCCATGTTTTCAATGAACTGGAAAGAAACATATTCCTCCATTACCTCACTGTGTGTAGTGTGCTATACATTTCACCAGCTCTCTAACCTGACAGTTTACTTCTACTAAAACTGTGAACTCCCACAAGGTTTTCCTGTTATCAAATGGAAAACTCTGCACACAATTAACTAGATCTCATTATCCTGTGTCAGCACTTTAAAAATACAACAAATCTTATATCTCCAAGCAAAAGAAATTAAGACACCCAGAAATTGTTCTTCCCTCCTGTAAAAAATGCCTTCACAAATGGTTTGTGTACACTACTGTATAAGTATTGGTAGGGCACTTTATGATGCCAGTGTATGTCAAGGGGATAGGGGAAACAAAGCACAGATGGAATGAACACAGAACTGTATGAAACATATCTAACCATGTCTTTTGAACCTTAGGGCCAAATTGCATTGAAATTGTCTTAGTCATGTCAGCTGTATATCTTAAAATGCTCAATTACATATGATAAATAAAGTTTATTTTAAAGATCATTTTTTTGGCTTGTTTTCATCTCGTCATTACAGCTAGTGACTCTTGGGGCTGTGAAATGACTAGTTGTATTTAGATAGATTGAATTCATGAACACATGGTCACGGTCTAACTAAAACACACGAAGCAGCCCTAGTTCTAGTCATTTAGATATTACACCAAATTAATTCATTTCAAATTAGAAAGCCGCGGCAGAGCCTGTGACGATAAGGCTCTCTGCAGTAATGAAGGAACCAACAAAATAATTGAACATTGATTCACTGGTGAAAAGTGGGATATTATGATCGGTCCATAATACTGATGTGGACGAATTGATCAGGGTGCCTACTTTTTTAGAAGCATCATATTTCAGGACTTTCAAGCACCATTTCAAGTACATTTTGTCCAAATTCAGCATTGCCTTAGCAGTTATATAAGCTATGATCACGCATACTGTGACTAGTAGCTAAACCTTTGAACACATCACCTCTCAAATACTTTTGAGGGCCACAAGGTGACAGCATTTGAAGTCAAGACGCTGGTGACAGTATGATGAAAGGGACATATTCTGATTTACCTGGTTTAAAGGGATAGTTCGGTTTTTAAGACATGAATATGTATGGCTTCCCCGTCAGCAGTGTCATGCAATCATGCATCACTTACCCCCGACAGCGTCCTGTGAGCAGAGTTCTCGTCCAGTTTTGGTCAAACCGAAAGTAGTCCGGCATGTTTCCAGACCCAGGAAAATAAAAGGTTTCTCTTCCCAAAACATTATGTGTTCAAAAGAGTGATATATTTGCATCCCAAAACCGTTGTAGTGCAAAAAGTCACACCTCGTTATCAGGCAACTTTGGTGAATCAAACTTTCGCGAATCAACTTTCGCGAAATAAAACAGGTAGACTCTCTAGTAGTATCTGCCGTAGACTCTGCAGTATCGAGCGTATTGAAAATAGGGCCAAGTGATAATGAGGTGTGACTTTTTGCACTACAACGGTTTTGGGATGCAAATATATCACTCTTTTGAACACATAATGTTTTGGGAAGAGAAACCTTTTATTTTCCTGGGTCTGGAAACATGCCGGACTACTTTCGGTTTGACCAAAACTGGACGAGAACTCTGCTCACAGGACGCTGTCGGGGGTAAGTGATGCATGATTGCATGACACTGCTGACGGGGAAGCCATACATATTCATGTCTTAAAAACCGAACTATCCCTTTAAGCAATAGCTGACAGAAAAAATAACTTTTTCAGGTTTAAGAAAAACTTCTTGCAAGGTTCTGATAACATTTCCTGAAATTAGTTTTTCCTCAAATGCAAACTGTTCAAGAATGAGAGGCTTGATGTCAAAACCACAAAACCTCTTTGATGGAACTACTTTCTGTTGTGGCACTAAACCAAATAACCTTAAAATGTAGTGACACTATTCCATCAATTTAGGATTGAAACCAGGGAGGCAAACACATGTATAGTCAAAAAAGAGAGCGGTAATTGAAGCCCTCGCTCCGCGGCAAATATCCATATAATTACATTGCCACCGGCCCCCAACATCCCCTGCCCACTCCTATAGGCACATAGATTAAAATTAAATTCTGAAAATCAACATACACCAACACTAACTTGGAATATTCAATAACATTTTTTATTCCGAAACATAAACTCTTATTGAAATTACACCTTTGTATAGTCTGTTGTAAAATGTCTTATATTTCCTTTTTTGGGGGCACACTCCCTGTGCCATGGTGCCCCTGTTCCTAGATACACTGAACTGATTAATGCGGTTCGGGAGAAGCAGGCCAATCAGGATGCTACTGAGGCACACACGCACACTGCCTCACACACGCACAGTCGCTAGGTCTCGCTCCCTCTCGGTCGTGCGCGCGCGACACAGATGCTTACACGGTTTGGAGCACGTCTGTTTTGTGTGCGCGGTCTTGCTCGCTCGCTGTAGATTCCGGGAGAATTTAAGTAATTTGCGGGCATCACGGAGTAGTTATCAATATGCGGGAGACTCCCAGAACTTACGGGAGACATGGGATGTCTGCGTTAAATCTTCATTGCAACATGTGTCGAGGGTTTTGGGAAATAGTCGCTGCTGATTTGCTTATTTCTTATTTACATGTTTGGTGGAGGCAATCCAGAATTACTGTTGATGAAACAATTAGGAATATTGTATCTATTCATTTTATATCAATCCACAATTGCAGTTAAATTAAATCTTTGCTTTCACACATAACACATGCCTTAATTTTTGTTTTTGGTTAACTACAAACGTATCATTTTTACTCTGAAGAATGTAAACAGTGCACAATTAAATCATTCTTTTACCTGTAATGATGACAAAAAGCTTCAAAGCCTCATTCTAGTGCAATTAACCACACGTCGACCTGACCAAAGACCAAAACAAATAAACTTTACTAATCACAGGACTCTGTAATGTATGGCTGGAAGCACATGTAAACTTCCTGAATCCTTAGTACATTGTCCCTCAGGGTCAGGAGGGACTAACCAGTCTGTCTAGCTGAGAATGGCCCAGACGCCTGGCCACATTCTGCCCCCTGTTGGCCGGTTTCTGGGATGCGGGAGGACAGGGCACCAGAGCGTCCAGGGATAGCTTGGCCAGACGGCCCTGCAAGACCCCACGGGCGGCCGGCAGTGGCAATATGGAGGTACCTTTGCTAGTCTGATGCACATCATTCCCAGAGCGCTGTGGCAGCAGGTTCTGTCTGTCACACTCCAGTGCGTTCGTGGGGAGAGCGTCCTGTCGGCCCTCCCTCACGGCCACATGCAGATCCGAGGAACTGGTGAGAGGAGAGGTGCTCAGGGGCAGGAGACGCGGCTCACTGCCTCTGGAGCCTACGAGCCTGAGACAGGGGAGAAAAGTGTCTGGGCTGCAGCCTCGCTCCCTCAGCCTCTCTGGTGCATCCAGGGGGACTGGTCCTGGGAGGGGAGCAGAGTCGTCTGGGGTGGGGGGCAATCCTGGTGTCCCGTCTGGGTGGGGAGTACTAGGCTGTGTTCCAGGAGTGCAGTGGGCCAGATCCTGAGAAGAGGGAGGCCTGGGGAAGATCATTGCTGCAGCTGCTGAGAGTGGCGTTGGATTATGGTACTTCCCTACATGATTGGCACGGCATCCCATCCTTTGCCTAGGAGAAAAGTTTAAGTTCATAATTATCACCACAGAATATCAACCTCACTGAGGTTAATCATAAACAGCCAAAATAAGTATATAGTTATTTATTATCAGTAACTACTTATAAGTAAATACTAGAATACTAAAATACTCATTACTAGAAGAGCAGCATCTATGTTACTCCACAGAAACCTGTAATAACAATGTAGGAGCCTCTAGCAAGTTTATCACAAAAAAAAGAATAACAATAACAAAAAAACTCATGTATAACCGTGTCAGGCCTGTGATAAGTGGGGTGTCTAACCTGGAGCGCGCCAGAGGCCCCTTAGAGGCAGCCTTATCACGGGAGGAAGAGCCGCTTGTCAGGGGCTGCCGCTGCAGGTCCATCTGGATGACTTTCCTCTGCTCTTTCAGCTCTGCAGAAGACCCGTGGGGATTGGCACATTGCTACAGTCATTACAGTCCTGTCCAGCCAGCCTTTCACAACAACCCCACAATACCCCCAGTGACAGGCAGGCATGCCATCCAGCCCCAATCTTATTTCACCTCGGGGGTGGGGGTGTAGAAAAAGCTCCATTAAAATGGAAGAACTCATTGCACTCTCTATTTTTCTTTTTCCTTGCTAAGATTGCTACTATAGGCTTTGGCTCTGGCATGGTGACAACCTCTTAATGTAGGCGCATTAAGGGGCCAAAGGAGCGCTGGCGCATTGACAGGGCCCCAGCCGAGGCCCCCGTCAGCCCAGAGACACACACAGGCATGGGCCAGGCTGAGCTCCGGTAATGAAAGATGGGAGCAGGAGATCCACGGGCAGACACTGGATCTAAAGGCCCAGTGTGGAATGGGCATAAAGCCTCAGGGAAGCCACTGTTTGGGATCCTAATAAGGCACTTTGGAAAGGGACATGCAGCTTACAATGTGCCCGACAAGAAGGCCGGCCAATACTGTAAACCTGTGTGCCTTATGTGGCCTTTTCTGTAAATGTTGTTCAAAGCAATAGAGCTTTTTTTTTTTTTTTTTTACAACCACATGCCATACTAGCTGAAGACAGGAAATATCTGTCTTTATTATTCTACAGTATTTATTAAAAACATTAAAATAAAATATGTTTTGTGTTATATATAATAAAAAAACTCTCCAGTAAACCACTAGATGGTAGTGAAACCCACTTGAGAGAGGGCTATTTAGGCACAATGACTTAATGACTTAATGGTAATGGACAATGTATCTCATGCTTCAACCATCCACTGAGAATTACAAAGTAAAAGCAGGCATACAATGTCAAATCTTATTGCACAGTGCATTCACACCATATGCACATGTATGCATTCACACCATATGCACATGTATGATATGAGTACAATCTGACACTGAATATTAAAAAGGTGTAATGTACCCTTCCCTAACTAACACATAATGTGTTGTGAAAAGCTGAACACTGATGATAATGTTGGCAGATAGGTCGGATGTGTGGGCTGCACCTGGGGGCGGCTTCCTCACCTGTCACTGTGGGCTCTGGCAGCTCACCATCTGTGTGGGTGTGATGGGCCCGCTCCACATCCTCCTGGAACAAATCACAGTCCCATCTCTTTAGTGCAGACGGTACCCATCGGCTCTGAGAGCTACATTCATATATTAATGTATGATACGGCTCTTTAGATAATTCATATATTAATGTATTCATTCATTCATGACCAAAACAACACAGATTGAACCTCACAAATGTATAATATGGAACATTTTGTGAAGTGTAAAAGTGAAGATTATGATGAGATGTCATAACTCATGACTGTGGGGCTATTTCTGTGCTGGAAAAGCATACACTATAATTAATCTAAAAACATATTCATACCACACACACACACACACACACACACACACACACACACACACACACACACACACACACACACCCACAGGTGTGCACACACACAATCACAAACACACTACTAGAGTATGTAGGCAAAACCACTAAATGATTCCCCAGGAGTGCTTCATTAGAATCTGGGCTCCTATAAATATGGCTCCTGATTTCCACAGGCTCGACCACAACTCCAACCAAACAGCCATATTCAGCCAAAGCGTGCAACACAGTACAGCACTAATGGTAGACCACCATCATTAAACCAAACAGCCTGCCTGGCAGTCCGTGTTTAATTTTCTCTGAGGTATTTGTGTGAAGGCTTGACTGCCACAGACATATCACGGCCGTGTCATACCGAGCTGTCTGGCAGCGGGGGGTGTTGAGTACGCAACGAAACACAGCGAGCACCGTCTCGGTTTTTTCGCAAAACAAACAAACAGAAGCCGGTGGCGATCTCTCTCCGCCTCTGGGTTAGGAAGGCTATTAATTTAAGACGTGTGGTCTCCGCGGCAGGACGATTTAAAAAAAGAAGGAAGAGAGAAGGCCTCCGAGGAGCGGAGCGTCGTAACACGAGCCTGGGGTGGAGGGCTGCTGAGGGGGAGTGGAGCAGAAAACGAGCGCTCGTCTCACCCTCCCTCTATAATTCACTTACCACGGCCATAAAGAGACGGAGGCATCTTAGCCTCCCTCACAGTCTCACACTCAGTGCGATGGTAATAGGCCTTTTTAAATGCTGTGTTAAAAGACAAGTTGGAAATGTTTTCCAAAAGTTGGTCATGGAGACTTTGGGCCAGTCTTCTTGTTTGCTTTTACACAAATGGATAACGCAAAAGGGAGGATTTTAAATATGA
This sequence comes from Sprattus sprattus, assembly GCF_963457725.1. NCBI lineage: Eukaryota > Metazoa > Chordata > Actinopteri > Clupeiformes > Clupeidae > Sprattus > Sprattus sprattus. Next base: position 6,738,794 of record NC_137923.1, read on the forward strand.
CCAGAGGGGTCTCCAACAATCTCTCAGAACACAAGCGCAAGAAGCATGACAAAGCACATCTGGCAGGGATCACGGTCTTTGCACCATGTAGAGTGTGACAAATGTGAAACTGCTTCTGATTTAAGAGCAATGCTGTGACTCATGTACATTTGAGTACATTCACAGATCTAATAACAGGAGTGTGTGTGTGTGTGTGTGTGTGTGTGTGTGTCTGTATAGTGTGTGTGTGTGTGTGTGTGTGTGCTATGTCTCTTTGTGCCCAAAACACAGAAAGAGTGAAATATATGTGTATGTTTTGTGTGAGTGAGTTTGTGTGTGATGTGTGTGTGCTATATGTATGTGCACGTGATATGTATGCATGCGTATAGATGTATGCATGCGTATATTTGTATGTGTGGTGTGCCAGTAAGCTGTGGGAGTGAAATGTATGTCTACGTTTTGTGTGTTTAAGTGTGTGTGTGTGTGTGTGTGTGGGCATTTCTGTCTGTGTGCGCACGTATGCGTATGTGAGAATGTGTGTGTGTGGTGTGTGCCAGACAAGGAGCGATAGACTCCCCATCTGCTTGGCAGTGAAAGAGCCCACATCTGTTCTTTGGTCGTGTCCTGAGCCAGCGCGGAGAGGAGAGGAGAGGAGAGGAGAGGAGAGGAGAGGAGAGGAGAGGAGGGAGCAGGGCATAGCAGTGAGCCTGCTCTCTACAGTAGGGGCCCTGGGTGAGCGAGCGAGTGTGTAACTTACGGCAGAGTGCTCTCACAATGTGCAGTTGGCCGAGAGGATGGAAAAAAGAAAAACCTGAGCCCTCCATGGGCTAAATATATATCAGGCCCTGATGAATGACTCTAAGCAGGAACATCTGGCAGGAACGTGCAGACCAGGAACACAATAAGGTGTTGTCTTACCGCGCTTTGTACGGAAGGCGGCAGTGTTTCCAGTGAGGAGTTCAGTGTGCCACAACAACTTTTTTTATATCTCGCAGATGGGAGGCAGAGTTTGGACGTGGAACTAAGTGACCACTAAGTGAGAGGTAAATCTTGGTGTATTTTCTAAAGAGACTGCGTGCCGTTGGCAGTCTGTGAAGGCTTAGGTCGCCCTCTGCCTCTTTATCTCCTCTTCCTCAGAGCCGCAGGGTAACAGTCTTCGCATGCGGAAAAATAATACGAGGTTTGTGCTGGTGAAAAGTGACCTAGTGAGTTCCGCCAGTGTTCAGCAACCTACAAATTTCCTACAGTGATACAATCCCATAAATACAAAAGACAAATGTATTCTTAATAAAATAAAAATAAAAACTCTAAAAATCCCAGTCAAAATGTCTTTTTTTGCCTTGCCATCGTGCTAGAACTGTAGATATCACTGAGACCTTTTGGCAAGTTGAGGTTAGGTTGAGCCACACCTTACCTGCAAAAACTGAACTTCCTTTTTCAAAGCTTCACAGTCCTCCATGAGCACTGATCTGTTGAAAGAAAACAGTTCATTTCCTATTTCAAACACTGCTTGTTTTTTTTAAAGCCTCATGCACATCAATTAGTCTATGTGAAGTATTAGAACTGTGAGAGAATGAAGTGGGTGACACAGAAAGGCAAGCATGTGTTTCACATTTGGGCCCTATTTGGTTAACCGCTCTAATTCTTTCTTGTGTGGTGAAGTGTGACACACACACACACACACACACACACACACACACACACACACACACACACACACACACATAAACAAACGCTGCATAAACAGTGATAGAAAAGGTACTGTAGTAACTGTAGATGAATGAAGGGTGACTGACCCCTCTGGTTGTCAACTCCTATGGGTTGGCCACCTTAAACCCACTAAGCCTATAGGTAAGCCTCATCTATGGACTTCACTAACTGGACGCCATCATCTCAAGGCACAGAGGGGGGTTAACTGACCTACTTCTCCTTGGACCATTATGTAACGACTGTTTCTTCCTCCGCCTCACTGTTTCTTGCATACCCAGAAATCTCACATATGCCGGGGTCTGGTATTCATTTTCTCACAATGGGGGCTTTTGTTTGGGGCAGAGCAATGGATCGGGCCTGCTCTGCTCTGCTCTGCCTCCAAAACCTTCTTGTCTGCCGCTCTGAGCCGCACCCAAACTTTGCATTCCCCCACAATCCACATGCAGAGACAGACAGACAAACAGAGAGAGAGAGAGAGAGAGAGAGAGAGAGAGAGAGAAAGAGAGGGAGTGGCAAGTGGGAGAGAGAACGGGGCTAACACAGCAGCAGGCACAGTGAAGAGAAGAGAATGAGATAAAGCTGTTAAAAAAGAATTATGGAGAGAAAGCGACAGCCGGATGATGGAGAGAAGCAGACAGAGAAAAACAGAGAAACAACCTACAAACAGATGGGCCATATTGAAGGGCCATATTGAAGAGAGAGAGAGAGAGAGAGTGGAAGAGAGAAAACTGAAAAGGAGAAAAAATGGATAGAAAAACAGGACAAGACAGAAGGGTGACAGAGATAACGAGACATAGAAAAAGAGTGAAATAAAGTTCTGATGGGTTAAATCAGAGATCCCTTGGTTAGAGACCAGCAGGCAGAGTGGTTACTGCGACAGTCTGATGTACAGCATGTCAACACCAAATATTGCATCAATTCAATTTCGTGTCCTTACTGGGCCTTCAGTGGTGTATGATTTAGAGTGACAGCCGTGGTTTACAGACTCTGTAATCTTTGACTTGCACGAATAGTGTGCAAGAAGTGGCATATGGTGGCATACGGGGGGGGTGGAGGGCAGTAAAGTAGACACAGAGAGCGAGGGGCACCTCCAGAGGCAAACTGCCCCCGCTGTCACTGTTTATACAATAAGGAGACCAGGCAGGCGCTCTGTAAACTTTAGGCCATGCCAGACTGGGGGAACTCATCCATAAGGAATGCAAGGGTGGAAAAAACAGGCTGACTTAAAGCATTCGTGCAACACGGCACTGCCAGACTTGAGAGCTCAGTGTGTTCTGCAGGCAGGGGCTCTGTGTCCAGAATGTCAAACACTCACTGAAGGTGGGAGACCACATCGTCCACATGGGAGACGTTCAACTTCATCTTCATGGACTCAACCTCGTCTTCAAGGCTGGAGACGGAGGAGAGCTGAGAACCAGACCTGAGGAAAACCCATGACATTATTCCACTGGAGTCAATTCTTTTCCATAATCAGGCATTATACAGTAAGAAAGACAGACTGACCTATTTCCATTTTGGCTCTGTCTGGACTGTGATCGGCTAGGTGTGTCCCTGTTTTCCGGAGTGCTTCTGGGAGTCTCAGGGCCATTGGAGAGGACGTAACTGACCACACTGGGACTGTATCGGGACAGCGCTGCATCTCCATCTCTAAAACACACATAAGAGTCATCATACCACATGAGGAAGAGACAGATTCACTCCTGATACATAGTACATACCACATACCTTTACATTTAAACATAAAGCAGGAATATAATCCAACTTTTTAAGCTAATCACGATAAGAACATCTAGATGCTTACTCTTTCCCCAGAACAGGACATTAGAGGATAGGTGTGCTGGGGTAACGTAAATAGGCCGTGGCATAGGTGAGCTAGGCAGTGGCCTAGGGCCCAGTAGCTACTCAGGGGGCCCCCATGTGCTATTTACATTTTTTGTTTTTGTTTGCATGTAACAGTAGCCAGTGGATACAGAGCTGTACAGTGAGTAAACTCCACTCTCTGACATCTTAAAGGGAAATTCAGGGTTTTTCAAGCTCTGCCCTATTTTCTTTTAGATCTTTCTGGGTCAAAACATTTTCTAGGGACTAAAATGATAAGAATGGGTCCAGTATTGAGTTAGTATGGAGTAAGCACTCAAAGGAGAGCGCCTCCCTTCAATAATTGACTACCGGCACTGAATGGGGTGCTATGTCAGAGACCAGAAGAATAGACAGGTAAAACACTGACTGTACAAACTCTCTCATTCTCTACAGTTTCTTTACAGTTGGGGTAAATAGACACAGATGTATCTTTGTAGGGATAATTTGTATGTTGTCAAACCCTTTCAATAACATTACTAAAACAAGTGGTAGCATTTAAAGGAGACAGTGGGGCGAAATTACTAGGTTTCTGTCTGAAGGAGTAAATGACATAATGCAGCGCCTACATTATTCATTCCTATGGATAAAGAGCCACTGTTCAGCGTGCTGCAAACCTAGTATGGACAAAAAGTATGGACTGGACATTCAGGCCAAACATAGGCCCAAACATTTGTCTGTCATGAATTCAAATGAAGCAGAATTACAACCTTTCAACCTAAAGGAAAACTAAAAAATTATTTAAAATATAAACAACAAAAGAAAAGCACTCTGGATAAAATGCAATCCCTGGCAGAGGGCACACACACACACACACACACACACACACACACACACACACACACACACACACACTGTGTTGTGATGGCACAGCAGGTTCAGGTGGGACACTTGCAGTCTGGGGTTATGCTGTGGAGATGGCCATGCTGAACAGATGGAAGCAGTGAAGCAGTGGCACCGCCACCTCTGCCTCTCAACACACGCTAACCTCTCCAGCCATGAAACGAGCCCTTACACTCCCCAGCTGTGGAAGACTCTGTGTGTGTGTGTGTGTGTGTGTGTGTGTGTGTGTGTGTGTGTGTGTGTGTGTGTGTGTGTTGTGTATGCAGTGTGTTTTAGGGGGCCAGGACAGGGAGGTAGAATTAGATTCAGTGTCAGGGAGGCCTGCTATAGATAACTAGATTCTTAATCAAAGTTACACTAGTATAGACACTACAATCCTATACACAGCCTGACCCTGTTTGTGATAACACATGACAAGCTGTGGTATAGTATTGCACCACTACAGTTACTATTGGCACAATCAAAACTGTGGTGGTTTAAATGTTTAAAGCATTTATATGGATGTAAACCACTACAAACATCTACCAAAAACACTTTACATTATTATTACCAGTTCTATTGCCTGTGGAAAGGATACAATGATACAAATGTAGAATTCCTACAATAAAAGTGGTTCATGGTCAGTCCACCATGGTAGATACTTGACGTATTGCAAGGGGGAGAGCCTAATGACAGTGTGTAACTAACAACTACAATTTTAAACCTCACTGAGATTAAAAAAAAAAAAAAAAAAAAACTTTAATATGAGTGCAAATACAGGCAGTGGCTCATATGACATGCTTTGCCTCATCGAGGAACGTATTCGATTCAACCCTCTAAGGAGTTCGCATTTGGCTTTGGTAGCAAAGGGTTCTCTGAGAGGACGAGATTCGGTGCAGGTTCTGTGCAGGTTCTGTGCAGGTTCTGTGCATTTCTTAAAAGTCTAGGCTACAGTTATGTACGTAGTTACTACCCTTATGAACCCCGGGGGTCTTTGATCCATACATTGTTTTCATTTAACATACAGAGTGTAATGCTCATTGTATCTCAGAATCGGATAGCAACACAATCATGTGGAATTCTGGCATAAAGTGAGTTTGGGTACACCTTAGCGTAATGGATCCGGTCGTGTGTTAACAGCAGTCTAAAGCTTGGACTGATTCTTTGTGATAAAGGAAGTGGAATGACTCACATTTCCCAGCCGAGGAACTGGTGGACTGTGGGGTGTGTGTGTGTGTGTTTGGGGTGTGTGTGGGGGTTGGGGGGTGGGGTGGTGTTGGATTTGAATAATGATAGAAACAGAGGCAACATTGTGGGTGCTAGCGGAGATCAGTAAGCGGCTTAGAGGTGCTCGCAGCAAAGGAGGGAGGAGTTCTAATCGCTTCAACAAAGATGGCATAGAATACTCGAAACTTCAAAAAAGGAGGAGGTACGTCAGAAAACATGCCATGTTTTCACATAAAAAGAGACCTATTGAGATCCCGCTTCTTTGGGACTGATAAACTGCCTACATGTGAAATACTTGCGCACACAGATTTTGAGGTTCCCAGTTCCTGCTCCTGATTGTTATGCTAGTTTCCGCCAGAGATTTAGGGAGCCCTTTTGGGACGCTTTTAAGGGCCGGGACCATTCGCTGCTCACCCAACCACAGTAAGGTCCTCTTTCAAAGAGGCATTCAGCGCACCCCCCGCCCACATAATGGGACAGGTGCAGCTCAACTGCGAATGGCCAAAACAAATCACTGAGACAATAGCGAGGGGGCTGACCACACAAGAGGGAAGAAAAGTGGTCGAAAAAAAGAAAAGAGAAGTAAAAAAATAAATAAACCCAAAACAAAACAAAACTGCCAACAATCTCTGTTAAATCGGCTCGCTTTCAGAGGTTTAGCCGCCAATGGCGGGGTCTGTGAGCTCACGGCGACACAGAGTCAACAGCTTCCTGCTTTAGCCGGACCTGAAAGTCAGCCATTGGAGCAATATTAAAGGAAAATGATCCCGCTTTGTCCTCAAAGCAGATCAGCTGATTTACAGTAAGGACCTTAATGGAGTGATCAAAGGGGCCAGAATGGCAGCACACAGCACCAAAGAGACTAGTCATGTGCACTGATGGATTCCTACCCATTTATAGTACATGAATGAGAACAGATGTACCTATGTGATAAATATCATGGTAGCTTCTGGAGCCATTTAGGAACTTAATGAACATCACAAACAAGCAGACTAGCGTAACCAACTACTCGCAACACAAAGCGTTCTTTCAGAAGATAATATGACCAATTAATGGTATTGTCTGTCTTTCTATAGAGACGGGAAAAGTTAAAGGTGGAGACGGCATTCTTTCCAACATCTCCTCAGTTGCTGAGTGATGGCCGTGCCTTCTGTCTTATTGGCACCTGTAAACAACTTCTCTACGGAGAAAAGAAATAGTCATCCGGTTGCATTGTTGAAGAACAGGAGGCCACCGAAACCAGTCAAGTCAGCAAGTGTCCGGCTGTGCTCCATCCTTTTCAAATAATAGACGTCAGAGTTAAGGAAATGCAACAAGACATTGCTTGAGGTCCTTGGTTTACGAAGAGTGTGCCACCAAAAAAAGGATTACTGCTATTGTGTCTGACTATTGTGTCACTTCAAAGTAGCATTTAAGTGAACAAGTGGTTTTAATGCCAACGTTTTGGCATACTATAATAGTACAATCGTTTAAAGGCTGATCTTCTGTAAATGTGTAAAACCCCTTAATGTTCAATTCCTTACTTCCACCCTCAAATAGTTTTAAAAGGCTTTAAAATGGCTCTATCACTGAGTGGCAACCATTATAAAACAGTGAAGGTCCTCAACATGATTTAGGATAGGTGAGACATTTCCTGGAAGAAGACAGGGCGGTAAACTATGCTCAGTTTCTGCCAGTCATGACATTTACAGACAATTTTGTTCAACTTCTTCCAGGGCTGTTGTTCTTATTCCCTCTCTCTGGACCGTTTGCAACTAAATTGCCAGCATTTACTATGGAACAACCAGTCACATACAATAAAACATGTAAAATAGGCCTTGACCTTTGAAGCCCGCCTCTTAGTCCCTAGGACCCAAAGTTCTCCTCTGGGGTCAGGCCATTAGTCACCTGTGACACAAAAAATGTCAAAGAGGCTAATGGGTGGCTTGAAGGTCTGAGAGTGGGGCCCCACAAGGAGAATGACCACATATTCACCAATACAACAAAAGGCTTTGTTAGTGGTATAACCACTAAAGGATCTGCCAATGCAGGATAACTATGCATTTATGTAAGACGGAATGAGCTGGATGTGCCTCTTAGTGTCTGCAGCCAGATCACCACCGCTGTTAACCCTTTCATTCTATTCTAAAGGGACATGGGCCTTTTCTTTTGGGTGTTCAATCAACAAATGTCACGATGCTTAATAAAACTAAACAGGCATGATGATAAAATCTCCAAAACATCAAGTTTCACATTCAAAACATTCTCCATTTCCTGAACTAAAGAGGTTTCAAGACCATTTAGTGTTCCCGTCCCTTCAAAAACTGCTGGCGTGGCAATCTGTAATAAGAAACTGATAAGTCCTAATAAAACACTAACACTAAAGTAAGTAAATCCTAATAAACACCACACCAGACTTACAACTGAATCAGAGCAGCCTCCCAGTACTGAATCTGAGAAGGCGGTGAGACTACCCTGTGACGGGTCTCCTTACCTGCCCTCCCTGGCCGCCCTCTCTCTCACCGACAGCAGCAGCAGCTGGATCTCAGCCTTGAGCAGGGCTTTGATAGCCGGGGGGTCAGCCAGAGGTGATGGAGTAGAGTTCGGCCTGTTGCACTGTTGGGTGGAGAGCGAGTCCCTCCAAATCTGCTCCCACAGCTCCACCTAACAACATTCCAAATTAAACAATGAGCAGACATTTTTAAAGCACAATGGAATAAGGAGTCAATGAATGATATATTCAAATGCTGGATTTCTTTTGGGAGTAAGTCTACTTGTTTTCCAGGGGTTTGCACAGTTTTTTTTACCACACCACACCATATTGCTGACTTTGAGACCCATGGCTGGTTTTCCTCTTAAAGTTTGACCCCTAACTTTTATTGACAGCACCTTCAGGGAAGTGGAAATATCACAGTCTTATGGAAAAGAATCTGCAAATATTTTTTTCTGGCAATTCCCACCAAAAAGAAAGATTTAATGTTGATAACTTCCATTGCTAGTGCCTCTGTGCACACAGTCTGTTCTCTATTAACACTCTCTGTACCTGCCATCAGTCTCTCATTTCAACCCGCAAAAACACTGCCAGACCCCAGAGCACACTTCAAAGCTGGCAGCTGACCAGAGGGGAAGGCTGAGACCAGTGCGAGGGAGCTCTGCTCCTGGGTTGCCCTAACCACCACCCCTTCCCCTTCCCCTTCCCCTTCTCCTCACCTGGGCACAGACGGCGTACGTGCCCTTGCTGACCTGAAGCCGTCTGCTTCACAGCTCCCCCAGTCACGGCCACTCTGGGCTGAGGTGTTTACGACGTGAATGGCTGTTGCTGGGTAGTTCGGAGTTGTTGATTGCAGTTTTTTACAGTCTTGTGTGGCAACATGTACCCAGACAGTCAGGGTAGCGGAGGAGAAGCTCCTTTTTAATGTACCAGCAGTTAGAAAACCAGGCCTCTGCTTTATAAAGCAATGCCTGGATAATACCACATTTGACCCTTCTATCATTCCACAATTTTTCAAGACAAACAATCTTCTTGACTATGACCTGATGTCCATTTAAACTAAAATACTTGAACCATATATCTTCTTTAAAGGCTTTAAAGTTTCACCTCTTTTCAACTCCTTTCAACTCTTCACTCATGGTCGCTTACAAAAACACATATCTTCATTATATAATGAAAACAGACCCCTCACAAACCCAGCAAAGAAACCCCCTTTTGGTAGGCTACCTTAAAAGCTCGAAAACCCATTTCAGAGCTCACTGACATATGGCCGCTGTCCAAGAAATGGCCATGGCTTCATATCCTGAGATAAACATGAAAGGGAGCTAGCATATCTCCTGTGAATCAGGCTGCTGTAGACCATGACCTTGTGGCAAAGGGTTAGTGAGTGCAGAACGATTGCCGCCCATTACATCTTTGATTTTGGGGAGCAGGAAGCAGTCACTGGTGCAAACCACCCTGTGACCTGGTTTTACCCAACCTTCTTAAGTACATCCAGAAGCTCTAAAATGCCTGAATACTTTAGAAGACAATGAGAATATGTTTGCCAACAAACAGTAAAAATGTTGTTTAGCCATAGCATGGAAGCGGATCTTATTGACTCCGTTTTTCTCGAGAATAGATCTCTAATTTAAACTAGGAACACCACTGCACTGCTGCGTTACTACTGCAGGCTGCAGCATCAGTGAGCATCTTACCTCTGAGTACAGGTCTGTATACACATCGATCAGTGCTTCGCCGATTAGGGAGCGGACCTCGGCAAGTTCTGAGTCCGGGACGTACTGCTCAATTAAATTCCACAGAGAATGCTGCCGTTGAAATTGTTCCATTTATACGATTTAGTGATTCCATAAGTTACTCCACAGATCTCTTTGTCCTAACTGCCTGGAAAGAGTAAAGAGATAAACAACAGAATATGAACTTGGATTCATTTGTATCCACATAAAAACAAATGATCTATATTTCAGCGTTCACTGGGCAAATTTGTTCAATCTAAATTGTTTAGCTAGCTGGAGAGAAGCCTCGCCTATGTAGATTTGGTGCCATGCAAATGATTCGGTTTAAACAAGCCGACACAGCTAGTTGCTACACAATGATTATACAGAGCTTAATGTGATGTGTAACTAAGACACGTGTATTTTTTGTTACTGTGTACGCAGAAGTCTAACGTGTAAAATTTTACTTTAGCAACATTTGTGGAAACCACTTACCGAACTGAAACACTTCCTGTATCTAGAGTAAACATTCCTGTATCCAAGCAGAAACCATCGCGAGATTACAACGTCGGTGATATTAAACATTTCTTATCCTAGATAGGCAGTGGCTTTTAAGTAAATTGCGGGCTACAGTTTAACATCATGTTATTTTCATTTGCCATAAATAAGACTATACACTGTATTTGTTTTCACAAAAAAAGTTCCAGAAGTAATCCGATAACTCGAACAATAACGAACGTAAAGTTCCCATACATGTAGGCTATTGCTATGGGCAAATGTAAGCTTAAAAGTTAGATAGCCTTTAACAAAAGGGAATGGCATTGCTGCCCATCAATATTCTGGTATTCGGTTGTCACGTGTAAATTGAAACATAACCCCAACAGAGGCGTAGATGTTTCTCTGCGTGGTAGCTGCAGTCCTCAAAAGTGCAGCGCAGGACTACCTGAGAACACTTCGGGACGATTTGCAACAAGTAACTGGAATATTTGCAGCTCAAAATGTAGATCATATTTGAAAGCTTTAACTGATATTTTAAGAATACGTTTATTACCGGAGGTTACTCATAAAGCGTTGCTGCGTATAACTTATTCGATAAAAATGAGTTGGTGTAAGAATAACCCGATGGGGATTATTCAGACTTGGTTGGCACTGTTGGTCCATGTTCAATGCAGCGTGGCTTTCTCTGTTGCTGGGCACGAGAACACATGCGAGGCGAACGGGAGCGTTTACTACGTGGGGGAATGGTACTTCTTGGATTCAGACCACTGCACCCAGTGTGAATGCACGGCTGATGGTTCGGCTTGTGCTAGAACCGAGTGCACGTCCCTACCTCCAGCCTGCATCCATGTCAGCCACTACCCAACTGACTGTTGCCCAAGGTGCGAGAAGATCGGCTGCGAGTACCGTGGTGAGGTGCACGATTTGGGTGAACAGTTCCAGGTAGAGTTTACAGTGGAATTCTGATTTCAGGGCTTCCATATAATCAACAACAACATGTGTATATTTTATCAATCGTTCTTTAAAAGGCTATAAATCTCCCATATAGGCCAATGCATTTTTTCAGGTTTTGATGATTTAAAGTAATTCTAGTCAATAAACAGTTATCACTGGCTATAGACAAATCAATTATTACTAGCCTAAGAGTGTCCTGGGATATCGAAAATGTCCCCAAAAAAGGCCTTTAATGATGTTGATATCTCACAATTAGTTCTGAGGCTTCATGAATTTCACAATTCTGTACGTAGGCAAATGTTTGTTCTCTAAATTAGACTAGGCCTATAGCGACTCCTAGTGGCTAATCTTTGAAACACCCATTTTATTTCCTCATTAAGGAAATCATTGATTTTCATATTTATTTTTAAATAAATTACATATTTCAGAGGCCTATGTGTTGTTAAGTAGAATGCCTTTTCAAACATCACGATGTAAGGGCTTGCTTGTGATAGTGAAGATTATATCCATGGTCATTTTGTCAAATCCCTGTTCCCTTCTATTTTGCACAGATGCAAGGCAAGCCTCTACTCTCCTTGTAGGCCCACAGTATGTCCTGTGGATTTGCTTTATGAGGGGAGTTGTTGGTTGTTGCTGAAGGGTTTTACTGATCTACATCTGCCACAAGGAGGCAGTATACAGCTATTGTATAAAAGCGTGAAGCAAGTCGGTATCCTGAAATATGGAAGCTATTACACAATTACTTATTTATTGATGTAGTGAGTGACAGCACAAAATTAAATTGAAATAGTTCTACATAGATTGATAAAATAACCATATACCAAGGTTTTTTTTAGTTTGTTTTGTTAGTCACTCACAAATTGCAAGTGCTTCTTCCTCTTGCAAGTTTACAATGAATGTGAGGGATATGCCAGTCAGAAAAAGCCAGAGTTCCAATTTCATTTCAAGATGGCACATGAGGCTGTATAATTCCCAGGTGCCATTTATTATTAATGTAGCACCCACAGGTATTAATGAGGAATCAGACATGTCTCCCAACAAATTAGTTTAGTTAGCCCTATCTAAGCCATGATAGGTACAAATGCCCTCTGAAATGATTGACATCATAAATCTTCGCCCAGTGATGCATGCATATTGCATCTAGATGTTTCACATCATCAATACAATAAAGAAAAGAGCAGTAGCATAAACAGCCATGTTCGAGGAAGGCATTTATTATTCCTCATGAATAAATAAGTGCCATCTCTGGTGGCACTGACTGGAGCAGGATTTACATTTGCCTCATTGTCTTTCTCATCTGGGTGTTATTGCTAATGTGGGCCCCCTGAGGAAATGATGAGAGTAATTTGAGTGAATATCTCATCCTACACTCTTGAGTGGCTCCCTGTTCGTTCATCATCATCAGCTCTCCAGGTCTCCTTAAGGCACTACATGTCCCTAAATTGTCATATCAAGAGTAGAGTAATAGGCCTTTCATGGGAGTGTTTGCAGGTGACCAGTCATTGTTAACAAGTTGCAGTGCAAATAAAAAAAGGATGCTGGAGTTCTGTCAGTCGCAGGGAATTGTCGTTGAGATGTTTTCATCGCTGTTCTCTGACTGTCTGCTGTCCCATATGTTTGACAGCCCTCGGAGTGTGAGCAGTGCACGTGTGAGGACGATGGCATTGCACGGTGCCTTGTGGCGGATTGTGCCCCCCCACCTTGCGTCAACCCGGTGTACCAGAAGGGAAAGTGCTGTCCTGAGTGTAAGGATGGTAAGTGACCTCCCTGAAAACTGCATGATCTCACTAATATCTCTATGAACAGATCAGTGAGTCAGGAGTGTGTGGCCCTGCTTACAAATAATTACAAATAATGCATCCGAATGAAATGCAGAAAATCTTCATGTCAGAATTTCTTCTTCTGGGGTGTGACTAATTCACTGTGCTTGATAACATCGGTGCCTGTTTCTTGTATAGTGAAATTACAAATTACTCTTGCACACGTCAGATTAAGTATCACAAGCAATAATGGAACGCCTCATCTGCTGTCAATACAGAATATTGCAACATTGTTTTATGGTGATGTTCTACGTCTGTTTCCTCTCTTATTGAGTCAAACTATATTAAAATGAACGAGAGAACACAGTGTATTCAGTTATGACCTCAGTTTGCATTCTTTTCTCAATGTACCTTTGCTCAGATGTGCCATTGTCACATTTATAAATCTCAATTGTTGTAGTTATGAGGCTTTACGTGTCATTAAACTGCTGTGACACCCCCAGGTCCAAACTGCTACGTGGATTCCACTAGGACCAAGGTGATCCCCGGGGGCGAACCAGTGTGGGTAAACTCCTGTACCAAGTGTCGATGCCACGATGGCCAGGATGCTGGGTATTGGGAGGGCAACCGGCTGGCTACCTGTACCCACGTGAGGAGCTGCCAAACGGAGGAAGCCCTAAAAGGAAAGGGGACTGATTAATTACATCATGGAGGTCTCCCTTAACTGAAACGAGGCTTATTGTGTGTAGCACAAAGCCTGCCCCAAAGGAGAGTTATGGGGGTTATGGTGGTAGTAGTGCTCATTATTATTGATTAGTTGTACTGTGTGTATTCTTCTCAAACTAACAATATTGAAAAAATTAACCAAAAGTCATGGGGCTAGTCCTGCTCATTAAAACAAAGACATGTTTTCAAGCAATTAGATTAGGTATACAGTAATGAATACTACCTAAAAAACAAACATGCTAACCCATTAAGACCGTTGTTTCACAGCTTGCTTCTATGTAAACCTTATATACTTTCACGTAGTTAAAAAAGTATATGCTGGTTTTGTGGATATTTCAGCATCCTCATCCATCAGTGGATATATCTTCTTGTGGTGCTGTACAAGTTAAAGTATATTCCTTGTTTTCAGTAAATTACTTAAAGGCACCCAGTGCAACTTTATGTAAACATTCAATGAAAAATAAACATTCAATTTCTACTATTTTTTAGACGTAGTACGTTTCAATAACTCCATACCATTACATATCGACATTCAAGGAGCAAAGATGAGACGTCGTTGTGTGGTGATAACTGATAGAAAATCGTAAACAACAACAATCGCCGGTGGGGAGAAGCCATTTTTCCATTGACTGGAAGCCTGCTTTATTTATTGCAGGTTAAAAAAAATAAAGAAAATGGCGGCGATTGTTGTTGTTATCGATTTTCTATCAGTTCTCACCACACAACGACGTGTCATCTTTGCTGCTTGAATGTCGGTATGTAATGGTATGGAGTTATTGAAACTTACTACGTGTAAAAAAGACTAGAAATTGAATGTTTATTTTTAAGCCTCGAAAGTGGCACTGAGTGCCTTTAAGAAGCAATATGTATATCATGTTGAACATGATACATTACTTTACTATGGTTAGTTGTGTACTTGACTACAGTATAGGCTGTGGAAAGCTTACGACAGTTATCAATGACACAAATAGTTTGTGACTATATACCTTTATATTTGCTGATCTGTAGAATTGAATTTGTACCTTTCTACCATGTCTTCATATGTGATCCATTCAGATAAAGCTGTGAGTTTTATAAAAAAAAGTCAGGTGTGACAGGGATACGTATGTATTAAAATGGTATTTGTATAAAACTATTTTGTGTAGTGTTAGTTATTTTCCCCTTTACCATAGTAATCTGGATCAAAGTAAGGAAAACCAGGAGGAGTCAGGCCTAGGTACATGCTAGTATACTAACACAAGTATACTTAATACTAACATTTCTGTTTAAAAAATACACACCAGGACACAAATCACCATAGCCTGAAGATGCATCAAGTATCACTGTATCAGTGTGTCTCCGTTAGTGTATGGCAATAACTTTCTGTATCCCCTATGGGCAGGTGAAATGACTTGAATATACGTACACAATAAAAACTGAACTGGTAGATTTCATTTTCTTCCGTGCGCAGTATGTGGGCGACCTATCGCAGAACGGGTGAAGTTGGCGTATGTGCCGCCATCCGCTGGGGATAATGTTGAAAATGCATTAGATCTGTCAGTGGGGACAGCACACACTCACAGCTTAATTACACAATCTGCCCCAGTCTACACAGTCTGTGTCCCTGACAGTTTGGGGACATGATTTCCCCTTCTCTAATAAAACTGTCATGTTCTTTTTTTGTTGTGGATGGGATTTGACCCAGTATAAGATATCAGATTGAAATGAGTCTTTTTTCCCTCAGTAATGAGCCATCACATGAGCTTTTACATTTTGTAGACATAATTGTCTTGGCAGGATTTATATTGTACCTCATTCGTCCCTCAAGTGATGAAGAGCTGACAGGCTGACAGACTCACACTCAGCACCAAGCAGACATGCATGCATGGACACATACATTCACTCACCCATTCCACACACACACACACACACACACCCACACACACAAACACAGACACAGTCACAGTCACAGTCACAGACACAGACACAGACACAGACACAGACACACACACACACACACACACACACACACACACACACACACACACACACACACACACACACACACACACACACACACACACACACACACACACACACACACAAACACCTCTTTTGCTCTTTTGCTAGAAATGTGTGTCTTAGAAGGTGACTCAAACTCTTGGCTAGCCTTGAATGCACTTCAGTTGAAATTAGAATTTCAGTTGCAGTGTGGGTGTTTTTCTCTTTCTTGATGCTCTCTTTCCTCCCCCCCCACATCACTTCAAGGTGAGTCAGTGGCCTCTACACTAGTCAATCCATCATTTGGATTCATTTGTGAAATAGGCCTAATCATTTTCGTCTACACCAATGTAACATGAGCGCCATCAGTGGCAGTCCCATGGAAATGCTGACTCCCCAGTCATCACTTTGTCCATGTGGAATCAGCACAACAGCCTGGAAAAAGGCAGAGGTTAGTCCCAGTGCAAAGCCTTCCTGTCCATGCAAAATTCGGCCACAATGGGAAAAGTGGACAGTCACTTTAAGACACAGCCCCCAGAAAAAGACACCTCTGACAACCTTTAAACCATATTTGCCCATCAGATTTATTGATTGTATATAAAAAGTATGTTTGATATGACATTATGCATTCTATATAAGATATAACATTTTCTTGACATTCAACGTACAAAAACCTATATAGGTACAGTAAATCTTTAAAAATGCACCACAGGCTCCAATGCCCGAGGCGGTCAGTCAGTAGATGTTTGCTTCCAGTGCCTGTCATACTGCCCCTGTTGTGTGGTACAGCTGTCCTGCCCATCCTACAAATCAAATAAAGAGCTCGAAAAAAGAAGCTATCTTCCAGTTTAGTGAACGCCAAGCAGAAGAGCAAATTCCCAAGAATGAGAAAGACATGAGGAGAGAAAGGAAAGAAACAGAGGGACGGAAAAGAACAGGAAGAGCGAGAGATTGAGAGTAAATTCAGACTAGGAAACATGGCAAAAATAAAATCACAAGATAGAGAGAGAGCGAGATAGAGATAGAGAGAGAGTCGGAGGGAGGGAGAGAGAGAGAGAGAGAGAGTAGCTACCGTACATAGAGGACAATAATGTCAGGGACAGCGTGTCCATCTGTGGGCTTGCTGACCCAAGGCAACATAAAAGCAGAAAGCGATGAACTGGAAAGCCGACGGCCTCACCTCCCCCTGTGACCTGACTGGGCTCTGGGCTGTAAGATGACACCGAGACCCTGCGCTGTGGTTCTGTGTGCAGTCAGGAGTAGCCGTGATGGTTTATAGGCCCCAAGGTGACGGGGAGAAACTCAAGACTGGGCAATATGACAGAGTGTCTCATCCAGTTTCAGTGCAGCCTGTGTGGTTAAGCTGTGGCAGGTCCAACAGATCAGGCAGAGAGGCCAAACCATGCCATGGATTAGTGACATCAAACTCTAACATCCTAATTCAATTGGGATAGAGCCCACATACCCACATATGGGGTTTGTCATTAAAAGACCAGGGCCGCCACTGGCCAAATGAGTACTCTACACACAGATCATGCTTTAAGTACACTGTCAGTGACAACCCTGACATTGACATAATGGCTCATGCCACGTTCACACTCATAAGTATGTTTCAGTAACATTTCACCCTGTCCCATAGACCTTTTGGCATACTATGACTGCGTATTACTGCTAGATATGCAAAATCCTTGAATCGTTTGATAAGACTACAGAGTTTAGGTATGTGGCATGAATTGATAAGCATACAGTATGTGAGGCCAACCTATACAAATACGCCTAACATGGTAAGACGTTGATACATCTTGAAATTACAGCGTGTGGTAACTGCAAGCATAGCAAACCAACATTATATTGAGATTACCTTTGACATTAATATGCACACCGAGGACCAGCAGATATTCAGCTGCACATGAAATGCCAACAAGCGAGTACCGTCCTGTTTGTTTTTACAGGAAATGTAAAACGTTTTTTAAAATCAGGCAATTTTCTAATGCCAGATTGAGAACACACATGTATCAGTGGCATCTGTCAATTCATCAGTAAATGACAAGAATGCAACAATGCTACTTTTTTCAAAATTCTGAAAGGACTTGTTGACCACCATATACCCCACAAGGAAATAATGTTTCAGGAAATAAACTTTTTTAAGGCCTTTAGTGAACTGGAATTATACACTTTTTTTGGCCTCAGGTGAAACAAAAGCAATGATCCAGTGTAAGGAACAGAACATATTTTTTCCCAGCCACAGCAGTAGCACACTCAAACAAACAAACAGGCAGCAGCTGGACAGCCGAGATGGAGCTGAAGGGTCCTCCGAACATCCTGAACTCAATCTGTGCCCTCTTGTCCGGAGCAGCTGAATCTTCAGTTCAGGTCGGCAACAAAAAAACAAAAAAACATAAACAACTTCATATTCACACACAGCTCAATGGGAGGAGTGGCAACGGGTTGAGAGAGAAGGCCGAACAGGAAGAAAACAAAAGAGAAGAAAGACAGAAAAAAACAAAAAGGCAAATGCACCGAGCATTGATGCTCATCTGAATAAACAGAGAAAGAGAGTGATAGAGCTCACTGATAGTGTTCTCTTTCGTAAGGATGTGAGAGAACTGTCGAAAGTACAATAGAGATATCCACGTCACTTCACACAACAGAGACCTCAACGAAATAAAAATACTCCTATTCTTGTATTGGCCCTCATAACAAAAACAACTTGAAGGCATCAGTTTGGTGTTTCAGGCAGTACAAAACAAAAGAATGAACAAAAGAACAAGCTTAAGATTAAAAGAACTGAGGGGCTTCTGTAAACAATAAGTAGAGTTTGTGACATATTGCTACTTCCCATTGAGGGCATACAACTGTACGCCCTGTGTGATTTGAAATATCAACACAGCTGCTAAGGACCTCTGCAAAGCTTAATCAAGCTACCAAGATATCAGGTTCAAATCTGCTAATATAGCTGTAAAAATCCTTAAAAACAAGCCATTCTGCAGATGCCCAGTAGGGGGCAGCAAGCAAGAGATCCCATACAGGTGAATCTCCCCCAATAGCAGATCGATGTGTTTAAGAGATTTGGTGATCTGGGAAGATCAGGGCCAAATGCAGTAGAGAAACTAATTGATTGATTTCTGCACCAGGTTCCCCAGATTTAAAAAAAAGCCTTGCAGATCTAAACATCCAACCAACAACCAACCACAAACAAACAAAAATCTACTTCAAAACCAGATTTGTGAAAGCATTGAATATTCTTTTTTTTTTTGGAGGGGAGGACACTACAAAGAAAGGACCATTAGAAAAACTGTGTTCTCGGCACACACATACTTTGTTTACAGAACTGTTCCTGTGAAATTCACCACGAATCACAGAGGACAACCTATATGTCGTCCCTCCAGCAGGGCTTCCATCACCTGCTGCAGTAAATCTCCCCAGAATTCCAGAAAAATCGACCTCTGTCCATTTACAAAATATCTTCAGAGATGCACTTCATTCCGTGGTAAACAAAATGCTTTGTTTTCAGGAAAAGAAAGACATCATGAAACTAAGAAACAACTCAAGACAGAGCCAAAGAAAGAGAAAGAGAGACAAAATCACCCCAAAACTTATCATGTTCCATGAACATCCTTTCCAGCACCATTTCTGTCAAGCTCATCTATGTCCTTGGATATATGAACAGAAAGGAAGGAATTGAGAAAGAAAGAATGAAAGAGAGAGAGCGAGAGAGTAGGAAGAGAAAAGGAAAAAAGTCGAACGCTGCAGTCACTGCAGGTACAAGACACATTCATTCTGCAATATACAATATGTTCACACAGATTTACACCAGAGGAGCCGTCTGCTCTTCAGTCCTTTGATTCAGTCAGTTCCACCCCCCCCCCCCCCCCCCTTCTCCAGAACACCAGCAAAATGTCCTTAAGTGTGCATGAAAAAAGTCACTGCTGGGCTCCCTTCAAAGGACGACTCTCCAAAGTAAAGTTTACCAGTGACCGGCAATTGGCCCTGGCTGTTCAGTAGTGCTACTGCACGGAGTTACTGCATTAGTGGGAGGCCTTCCTTTCACGTCTGCCCCTCCAGGGTTTCTACAGAGAAATGAAGTGTGTGTGTGTGGGTGTGTGTGTGTGTGTGTGTGCGTAAGTACGTTCATGTGTGTATGTGGACCCTCTCCCCAGGTGGAAAGCTTGATCGTTTCCTGAGAGGTAAGCAACTTGATGTCCAGGTCCATGGCTTCCCTTGGTTTTGGATCTCTGAGAATGTCAATAAAGTGGATTTGAACCCTCTTTCTCTTTCTTCTCTTGGGTGCAAAAGCAGGAGAGTCCTGGTGTGTGTGTGTGTGTGTGTGTGTGTGTGTGTGTGTGTGTGTGTGTGTGTGTGTGTGCGCGTGTGTGTGTAGGATGGTGTGTAGCTGTCACCTCCTCGAGCTACTATCCCCTTAAGGGTCTGGGAGGGGGCTTGCCGATCTCCACGGAGATGTTGGTGTAGAGTGCGTACCTCTTCACAGAGACCACCCGGTACATCAGCGAGCTGATGCCGTCCTTCCGCATGGTGTTCTTCGTGTTCTGGATCTTTATGAACCTTAACCGCAAAAGACAAGACGGAAAATAACACCAAACTTTCAGTTATTCTGTCAAGCATCAGCATTTCATCTCAGTTGCACACATACCGACGGTTGCTGTTCCCGAGCAATTCATCTACTGTAAAAACCACCAGACAGATGGCCTGTGCTGGTGAGGTGTTTCTGATTGTCTGGGACAGCATTAGCCAGCAGATGGTGCACCACACCAGAGGAACTCCCCGGCCAAATGGTTGCTCCTTGCCGAGCCAGTGCGCTGACGAGGGGCTGCTACCTTCCCACGCCCTTTGAAACGGGTTTCTCTACCGCCTCCGGGGTGTTTGAGTGAACACGGCCGGGCATTTGCTCCAACAAGCCGGCCCGGACCGCGCAACCCCTCAGTCTTCAAAGAGTCACGCATCGATTTCCCAAAAAGCAAAAGGGCTTGAATGCTAAACGTAATCCATACGACAGAGAAAAAAAGAAGCATCCTTCAGCTATGCCTCTCATGGCTGTTGACAAAAAAAAAACTTGCACATTTACCAGAAAAGATCAGCAGTGATAAACAAGATAAAGTGAGAAAGCTTTAGGGACTAAAGTCTCTCAAGAGTCAAAGCCAGCATTGGAATGGTGGTAGCGAGATGACAGCCCACTCCTAACATCACATATCATCACTTGTGTAAACAGTACAGACAATGCTCCTATTCACACCCATGGCCTTTCTACTGGGTCCCAGAAACAAGCCCAACTAAAAGGCTTCAGTTACTTAGACTCTGTCATCAGCTTAAACATCTTTCATGTGTGGCCGCAAAGCGCAGCACACCGGCCAGGGATTACGGTTTATGCAAGCGTGGCGAATGACATTATGGTGCCAGCTCACACGCGCTCGGGATTAATATGCATACGACCGGAGTGTGTGGCTGGGCTGGGGTGGCTAATCAGGGAGATGGTGATTAAGGGCTCCGCCGTCATCCGCTGATGAGCACAATCACAATGTCTCATTAACCCAGAGCTCCCTGCATTTGGCCAAACAGAGAGGCAGGGAGAGAGCTATGAGAGCTACGGCCAAAACATTTATCAGTGCAAACGGCCCGCCCAGCTGAGCAGACACAAACACACACACAGACACAGACACACAGACACACACACACACACACACACACACACACACACACAGACACACACACACACACAGACACACACACACACACAGACACACACACACACACACACACACACACACACACACAGACACACACACACACACACACACACACACACACACAC
The DNA here is from genome assembly GCF_963457725.1 of Sprattus sprattus. NCBI lineage: Eukaryota > Metazoa > Chordata > Actinopteri > Clupeiformes > Clupeidae > Sprattus > Sprattus sprattus. The sequence goes on from NC_137923.1 coordinate 6,760,319, forward strand.
ACACACACAGACACACACACACACACACACACACACACACACACACACACACACACAGACACACACACACACACACACACACACACACACACACAGACACACACACACACACACACACACACAGACACACACACACACACACACACACACACACACACACAGGTCACACCTGAGTAAACCAACAACCAGCCTCTCTCTCGGCAAGGGCACAGCCAGCCAATTTGGGGAGGTGTGTGTGTGTTTGAGAAAGTGTGTGAGAGAGAGAGAGAGAGACACCAGGAGGTGAGACACTGTAAACACTTTATGAGGCCAGAATTAGAATGCAAATAACTGTATGCACACTAAATTGTTTACAGTGAGGAGAGATTTCCATGGTGTTTATTTATGCCATGCTGTCCACGAGAAGACAGATGCGAGGCTGGCTGCTCACAGACAGGTCTAGGCTGTGCTATGCGGTGATTACCAGGCCTCTGCTGCACACGGACACTATGAGGGATGTGTGCCCTGAAGTGACTCAGTTACTGTAGCTGCGCTCGATGGCTTGACCACAGAATAACAACAACCCCGGATCACCACAGCGCCTAAGCCCACTGCACCAAATGCCACATACGTGTATGTCACACTTCTACTGTAAGCCTCTAGAATTTCTATCCATGACTTAAAAAAAAAAAAAATTAAAAAATCAAAATGTCTTCAGTTCGGGGAGCCTTTTTAAATCCAATACCCTTATTTTATGAAATCCCACTGGTATTTAAGTAATCCCAAAGTATTTTAACAAAGGGCCAAAAATCTAGGGAAATGCCTTAATGGGGTCTCTCCATTTCTTCCATTTTCATGGCAGCCATGAGCAGCTATGAATTATTTATCAGTCTCTTAAACGCACCAAGTCCATGTCACCTTTATAAAAGCTGAGCCTCCAGAATCCATACAACAGCAGGCACCCCGAACAGAGTGAGAGAAAGGAAGAAGGAGGGAGAGAGGGAGAGAGAGAGAGGTGAGGAATGAGAAAATGGAAAGTGAGCTGAAGAGATAAAGAGATATCCATCACACAAATGCCCCGTGTCACGGAGACTGATTTTCATAAAGTGCCGGTGCCCACTCCACACCCGTCTGCTTTGTCTATGCATCTCCATCGCCGTGGTCTGGACTGGTCATTTGTCCTGGTGGCTGATATTATACGGTACTGTGTCCACCGAGGCGATTGACGGCAAGTCAAATGACCCTTGGTCAGAGGAAGCTGACCACGAGGACAGGGGCCTCATATCAACGTTAGAGCAATGCCGAGAGGGCTGTTTAACTTAAGATCTAACTTAAAGTACATAGCACGGAAACTAAGGAGGACGTTTGAAGCTTGTATGTTCGTCAGCATTAACTGATTGAAAGGAGAAACAAAATGTCCACTGCAGATGTTTTCTCAAAAAAATGTTAACTGTTTGAGGAGAGCACATTTTTAAATATTCAACATTATACATTTTTAATGTATTTTTCAGAGCAAAACTTTTCCAATTCCAAATGTTACAAAAGCATGTCTTTTTTATAATATCTGATTAGCTTTTTCCATTTCCAATTAAGCCAACGCAGCTGCTTAATTGGCCCAATCTCTCGAGAGTCATTAGATACAAACAAACCACAATGTGCAAACAAAGGAAACTTGTTCACACAAGTGGTGTCTGAAGTCATTATCCTACTAGCGTCTCCCTTCCAATTCTGTCACCAGACTAACTTTCTCTGTTTGTTTGATGGTGCGCAAACGCCGATGCCGCGGGCCCACTTTGCCAAGTTCTGTTTCAGTTCAGAGGAACTCCTCCTGAATACTCTTTCATTTGCACTTGGCACACACTCTTTTCCAGAGAAGTGCTCCTGCTGTAACATCAGAGTGGAGTAGTCATTAGCATCAGTTGGTTGAGGCCGTTGAAGGAAATGTATTGAGAGAGAGTGTGAGTGAGAGAGATAGAGTGAGACAAAGAGAGAGAGGGAGAGAATAAGTGAATGAGAGGCAGAGAGAGCACTAAAGAGAAGTTTAAAGCTACGGGGGGCCACGAAGTATCACAAATACCAATCCAACTTCTGCGTCTGATAGGCATTCCATGGCTCCGTATCAGGTTTGGCGCCTCAGACAAAACTGCATGTTCTTCAATAATGTCTGAGACATGTTGCATACAGCGATGGCAGTCACTGATGGATGAGCTGCTCATGCATGAAAGAGTTGTCTTTAGCAGAGGATAAACACGCTCAGCGTTCCTTCAGCGAATTGGAAGCCAGCTGGGAGAGCAGTGGCGCTGACCTCACAGCGACCTTAAATGAATGCCGACATTAGGTCAGCGAATTCAGTCAACACAGATGTCAGGCCAAGCAAAAAAAAAAACAAAAAAAAAACATTCCTTCAAGGGCTGCTGCAGCGACAGTAATTTGACATCTTCATTAAACAAACGTTGAGCACGGGACCTGCGCTCTGGAGAAAAAAAAAGGCCCTTAATGATTGAAGTAATTATGAGACGCTAAAAAGAGCTGTACCTCTGTGGGTTGGGCTCGTTGTGCTTGTCTCTCTCGTGCTTGATCATCCGGTAGCGGCCGATCTTCACGTCTGGCCGGGACACCTTCATCCCGTTCAGTGTGATCCTGGAGAGAGACAAACATTCACATTTGCATTCACATTTATTTCTGTTTGCAGATGCCTTTATCAAAAGCAACTAAGAGTTAAATGCCAATGTGTATGTGTGCCAGTATGTGTGCTCCATGGGTACTGAAGCCCATGAAACATGAATGTTATCAGCTAACAAGTGGGTACTGGACCTACTAAAACAGGAGTGTTATCAGCCAATATGTGGATACTGGACCTACTAAAACAGGAGTGTTATCAGCCAATATGTGGATACTGGACCTACGAAAACAGGAGTGTTATCAGCCAATATGTGGATACTGGACCTACGAAACAGGAGTGTTATCAGCCAATATGTGGATACTGGACCTACGAAAACAGGAGTGTTATCAGCCAATATGTGGATACTGGACCTACGAAACAGGAGTGTTATCAGCCAATATGTGGATACTGGACCTACGAAAACAGGAGTGTTATCAGCCAATATGTGGATACTGGACCTACGAAAACAGGAGTGTTATCAGCCAATATGTGGATACTGGACCTACGAAACAGGAGTGTTATCAGCCATTAAGAGCTTATTGACCACTTGAGCTACAGGGACAGGCATGAGGGATGCTAGATGCTAGATACCCCCACTAAAAGAACACAGTGATGGCATCTGTTTATGTTCCTGCTGCTGAATGAACAGAGGGCGGCCTGACAGGGTAGCATTCTCCAGCTTTAAAGGGGAAGAGGATCCACAAGGAGGGGAGCAAAAAGGAAAGATAGAGAGGGAAGTAGAACAGGCTGGGTGCTGGGTGGTAAAGGATGAGCCCTTTTATACCCTGGAAGAATCGGTCAGATAGTCCTGGCCAAGCCTGATATTGCTGTTGGTGTCTTGGGGGGGGTTTCGGATAATTGACAACCAATAAACACAAAGCAGCTTGACATCATCAAAGGCTCATTCACCCAGTGGCAAGCACAGGCTGCAAGAGGGAAGGAGAAGCATTATCCGTCAACACCTTTCTTTGCTGCGGCCGCTGGGGATTTCCCGAAGAGGCTATACTCTAGCCGATAATCGCACAGCAGCACGCACACAAACAGACACACACAGAGACACACACACACACACACACACACACACACACACACACACACAGACACACACACACACACACACACACACACACACACACACACACACACACACACACGCACACACGCACACACACACACACACACACACACAATGTATATACAATCTCACACAAACACACACATACAATCACACTTTCTTTTGAAAGAGAAACCCAATTGTTTAAAGAGCAGCGGCTTACAGCCGCAAAGGATTGCCTGAACAATCCAACCATTCTAACCTCTTTTTTTCCCCCTTGGCTCTCAGACAGAGTACACTTACAGCGATTCTTCTGTTTGCCATGTCAGCATCACGTTGCCCCGGCCCAGCCCCACTGGTGCAGTTCAGGACAAGAGCGCTTTCTCACAGCATCTGATAAGATGGAAATCCCACTGTTGCGTGCCTGTGGTTATGGGGTTTGCTCCTATGCGTGTGTGTTTGTGAGATTGTTTGTGTTTGTGTGTGTGTGCCCGTCCATAAACAGTTTGTGCATTTTCCCTCATAATACAATGAGACAGACGGCATTGTCATGCATGATTCAGAAGAATTTAGGATTTGAAATAATCTCTGTGTATTCTTGACCCAGAAACAGCACAGTCATTTCAGACAAGGAGGAGGGAGTGGCTTGTGTGTGCGTGTGTGTCTGCATGTGCGTGCGTGTGGGAGGCAGCCCTCCATTTTAAGGAAGTAAACAGAAAGATGCTCGGAGCCAGATGACTGACGGTGATCACCAGTGCCAGGCTGGGGTTGCCCCTGCTCCTACAGCGCGGCCAGAAGAGAGGCCCGGCTGCACTACGACACGATTTACTTCAGGAATGGGCTTGGCCCGCTCCAGAGGCCACTTGGCAACAAGGTCCCGGCATGACTGGGGCTATTTTTAGCTCTGGTCCACTGCATGGTGAACATCGGAGAACAAGAACAAGAAAATGGATATATGGATGGAAATGATGATGATGGTGATGATGATAATGATGACACCGACAAATAGAGAAGTCACTGATAATCAATTCTGGTCATTAGGACTATATTACATGTTACTCTGGGGAGTGGTGGAAAGGACTTCAGGAGTGTGACCACTGCTTGTTCCTGAAGGAAGCGCTTTACCAGCACCTACACACCTGTGCTAAAGTGGCCATAGGAACACTGACACTGCTTAGCCATTTGTTGCTTGTCAAATCTCCTGGCACTCCCTCTTGAATGTGCACTCCTTTTCGTGAATGGTTTCATAAACCAACCAGATTGCAGACTATATAACATGCAAGTAGAGTCTCCTTTACATATTTTAAGTCCATTCTTCACATGCCCCCGAGATATACTAATGGATCATCCAGACCAATTCAGAAAAGGAGACCAGATGGACAACACTGAAGTAACCTTGAGAAAATAAATGCTGTAAAGCTACAAAGTATAAAGACTTCGCTATAGACTCATTTTGCCCTTGGAGAATAACTGACAGCAAAGACAAAAAAAAAGTAGAAAAGAACCCCCGAAATACAGCAGTGGCTTTTGTCTTCTGAGTGTTCGGCATGTTCTGACAGAGATAAAGAAATGGAATGTGAGTGGGCCATCAGCTAATGAGACAAGGCCTGATTCCGAAGGCTTTTCCTCCCTGAAACTCCAGCAGTAATAATTAATGCTGTAGACTGGCTATGCATCTGGGCCCTCTGGAAGGGCTTTGATTGGATTAACTGTGAATTTGTACAGATCTCCTTTCTCTTCCTCTTCCCTGCCGTTCGTTTAATTGCATTAGACTTGTGGAGTTGAGCGGAGTCAGAATCATCAGCATTACTTTATTTCTCCCAAGCAGGGTGGAAGAAAAACAGAATGAGAGAGAGAGAGAGAGAGAGAGAGAGAAAGAGAAAGAAAGAAAGGCAGAATGGAGTGGAAGGAGGAAAAAAGAAAACAGGACATAGATGAACATTTCTGTATGTGTGTGGGCATGTTACTCTGAGGCAAGGCAGCGAGAGACAGACAGGCAGAGAGACGGATAGAAAGAGAAGGAGACAGGTGCGATGGGACTGGCGAGATGATGGAAGTTGGTCTGAGATGACTGCGATCATTCACATGGAGCTACATGGATTCACCATCGCACCGGGCATGGATGAACACGCACACTCACTCTCACTCATACACACGCACACACAAAACCAGTCAAACCCAAACACATAATCTTTGTGGGAAAACGCCAGATGAGGGCAATTAAAAAGGCAGACTACTGCCATGACAGCTGCATGGTTTTGCACCTCTCGTGACAGACAGAGCTGTGGTGGAGGCGGATGTAAATGTGATGGCTGGTGGGTCCATCTGACAGAAGCTCTAGAGTCATGCAGAGCAGCGAACCACAGGAAGGTGAACACACACACACACACACACACACACACACAGACACACAGACACACACACACACACACACACACACACACAGACAGACACACGGCAAGTCTTCACCTGACCTCCACAGCACAACCGAAACTTTGCCAGAAATCAGGTCAGAGTCATATAGGCTATGTGGGTCTGGAGAAGAACACACAGTAAGCTGATTGGATGACCCTGTTCCCTCCATTCATCTGCAAGCGGGAATCTATGCCTCCACTGAGTCATCCACAAACCAACTATGTCTGCTGGGCAGATAGAGAAGCGAACGCAATGTCAAGACACAGATAAACAAGTCTGCCCTGGGCTTTCATCCGCAGGCACTATCACACACAGCTAATGTTCCAATTACTATAATTACAACTGCAGCTTTATTGGAAGCGACCGGAAGGTCTTGACATATGGACCCTGCACTAATGTCAGTATTAGATGAAAGTAATTGTGGTAATGGAGGACATATAGACGAATTTCAGCTCTTTTGTATGAGGCCTCGCTTTGCCAATCATAACTGCCATCTGCTGGCAGACACTTCAAGTGAAGATGTCTTACCAGAAACTGCCATTCTACATTTACAGCACACCTGCCTGGCTTAAAATATGAAGGAAAAATGTCCCTTCAGGGTTTCCATCCTCTTCCAGACCACAGATGCTGACAGTCAGTGAGTCGTGTACGGGTCTGAATCTGTCTAAACGTGCCCACAGGGAAGAACAGAACTCCCAGCGAGGGTGCGCACACACACACACACACACACACACACACGCACGCACACACACACACACACACACACATATGCACACACACACACACACACACACACACACACACACACACACACACACACACACACACACACACACACACACACACACACACACACACACACACACACACACACACACACACACACACACACACACACACACACACACACACACACACACACACACTCCCTCTCCCTTCCTTTTTTTCGTGGCTGGTCTGAGGGAACATTTGCCGTGCGCAACGGGAGACTGTGTCATCTTTGTCCTCTCTCCCCTTGACGGTCCTCCTGTCGGGGAGTGGTTTCACTCAGCCGCCACTCCTTCACCCTGTCTTCCTGTCCTCTGGCCACAGAAAAGGCCAGTGTGTTCCATTAGCCGCCATTCAGAGATTTACCACCCTGCTGCAGAAACTCTTTTTCTTTCCCGTGAGTGGAAAAGAGCATGGTTGTGGTCTCACAAAGGAATGGTTATTTTGCGAGTTTCGTTGAAAGATTCTTTTCAAGTTTCATTCACACTGCACACAATATGACCAAATTACGGGGGATTCTCCACAGGAAAATACCAATAATATGGCCACAATAGAAGACGGCACAAGCAAACACAAACACACACACAAACACACACTTGTGAATGTGGTTTCTGAGCAGAATTATGTGAACCAAACTCGGAGCAGACCATTGAATCGCTGCCATTTCCAGGACATAACAAGCTTTCTCTGGCTCCATCTTATATTATACTGCAATACAGAGAAGTGTAAAAAATCCATTTTAAATACATCAGCCAAGGCCATATTTACTGCAGCAGAAGCGCAGAGCTGTAGTGTGGGCCAGCACGGAGAGTCTTTGTCAGCGCGCTGCTGCGGAGATAATGAAATGAGGCTGCTGGCGCCGACTGTTGATCTCAGAGTTGCTGGGCATGTCTGACGCTGACCTCTGACCTGTCAGTACGCTGCTCCAACATGATGCAGCGTAACGGGAGATAACTCCTCCATGTTGCCAGCCGGGGGTGGGGGGTTGCGTGTACCAGCGTGCCTGGGAGGGGGGGCACAACACCTCCAGATAGTGTGGAGCAGTCTTGGGATGGAGCGAGACAGTGAGGACATCTGATTGGCCTGCGGACAGACTGAGACACCGCTACACACTGGCACAGAGGCAACCTGTCATCTTAAGTTGTACCCTTCATGAGGTGAGGCATCTCTCTGTGGAAGTGTGTGTGTGTGTGTGTGTGTGTTTGATAATTAAAGAAAATCAACAGATGAATTACCTTCTCTATTTTTTTATAAGAGAAAAAGCTTTTCCCCCGCACAATTTTGACTCTATGAACAATGCAATAATCGATGCAGCTTGCATTTCAACATAAAATGGATGTGTAAAAAAAAAATTTGGAACTTTTCTGAATCGAGACCGCTTTCCTAAAACGTTTAAGAGAGAATTGAGAAAAATCGAAGAATCAATTTTTTCCCCCACCCCTACAGGACACCCTGCCACCTCAACACCCTCCCCAGTGGGGTTATGAGCTATAGGACCTGACTGATGGAGGAGAGAGTGGAGAGAACTGCAACATGCAATATGCAGATCACTCTCACACATTAGAATTGTTTCAAATTGGGTTGTTCAAGATGTGCTGGATACCCCGGACTCTGCCTGACAGGAAACACCAGAGCTCTGCTAATGAGAACTGATCCGTTGTCAATTGTGCTTCAGACGTACAATGCAGTTTAACTTCTGCATCATTTTTACATGCTGGATTAACATACAGTAACGTCATACATGCATGTCACATCCTGAATCTAACCCAGCAAGCGGAAATCCGACACATCAAACACTTCCCATGACACATCCCATTAATATGACAACCACTCAGCCAACACAGATAGCTACCTAATTAGCTATCACAAATGACACATTGGAAATAATATTCCATTGTACTCCAGCGTTGGCTGCATTAAAAACAGTCTTGCTGAAAGAGTGATCATGGGGGAAATGTCGGCGCTTTAATTCATCAAAGCTATTGCAGCTATCGTGCTCTAAAAGCTTTTTTATATCATCCTTGCAATCATGTCGGCTCTATCCGAGAGCGAAGCAGCGGGCAGAGAGATGAGTGGAGACAGCTTTTATCACATCACTGGGTCTCGGCCCTTCGGTAGTCCAAAACTAAACAGCTAAAATGCTCATGTGTGAAACGGATGATTCCCAAGCAGTTTCTCCATGATATGCCCATATCTTTTTTTAAGGTGTTTTTATCACATTTCAAGGGCTGTGTGTGTGCCTGTACGCATATGTGTTTGTGTGTTGCGTGTGCGTACTGAGACAGCAAAGTCCCTCATCTGAGAAAGGAAGAAAAGATAACCGGTTCTAGAAAGAAGCTATTTATTATCCTGACGGACTAATGTCACGAGAGGAGACAGCTCTTGTGCACTTCCTGTAGGCGGGCAGGAGGGAGGGAGGGAGGGAGTACGTGTGAGACACTGACAGCGGGAGCTTCTCTGAGGTTTGGGAGCTACCACAGGAGTGTGAAAGCCTTGGCCATGGGAGGAGGGATGGGAGAAGCCTAGCTTTGCAACTGATGTGTGACTAAGAAGCCAGTAAATTGTTCATGAGTACGTCAGTTTTGATCTCTTCCCGCAATCCTTTGTTTTCCTACTTCATCAGCACCATTCTGCCACTGCTCTCAGCTGCTCAGAGAGTGCAGAGCTGATAAAAATAATAATGACTAATGAATAATCTATGGCTTTTGCTCACAAGAGGAGAACCAAACAGGAAATGAAAGCCCTCCCCATACGTGTCTGAGTACAAATACTTGATTACCAAGCAACAGACAGAGGCAAACAGACAGACAGACACGATGATCCTTGAAATAATTTTGAAGTCATTCTTTAAAATGCAAGTAGGTTTGTTCCCACGTGACCAGGGGATGAGTCTCTGACGCTCTGGGAAAAAAAGACAGTGTAGCATCACATGAGGAGCTACGCACAGACGAGAAGCGTCTGGAATACTCTCTGCAAAGCGTCTGGAAGACTCACTAAAAAGTCTGTCAGAGCCCTTTCCCCCCCATCAAGCACCTCACAAATGTTCCCTATCACTGCTTTCATATGCACTTCATAGCATCCCCAGCGCACAACCCACAAGCTCACCGGTTGTAGATGTCGTCGTCTTCCCCTCCCCATCCCCAGTACTCGTTGGGGAAGCCGTTGATTTTGAGAAACTGCTTTCTGCTGAGGCCGGAGACTCCACCAAAATAGCCCGCATATGGCAGCCTGTAGGGAATGGTAACAGAAAAGAGAAAAGAAAGTCTATTAAAGCCTGGTGTTTGTCACAAGATCAGCACTATCACCTCTTTGAGCAAACTTCTGCATGGAAGAAAAAAAAAGCAAAAGATTTAGATTGTTCTGCAGTGAAAACTCTGTCTGTGTGAGCTTCTTTCAGCTGGACAGCAGCTAAGCATTTACCATCTCCATACTTTAAAGCCCTTTACTGTACTTTAACTGCACTTTTTACGCAAAAGTCTACAAATCGTACATGCTCGGAAACTATGCCTCTGCTCTTGCTCCTTAAGTGGAACTTGGGGAACCCACTGAAGCTCTTGGATCTGACATGATTCCGCCATGCATGAGCACACCACACGCCCAAAAGAATATCCCCAATATCCTCTGGGGGCCTCAGCACTGGTAAAATTATATCATCTCTCTCTCTCTCTCTCTCTCTCTCTCTCTCTCTCTCTCTCTCTCTCTCTCTCTCTCTCTCTCTCTCTCTCTCTCTCTGTCTCTCTCTCTCTCTCTCTCTCTCTCTCTCTCTCTCTCTCTCTCTCTCTCTCTCTCTCTGTCTCTCTCTCTCTCTCTCCACGACCTCTTCATTTCATCACTGTCTCCTAAGGGGATCAGAGCCTGCCAGGAAGAAAAGAAAAGAAAAGAAAAAAAAAAAACGGACTGCGCTCACTCATTCACCACATACAGCACCACCAGACATACTCGTGATACACGACACACACCCAACCGAGGCTTTTCAGGTCTCAGCAGCGGGTAACAAAAACGAAACAGGAGCATTGAAAGCGGTGGGTACACACCACACGAGCGGCATAGGGTGTGTTGTGAGCAGAAGGAAAGTGCACATGTCTCCCACTGGTCAGAAATGGAGGGGAAGTCTGCCTGGAGTCTGAAACATGGCGCACGCAAGGACATTTGTCGAAGCGGGGGGGGATTCACACATACGTGTAGACCGAGTGACACAGCACGCATATGCACACTCGGGCCCAGGCCCACGGTAGAGAGACACAGGGAGGACATGAATGAATAGATGAATGAATGAATGAATGAAGCCATCTGCTGTGGGGAAGTGGTTGTGTTCACAGACTGGCAAGAGACTTCACCAGACGCAGCCCACTGAATGCTGACTCTACAAGGCTGGGAGGGGCATGTTGTGTGTCTGTGCCACTGATTAATGCTGATACGCCGATACGTCACCGTCTGAAATATCTTCAGTTCCAGAAATTTCAACGTGGATCATCACACTTTCTCCAATGGCTGTTTTAATCATTTTTGCACATTTGACTTTTCTTCTTCGTGCTATTGTTGAAACAGAGAGTGGGGTAGAAGAGGGAGTCAGAAAAGGAGATTTAAAATTGTATTAGGTTGATCAATTCCCAACCTAAAGGATTGATTCTCCTTGTTGCCCATCCTCCTTGTTGAGAAGAGCTTAGATCTTCAGTGAGGCCTAACAGCACTTCACTTCCTTCACAGCCCAATGCTCAGGCTGGAACTCCTCCAGTTCACTGTCATTAACATTTACTGGGGGCTGTCATACACACACCTATCTGCCCCCCTCACAATAGCGTCTGCCTACCAAAGGCCTGAAACCCTCTCAGTAACTACAGCACGGTGCTAATGGCATTCAGGAGGCAAGTGGATGAAATGATACGGAATGGCATGATCCACCAGGGGCTCCTCCTGTCAGCGGGTGATGGGGAGCCTGGTGAGAGAGAGAGAGAGAATATGAGAGAGAGAGAGAGAGAGAATGGGAGAGAGAAATAGAATGGGAGAGAGAGAGAAAGGGAGAGAGCACTGGCACATGTCTGTCAAAGGCCCCGGGTTCAATAGGTGTGCGACAGGAAAATGAAGAAGCAGCTGACTTTTGGAGAGTGCGAGCCGATGACATTTCAGATGGAGTTAGTGAGTAAATAACACAGAGTGGGAGAAGGCGGATTGGAAACTTGAGCATGGTGGGGTTGGGAGGGGGGGGATTCGAGACTGCACTTCAATTTCGGCAAGGTAATTATCCCAGGATTGGAAAGTGATGCCTAAAAACGAGTTCAACAAAAGGCACAGTAATATCTTTGATGAGGCGCCTCTCCACCTCTCTTAGCCTCAGGGTCTGACAGAGGCAGTCAACGTGTTCGGATGCGGCGAGGCCCCTCTGGCCCCAGCACAAAGACGGGAAATTAAGCCTCACAAGAGCAAAAGGCCAGGTTGTCTGGAAGCAGACACAAGACTGACAAATTTCGTTTTCAAGTTCACCAGCGGCAAAACTTCAGAGGACCTTTGGCTCCACTTTAATTTTCCCGGCTATTACGGCTTGAAAAGAGCGGAGGAGTCTCGCACTTAATAAGTTCTATCGACCCGGCTGCTTCCAAAGAAAGTCTATGTCCATCAAAATTGAAGTGCTTTTGTTCTAGTTCCAGTGTTCGCAGGTCTGAAAGCGAAAGACAGCATTCATCATGCAATGTGCACTAATCTTTACTACTTCTACTCCTTAAAACACAGTCACACAATAACCAATATATCCAATTGAAAACCAATCAAAATGGAGGGGGGGGGGGAAACAGAAGAGCAGAGGCTTACCTGAAGCCAAACTTATCCATGGCAATGGCGAAGTGCCGTGGCTGGTCATAGCAGTGGTAGAGGTTGCGGTCATCCATGGGGATTAGGTCCACATCGCTAAAGATGAAGCAGTCATACTCTCCGTCTTTCAGGGCTTCAGTGTAGCCCACATTCAGCAGCTTGGCCCGATTAAAGGTGTCCTCCCCCAACTACACACAAACACACACACACAGCACAGAGAGAAAAACACATACTTACATGATTTACTCAGAGACTGTGAGCTAGCAGAGGCATCACTGCTATATCTACTGCCAACCCAGATTGAGACTGTGCCCTAATGTGTGTGCCTGCTGACCAGAGACGAGGCCTAGGGCACTGCCCCTCTAGAAGCTTTATTGGTCACTGCAGTTGACCACACAAAAGCCCAGACCTTCAATGCCAACCCTCACTGATGAACACAATCTAAAAGAACAGTTAAGATAACCTTATCCTCAATATTGCATTATGCTTGTTTATATAAAAGTCTGTGCAGGCACAACAACGTGACAACTGCTTGGAGCAAGTTTTACATGTATCATTATACCTGTATCACAATTTCTGGCCGCATGTTCACTTCAGCTAATGCAAGGTATTTCAGGTAAGGCGATGCACCATGAGTAACATTTAGGGACGACGATCCTATGTGACAAATAATCCTGTGTAATCCACTAATACCTGAGATTTGACCCAATTATCTCCTGGTGAAAAATCCTGGCACAAATCCACAGGCTTTTGAAAGGAAAAGCACCACCCCACTCTATTTGCGTCAGACACACATTAGCATATCTTAGGGTAATTCACCTTGCAGGCACACAGACAAAGAAGTACCGTTTGCAGTCCTGCCACCATGGGGAGAAAGAAGGGAAATAAAAGATGTCAAAATCTTCATGTTCTTTTATTTTGATGCTTTCAGAAAAAACAGAGAGGCAGTACGGCATAGCTGCGGCAGTATGCGTCTGACTAACGTATGATACAAACACATACCAAAACCAGGCCCCATTTAACAGAGAGGGAAAATGGACATGACACATGTCACCAACATTTATGATTTAGTATCTAGCAGTAATGGGTATGCTACCTATTGCTATTGCTATATGAGAACATTACACTGCACACAGTTAAATTGTTATATTATCCAGTCACAGGAGAAAGGGAAAGTCAACACAAATGCACAAATGTATGCATTAAATAAAGGAAAAAATTGAGAGTACAGCATCAAAACACTTGTGTAGACTCTGCCTTACCCACAGATGGTTTTGATGAGCCCAATGAGATTAGACAACTATTTACAGATGCACAGTGTCTGAAGCAGACAGAAGTGCCTGAAGAGTGCAAAACTTCACAACCTCACTCCCGGTCTTTTGGTGCCAAAAAGGCCACAGAAAAACAGATGTTTACCTGAGACATCACTTTAAGGGGGAGGAGGGTGGGCACCCTCCCTGTGGGAAGAGCTGGAGCTTTCATTTAGTCAGGAGTTATAAGACAGTACCCAAACAAGGTTTCTGCATATTCATTATCCAGGGAGGATGCTCACAGACTTGCACACCAAACAGGATGACAAAGAGCCTAGTAAATTCCGAACGCCACTACATTTGTCATAGTCACGCAGAGACCGATTGTGTCCAGTGAAGTATGAGGAAAATCATTTCCAGCTTCTGTTGAGTAAATAAACCATCCCTCTGAATACTTGATGGGCCCATACTGAGGCGGGTTTGGTTGGGGGGGTGCCCCTTGTTACTGAACTTGTGGCTGCACCTGGCAAGTGGCTCGTTGCTGCCCTGTACCTAGCTGTGCATGCAAGCCCACTGAGAGGCAGTTAACCCCGCTGGCTCCCGCTGACCTCCACTAGAGCTGATCTGGGCGTCTGTCAGACCCATGGCCCCCGTATGTGGCCCTCACTCGCAGTGATCTGCCCTGCACTGCACAGATACCCTGCAACACCGGCAGCATGCAGGGTAACAGGGGGGGTGGGGGGGTTCTTTATCGGTCTCCAGCAGGTTGACCTTATCACCCAGCTGCACTATCGATGGCAGGCCAGAGAGAGTGGGCAAAATAGAGAGAGAAAGAGAGAGAGTGAGAATGAAATGAGAATGAACTTGCATCGACCGGTGGTCACAGATACCGTGAGTGTGTGTGTGTGTGTGTGTGTGTGTGTGTGTGTGTGTGTGTCTAGCTCATGTCTAGCTAGCGCACCTCCAGGAATCAATAATGTGAAAATGGCCAGTGTTCAGCAGCTCTACTCAACCTTCTCCCGGCGGCTTCTCAGAACGCATGCAAATGCAACAGCCGGACAAGGAGCAGGCAACACAGCAACGGGAACCGGGTCATGGTAAACAACCCTTCCCCCTGGTTGTAGCAGGGAGGCTGCCCTAATTTAGAAGCAATGCCTCATTACGGCTCCGGCGAGCACCTGGCAGGTAGGGTATGATCTGCACGCCTCAATTAAAAAACTCTTACTGCTGGTGTTTCCGCGGAGGGGCCTTTCACAGCTTAGCAACGGCCTCAAGAGCGCCTCGCACGCAGACTGATGAGGAGGCTCTGGCTCTCCGCCAGCAAAACTCATTTACAGTAATGAAAGCAGCGCATCTGAGCACAGAAGGTCCCCATCACACACACACACACACACACACACACACACACACACACACACACACACACACACACACTCTCACACAAAATAAGAGAAACAGCCGCAATTTCCAGGGATTCAATTTGAGTTTCATCAACAACTGCTCATCATGAGAGATATCAAACTGGAAACAGGAAGGAGATGAAACTGACTTATTAGGCATAAGCGCACAGCCATCAGGTGCATCTATGGTTTCCTCTGCTGCTCATCTTCCAGTTAATTGGTGAATAAACACATTACAGAGACACCACATCCATCTTTAAGACCATGTGAAATGGACTACTGTAAGTGGGTGGCCAATGCACTTAAAACCTAATGCCCTTCTGTGCTTACAGCTTACTGTAAATAACGTTTCTGGCATCAATGCACCGATGTTTTAGTTAAAAATAAATAAATATGTTATTGCAGTATAATAGCCAGTGGCAGGTTACGTCAATACAGTTCTGTTTGCCAAGGGTATGAGTCACACTGGAGTATGCATTCCCAAAAAATACTATTTTGAGCAGAAAAGGCTAAGAGTTGCTTCTCTGTAGACAGTGCATTGATTTACCTATAAGTGTTCTGTCTTTCCTGGGCACTCCCATTGAAAATGTAAATCATTAATAAACCCAGTTATGGTCCAGCATTTTTTACAAATGAATTTCGAGTTAAACAAATGTTCCATTTGCCATTGTACTGATGTGACAGGATAGGTCAGAGCTGCATCACAGGAAGTTTGATTCTGATCTCGTGTGTCATTTCGCCTGGCCCCGGCCACCAATCACCTCACCGGCCAGTGCAGGGCTTTCACAGCCTGGCCGTGGCGTGGACTGCCTGTGCCGGAGCTAGTCCCGGCAATGAGTCGGCTCAAGATGATGGACAGCTCTCAAACCTCAGTGAGCAGGTGGGGAGTGCCAGCTCACATATGACTCAAGCGTGCTCTCACTGCAGATGCATGGGGAGAGAGAGAGAGAGAGAGAGAGAGAGAGAGAGAGAGAGAAAGAGAGAAGAGAGAGAAGAGAGAGAGAGAGCAGGTTGTGCCTGTAACAGTGTTCCATCTCTAGCTACAACCAAACGGTTTGAACACAGGTGCCCTGTGCTAACGTGCTAACAGGCTGAGACTAGAGAGTGCATGAGACGGGTGAAGCAGACTGGGCCTGTGGAGGGCTGGAAATGGACTCTGGCTTGTGCTAAGCATGACAAGGGGTGACTGGGGTGAGTGTGATTCTGCTGTTGTCATTTCTGTCCGGAAGCACCCTCCACACTGCACACGCACACTAGGCTTTTTAAATCATCCTCACCCGACCCACTTGACAACTGCGAGCGTCTCACACGACTGCTCAGCAAAGCCGACAGGGAAACGATTAATCAAATCCAACTGAGAGAAAAGACAGTTGTTTTTTTCAGGTTTTGCTCCCATCCTTTTGTCCCGTAGACATGTGTGATATAGTAGGAGCCCTGTCACACTACTGCAGACCACTTCACTACAGCGCGAGAGCACTACAACACTAGAGCACAACAACACTACAACATTACAACACTACAACACAAGAGCACTACAACACTACAACACTACAACACTAGAGCACTACAACACTAGAGCACTACAACACTAGAGCACTACAACACTAGAGCACTACAACACTAGAGCACTACACTACAACACTACAGCACTACAGCACTACAACACTACAACACTACAACACTACAGCACTACAACACTAGAGCACTACAACACTACAACACTACAACACTACAACACTACAGCACTACAACACTAGAGCACTACAACACTACAGCACTACAGCACTACAACACTACAACACTACAACACTACAACACTAGAGCACTACAACACAAGAGCACTACAACACTAGAGCACTACAACACTACAACACTAGAGCACTACAACACTAGAGCACTACAACACTACAACACTAGAGCACTACAACACTACAACACTAGAGCACTACAACACAAGAGCACTACAACACTAGAGCACTACAACACTACAACACAAGAGCACTACAACACTAGAGCACTACAACACTACAACACTAGAGCACTACAACACTACAACACTAGAGCTCTACAACATTACAACACTACAACACTACAACATTACAACACAAGAGCACTACAACACAAGGGCACAAAAACACTAGAGCACTACAACGCTACAACATTACACTACAACACTACAACACTAGAGCACTACAACACTAGAGCACTAAAACACTAGAGCACTACAACACTAGAGCACTACAACACTAGAGCACTACAACACTACAACACTAGAGCACTACAACACTACAACACTACAACACTACAACACTACACTACAACACTACAACACTACAACACTAGAGCACTACAACACTACAACACTACAACACTAGACTACAACACTACAACACTAGAGCACTACAACACTACAACACTAGAGCACTACAACACTACAACACTACACTACAACACTACAACACTAGAGCACTACAACACTACAACACTACAACACTAGACTACAACATTACAACACTACAACACTAGAGCACTACAACACTACAACACTAGAGCACTACAACACTACAACACTACACTACAACACTACAACACTAGAGCACTACAACACTACAACACTACAACACTAGACTACAACACTACAACACTACAACATTAGAGCACTACAACACTACAGCACTAGAGCACTACAACACTACAACACTAGAGCACTACAACACTACAACACTAGAGCATTACAACACTACAACACTACAACACTACACTACAACACTACAACACTACAACACTAGAGCACTACAACACTACAACACTACAACACTAGACTACAACACTACAACACTACAACACTAGAGCACTACAACACTACAACACTAGAGCACTAGAGCACTACAACACTACACTACAACACTACAACACTACAACACTTCAGCACTACAACACTACATCACTAGAGCACTACAACACTACAACAATACAGTGCTAGCGCAAAGTCCCTCTGCACTCAGGGTCTCTGCCATAGAGATAAAAGTCACTGCAGTGGATAGGATCACATTTAGCAAGAGGCCAACCATTCTCTGTTGTTGGCACAGGGCAGAGTAAGTCGTTGCCCTCTGATCCTGTCAGAGAAAAAAAAGGAAAGTGAATAAATCTAAAGAGTCTAAAGAGATGGAAATCCATTTGAGAGTGTGACACAAGAGGCCTGTAACTTTTATGTGATACATTAAGTTTGAAGGAGCACATTACACTGTAATGGAAAAACAATCCACCTTATGAGAGATGATATGACTATTATGGAATATAATACACAGAGCTGCTGGAGGACCATCATAATGAAGTGTGCATGTTTCACTAAAGCTCTGTGATAATTATGTGCACTGCTGCTGTAGTTCTCTTTCAGCAGAGAAAATGACTTGGATAAAACCACATAAATATAGTTACAAAAAAATACACATTAAAAAATTCTTCAAGAGTGCAAATCAAACTGAATGAAATATGCCGGCAGCTTTCCCCTTATGCCGTCCATGTGATGCAAGCTAATGTGAATTTAATCCCAATCACAGTTAATTAAATAAAACCTGGCCTCGTCAGACTAATCCGCCCAGGCATCATTTGGCCGGAAGGCTGAGGGAGGCCCAGCTTCATTGGCTCATGATTAATACCCACTGGCCTATCAGCTAGCGGGGGGATTCAGATAAGAGTTTTACGGCAAAAAGGGCCCTCATAATTCAAAGAAGTGGAGGAAATGTGGTGCATTAAATGACAGCATGGTGTAGTGGGGTGATGTATCGAGACATTAGCGCCATTCCTTACTCATGCGCTAACAGGGTCGTGGCATCTTGCCGAGACGTTGGGACTATGGCGAAAAATCTGCTTGGTCATTAGGTGGGGAAATGCCACCTGAGTCAGTTATTTCAGAGTGAGTGGTGAGTTATGACTTAGTGCACATTCTTTTACACTTTAATGTTAGACGTGACTTTTAAGCCTGAGGGGCTAAAAGCCTCATTCATATGTTCGGTTCACAACTCTCTTCTGCACAAAGCATAACAGCATTTACATGTTTCAAGCACACCAGTTCTAACCCCTGCTATCCACCTGGCAAAAGCTACAACACCGTGCCAAATGCATGGCATTCTGAAATGCCCTGTGCATCAACCCAGTCACCCTATCACACAGGTCAGTGTCCAGTGCCACAGCCCTGCGGCGAGATCATTTTTATTTTTAATATATATATATTTTTTAAGGCAGACAGTGTGAGGGGTCAGCCCAGCTCTGCCTGGCTCAGGTCTCAGGAGTTAATGCTCCCCGGCGGCGTGTCCGGCGTGCTCTACTGTCTGCCGTGGACGACGGCTCATCTCCGCTCTCTCTGCATGGCTGACCTTGTCGGGCCACCGCCCCTCCACTGGGGCCCTCCTGCCATTCCATAAGGTTGTTTCATAACTGTGACATCCCTGCTCCACTTGGACTGAATTAAATGTGTATGTGTTTTCACTTGAGTGTGTGTGTGACTGAGTGTCTGTAGTTGTGTGTGTGTGTGTGTGTGAGTGTATTTGTGTGTGTCTGTGTGTGTGTGTGTGTGTGTGTGTGTGTGTGTGTGTGTGTGTGTGAGTGAGTGAGTGAGTGTATATGTGTGTGTGTGTGTGTGTGTGTATGTTCATGTATTAAGCACTATCGCTTCACTAATGCAGGTAACCTTGCGGTTCACTCTCATGGAAGTTTATGTGTGTAAAAGCAGAAGGAGAGAGAATGAGTGCACTAAGCTCCAGGCACTGAGCTCTTCCCAGCAGACTGATGGGGGAAGCATGCGACCCACTCCTGTCCTCCTAAGGGGCATGTCAGTAAAAATACAATATGCTCCGATAAAAGCTTCACAATACCAAGAGCCATATGTTAGGAGCCCAGAACTGGGAGTATACCTACAACCACCAACCAGAGTGGAGATGGTTACCTGCTGACACCATTGGTAAAATCTCCTGACCTCACCCTAAAAGCTACATTTATTTTAGTAACAAAAAAAAGCCCAATCTATTTTGTAAGCCACGAAGGCTTGGCAAAAGCAAATTTACTACCGGTACTGTCTAAGTATGAAACGGTAATGGTGTGCTCCTGTGGTGAAGGCTCTTGAGATCTAGAGCCGATGATGTCTTAAAACATCTGGGACACACTGTTCTCTGCCATATCCTGAAAAATGAGACATATCAGGGCATTAATGATGCCAAAGAAGAGCCATAAATCTACCTGGCTCCCACAACAGCACTGCCAGGATGGGTCTGGGCATCCGGATCAGGCAGGTCAGTGTCAGGTCGGGTGGAAAACTCATTCCTGCCAGAGCTTGAAAGTAGAGGACACATAAAATGCTGATTTCAGATATTTTGACAGACGATTTCAGATTTTATGTCTGAACAGTAAGGTTTTATTCTTTACCGAAGCAGGGATATGACTGTGCCAATACAGGGAAGTGTCACCGTGAAGCCTCCACTTCAAAGAGAGCTCTCGGATAAAAGCACACTTTCATGTAAAGCAGATGTTTCTTGAAGAAGTGTATGTGCTTTAAATGCTGCATGAGTTTGATGATACATTTGCAAAATTGCGAATGCAGAAATAACATGGATGATACCATTGCCAGAGGGCAGTTTGGACATTTTTGTTTTGCACCATTATTGATTTTACAAAAAGGCTGTAAATTCAACAGCTTTCAGAAGTAAAACAACATTCCTGTCTGAAGAAATCCTTACACACATTTCTGAGACATTTATAGTTAATCTGACACAATTAAAATGCCACAGAACTTGACCTCAATTTTGCACTGCTTTAAAGGTCAAGAATTATAAAGAAAATCCTTTCCGTGCTTCTTGCTTTTAGCGGTTATCTGCAGTCTGCCTTGGAGGTAAGCCTTTACCCAACTGATAGGCTGAGGAAGTACAATTTAAAACCGATTTGCTTCAATATTATTACGCCCAATTTTCCCAAGTCGTAATGGGACCAATCGTTCTATTTTGGTGGTAAACATGGTCTCTCCATCCCAGGTTCGCATATCCTTGGCAAAGAGCATCACACAGGAAAAGCCTATTTCACTTTTTCCATCATGTTCCTTCATCAAAGAGAGGGGGTCCTGTAATAACCCCTCAGGGTCAGCTCTCTACAGTTCTGGGCATCTGAGGGGGACAAGAGAAGATGAATAATTCCAGCCATGGTGTGCTGAGGGTAACTAGGGCAGCCTGATCAGCTGACATGCTATGATGAGAAGAAACGTCTGTCTCTCTCTCTCTCTCTCTCTCTCTCTCTCTCTCTCTCTCTCTCTCTCTCTCTCTCTCTCTCTCTCTCTCTCTCTCTCTCTCTCTCTCTCTCTCTCTCTCTCTCTCTCTCTCTCTCTCTCTCTCTCTCTCTCTCTCTCCGTCTCTCACTCTCTCTCTCTCTCTCTCTGACTCTGTCTCTCTCTCTCTCTGCCTCTTACTCTCTCTCTCGCTCTCTGGAGTCTGAAGGACAGACCCTTGCATGGCTACAGGCTTGAACTGTGCCGCCTGGCTGTGTGTGCAAAAACAGACCGGGATTCTGCTGACGTTCACAACCCCAGCTCATAGTATCAGCAAAGACGTCAGTGTCTTTGGAATTAGCATTGTCGAGGCGCAAGCCAAACGTCTCCTCTGATTTGCAGGGTTCCTTTTGATTGGATGCTGACAACAGCACCATTAGACTTTAATGAGTATCCGAGAGTTTGTATGTTTCTTCTCTCCACTCTAAAGAGGAGGTTCAGAATGATAAAAATAATGTATGTCTAATCTGTGAAGGAGATAATACCAAGTAAAGCTTCCTGCCCATACAAGAGATGCTGTATTATTGACGCTAACAACATACACATCACCGCTATTCCTACACCAAGGTGTAGATAGCCCTCTGACTGTTGATGGACACAGAGGTTATCAAAGGCATGAAACCCAGATATGGTTCCAAAGCCTTTCCACTGAAAAGCAAGGCCAAATAAAACACCCGGGGAGACGAGTCCTGCTCTCTTAACCAGGCGCTACAATGTAATTCTAGTTTGTGTGTTCAATTTTGCATGAGCTGCGGGTCATACCTTGATCCCATATCGAGCAGAGAGACCTTGAGAGAAACACTGCTCGGACACCAGACAAATCAATGTTATGAATTATGTTTCCAAAGAAAGAGGAGCACATGAGGAAGTTATCGACAGCTGGGCTTTTCAGAGCTTAGATAGGGAGAAGTTTTTTCACACCAGCCGCTCGATGGGATACCTTACTAATGCCCTTCACTCATTACGGAAAAAGTCTGCTCCATCACAAACCAAAGAAAACCAAACAAACAGCTGAATGCGAAATTAACTCGATTTGATGATCACTATCGAGGCAATGCAATGCATGTTGTTGTTGTACTCCACAAACAATAGAGAGAGCGGCAAGAAGCCAGCACAGCGTCCAAAAAACACAACCATATCAAAACTGTATACACTGCATCTTCTCCTCCGGGCGAGCTGAGAAAGCCTCTAGGCGAGCATCAGTTTTCTGTTTTGTTTTGGTGATGCGTGACCTCAATGCACTTCCCACAGGAACACTGTGGAGCTCTTTGATTGAATATCCATTTGCCACGGCACCTCTCTGAACGCACCTCACCCCAGCAGCGGGACGCCGGCTCAGCAGGAGCATTTCAACAGCAGCACCAGGGCCCGCTCATCTTACCGCCCCGCCTCTGCCCGTCACAGGCTGGCTCCGAGGGAGCCGATCAGAGTAGCGCTCAGCTCTGTATTGTACCTTTGTCTCCACACCTCAAATTCATTAAGAAGCTTTTTAATGGAGAAGCGTGGCTGGGGGGATTCATGCTAATGCAACAAGAAGCGAGGAGAGGGGGACAAAAAAGAGGAAAGGAGAGGAGAAGGGAGGTGGGGAGAGAGAGGTAAAAGGGAGAAAATAGGTTGGGCATCTCTTACTAAAGTCATTAAATAAAATAAAAAAAACGGCGTCACACAAAAGCCTGGGCTATCGCTTGCTGGTGCCGTCTGTTGTGGCACTAAGCCAGACAAGATCAAACCACGACTGAAGAAAACCACAGGAACTGAATGAAATTAATATCAACAGCCAGATGGAACGAATATGCATGGAAAATCGGAAATTGAAAACATCAATGCCAAACTTATTTTAATTATTTGCCTTGTCTTAATGTAATGGTAATGTCCATTCCAGCTACCGGGGGGAGACCAGTAACAAAGGGCTTTGTGTGAAATGCCAGCACACTCTGACCTTTGAACTAAGTCAGCTCCTATACAGCATCTGTGATGCCTGGACTGGGGATCATTTGAAAAGATGCCTTTGAATGTCAGAGTTTTAAGAAATATGGAAAACCGCCGACAATTGAAGGCAACACCCAAACATTGAAACACATAGTTTGAGCCTCACACGTATGAAGCCTCACTGAAAATGTACTATATTCATCCAAACTAAATAAAACATTGTCGTGTTAAGAGTGCAGCTAGTTCAACAGCATAAGACTACACCCTCTACCTTGGGTGAATGGCAAAATCTTAAGCTAAAATCGTTGCCTTTGACCCTGCAGAACTAGTCCAAAAAAGTAGACAGGAAGTGAACACAGTGGTCAGTGTGGTCACCTCCAAAACAAGCCATTAATCTAACCACATGGAAATATCCATCATTTCTGACAGTTCATTCTCAAAATAGCTGCTCTACCCCAATGTGTTTCTGCCTGTGTGAGTCCCATTTCTTTCAGACACACATTTTAAGGATGCTTCCCCATACTTTCAAGGTTCACACACTCAGATTTAACCTCTCCTTTCTGTCACACACAAAAACACAGATCTCATGCAGTGGGAGTTGTTTTTATTCAATTACTTTCAATTTCTGAGGTCGTTTCAGATCCCAACATAACACACGCCAGAGAATGGGAGGAGGAGGGGCGGAAAGGTTGTCATTTAGCTCCTTCATTCATTTTTCATTGCAGCAAAAGCAGCGCCTATCTCAGCAGCACTTAGCACCCTAGATCTAATAGTGCCATGGTCTGACAGAGAGAGAGAGAGAGAAAGAAAGAAAGAGAGAGAGAGAGAGAAGCAAGATATATATATATATACTGTATATATGAGAGAGAGAGAGAAAGAAAGAGAGAGAGAGAGAGAGAGAGAGAGAGGGAGAGAGAGAGAGAGAGAGAGAGAGGGAGAGAGAGGGAAATGAAGAGGCAGCAAGCTTCAGAGCAGATGGCAGGTTAGAACACTCCTAGAAGGTCACTCATGGGGGGGAAAGAGGATGCACCACTTCAACACTCAGTAGCAACATTCCTCCCATGATTACCCATCCAATCCCCTGCACCTCCCACCAGCCTCCTTCCGGTCTTTTAGATGACTAAGACTTCCCATTTCCCGGTAAGGAGACATCCATGCGACCCTCCAATGACCTCAAAAGAAAAGACGTCTAGCGATCACACAATCCCTCTAAGCACTTTATGAGTTGTTCAAAAGCTGGCCCCAGCTTCCCTGATAAGGTCATTATTAATGTGCCATTTTTTTTCCAAGATGAAGAATAGGCTGCTCCTATCCATCCAGTTTTTGGAATGAAGGGATAAACCTTTAAATACCAATCACAAAGGGCAGGGCGAGGTGGCAGTGATATGAAAATAATTTCCTGTAAAGAGCTCAAACTATTTCTGGGGGAAAAAAATCTGCCGCCAGAAAGGATATGAATATCATTGCAGAGGCACAACCTCAGAGAAAAAGAGGACCGTGAAGCCATGATAACTTAGGGCAGTACCAATATCTGAAATGATATGATGCCCTATCTCTGTGCTAAAAAGGTAGAGTCTACGAACTAGGTGATTTAAAAGGCATGTTTTGGAAATTACAAACTTGCTATAAGCATCACATGGTTTGTTGTAGCCTTTTCAGTTTTTAACCTTCTTTTCTCTTTGTAGGTGGCCCCTGAAAATGAAAGAATTAAGCATCTGGCACAACACTTCCATCACTTTCACACCACATGTGCGCTAGGGGAAATAAGCAATGCTCAGAATGAAGTTGGACCGCCAATTCGCACCAAGCCAAACACTCATAACATGAATGTCCCAAGGATTCTGCAGACATAATCCAGCGAGAGGGACTGGATGACTGCATGAGTGTGGTGAGGGTGGGGGTGGGACGGGGCTCTGGGTGTGAGATGCTGGACCGCAATCAGAGGCAGATTAGACGTGGCACTGTCCGTGTCACTTGTGCGGAACAACGCAGGGCCCTGAGTGATTCGCCCCCTCCACTTTCTCTGGGATTTGCCGTCCTTTCGCTCGGGAAGCGCCTGAATCCAGCTAATCTCATTAGGGCGACAGTGGCACAACAGGGGCATTGTCGCCGCCGCCGCATTTAGCTCCAGTCGACGACGATCTGTTGCTCCATATTTCTCCCGTCCTGTCACTCTGTCAGGTTTCACAGCGCCCTGGCAGGACCGCAGCAGCAGCAGCGCCAGACTGTGGCAATTACCCGATTTCTCCTCTCGTAGGGACACACATATCGCTGACCGTCCGCTCTGGCCCAGTCGGATTCCTAGAACCCGACTCCCGCCAAATGAGGAAATAGGATGGGTTGGGGTTGGGGGAGAGTGGGGGGGAGGGGGAATTAATCCTCTCTGACTCCCTTCTCTAAATTCCCCTCTGAGAGGGAGAGTGATGTATGGATGGATGGATGGGGTTGAGAACTGACAGAGCGACACTTTAATGGCTCCGGGAGGTCAGGGGTCAGTAGGGTCCAAGAAGCTGTGTTGTAAATCCCAAATAAACTTCAGCGCATCAGGGGCCATTGCTTGTCGGGCAAGCACTCAATCTAGTCCGCCAGAACCTTGGTTAAGGCCACTGAGCATCTTATCATGCTAACAGTGCCCAGGTCACAGGGAGTCCACTGCTCACCAACTGTCACTGCACCATCTAGGAATGACACATCAGGGTCTGTGTATGTGAGTCTTTACAGTTTTCCAATATGCAAATCAAAACATAAATGCTACCTTTCAGATGACCGGTAGAAAGGCTTGATAAAGGGTGACCCCATGGGATAAAATGAGGCAGTCACATTGTCAAAAGACTAAACGGTCACCCACATCCACATGCATCATAATGGGATGTTGGAAAGAATGGCATACACCTTGGTACTAGATGGCACATGCAAATGCAAATTAGTAACGTCACTTATTCGTAAGGAGGTTACGCCACCATCTGACACTGCACAGCAACTATTCTGTTTCGTAAACACGCACTAATTGAAGCTTGTGGTTGCCCTACCTTTAGTATCTTGGTACAAATCCAGTAAACAAACTGCCTTTTCATCTTATGCAAATGGTATTTAAGGCATGAATGTGCGACAATGCTGGCCCTTCAATCACCCCTGTGCTAGGTGTGCCAACGGTGGTGCCCGCCAGGGCCAAGGCACTGGTAACTGAGATGGAAGGCAGGATAATCCATGGCAAGGAGTCCGGCTGACTGCCACCTAGCCGCATGACTGTGGCCAACCTATTAGTCCAGTTACGCAAATGGGCACGTTGCCAACTTTTTGTTGAGCAGCATCGTCACAGCCAACCCTGGATGAATGGCTGACATTATAGGCTCACGTCCCCTTTTTCTCTGCTCAATACAGTATTGGAGTGGGCACAGCTGATATTGAATCTGGCCCAAACATAATGGGCCTTTTTAACACTATCGAAACGGTGCAGAGGATGCAGATTGATTTGGAGCAGGACAATGGCCGCATTGCACAAAAATGAAAGGTGTTATCAGCCTAATGTATCTCGACGGGACCATTATTCCTGCGAGTATTATGTGACAAACTCTTCTGATAAAAGAGTAAGGGGTCCTTACATGACCCTAGACTTGAATGGTGATAAACTGGGATTCTTTACTTACCTTGCATTCACAGTAGAGGCCCAGGCTTTTCTTTAGAGATTTTCTCTGATTGCGATCAGAGATTGGCACACTTTGGTCTGTCTTTCAGATTTTTTTCCCTTTAGTCGCTCATCGACCCACTACCTCTTCTCAATATCGAGTAGGGCGAGACATCATCCCTGACTGTCCAACCACTGTCCCTCACAAACCAATCCTCTGTCCTGCAGAACAAATGGGGCTTTTACACACACACACACACACACACACACACACACACACACACACACACACACACACACACACTTCTGCCCATTTCCAAGCTTGAAGAGCCTACTAGGAACCTTTTCAAGCTTGGTTCAAGCTAGCCTTCATTCCAAAGGTATGTGAGAGCAGCGCTGCTGGTCAGGGGTGAGCAGAGAACATTCCCAGAGGAGTGTTCCCCTATCTCCAGCCATTATCTTCCAGAATGAAAAAGCGGGAGAACAATTACACACAGAGAGCCGCGCCGCGCATGCAGAAAAGTGCTCCTCACCCTTCATCCCAGTGAATGAGAAGTAGAGCAGGGAAAATGTGTTAGTACAGGACCACTGTGGAGCTTCTTAGATCCAGTGACCCTGAGTTACAACCTAGTCCTTCAGGTGAAAAGCTACTGTAGAAAAGCAAATTGCAGAATGGTGTGTTATGGAGAAACAGAGTCTTTATTTCAGTTTGTCTCTGTATTTCACTGAAGGCTGTTACTGAGAAAAACAAAGGAAAAACATGCAGAGAAAAATCTTCTGTGAAAGGAACCTTAGTCATTGAATGCACTTCTGTAAAACACAGAGATAGAGCAAGTGCATATAACTTGGAAGCGCATTCCCGAGTAAATTAGTCAAACGGCTCTAATTAAAATAGAAAAGAAATCAAAACACAACCTTGTCCTGAAGCGACTGTAGCGTAAAGCCAGAGAACAGCTCAGTGGGGTTCTTTGCTTTGTCACTGCTGATAAAACACTGGAACTCTGCATACATCTGAGCGGAGCAACATGACTAGAACGCCGACTGAATATTCAGGAAGGCTCCGTTCTGGAACACTGGCCTCTGACGGCATAAACAAGAGCACTGCGCATTCCGCATTCTCTTTTCTCGCATATGCAGAAACACTTCATCAAAGGGCTACAAACACGGGATGACAAGAAAGGGAATCTTTCCTTGACCATGGACCATGAGTTTGAAAAGAGGCTTTAATGGCACAGCTTTTGCCAGGGTAGGGGAAAACTGATTATCGAGATAAAGGAGTGGAAAGGAGAGAGAGTGAGAGAGAGAAAGAGAGAGGGGAAAAGAGAGGAGGAAAGAAAGGAGACGCGAAAGAGACAGAGTGGAGGAGAGAAAGCAATCACCTGCTACGCATGCAGAAAACAGCCTCAGACTTGTGGAGAAGCAGACGGTAATTTCAATGCTAATGACTCAGAAGACTCTTTCTCCCTCTTTACCTCCCCTTTTCTTTCTCCCTCTCCCTTTTTTCTCTCCCTACAACTGATGTCCACGATGAAGAATATGAACTTCAGTAGGCCATGTCAGTAAGCAATGGGTTATATTTGGATAGACCCTGTTCTCAAAGGACTTCTCTCTCTCTCTCTCTCTCTCTCTCTCTCTCTCTCTCTCTCTCTCTCTCTCTCTCTCTCTCTCTCTCTCTCTCTCTCTCTCTCTCTCTCTCTCTCTCTCTCTCTCTCTCTCTCTCTCTCTCTCTCTCTCTCTCTCTCTCTCTCTCTCTCTCTCTCTCTCTCTCTCTCTCTCTCTCTCTCTCTCAGGTCAAGTCTGTGCTGGCCCTCAGTGCAATACTGTGCAATACAGTACATCCTTCATTACCTCTCAGTCTCTCTTCTTAGGCGGCACCCAGAAAACACAGAAAACACAAAGCTAAGAGTTGTGAAAAGGTGGACGATCCAGTTTACCTTGACATCTAGTTTTCTTGACATCCCTTTTTTTCCACTCTGCTCACCTTACAGCACCATGAAAGAGCTGCCACTCAAAACCCTAGCAAAGAGCAGAGCACTTAAAGCTTTAAAAGCACACCACTTTTTCAGCTTAATAAAGGCAGGACAGGACCTTTCTTTCCCCCGTTTGTGTAATGACAGTCTGTGAACTTCGTGGCCTTAAACTGTCTGGACAAATGATGGCACAGTCTGAAGGTAAACAGCAATAGCACTGTGACGCAGAGCAGAGGCAGGGGCAGAGGAAAGAGTGGTAGCTCTCGAACTGACCTGGTTGATAATGTAGATGCCGTAGTCGATCTTCTGTCGGCGCAGGATGGGGTGAAGGTAGTGCAGCCAGTACTTGAGGTGGTGCTCGCGGTGGCGGAAGGGGATGATGATGGCCACCCTCTGCTTGGCCCGGCAGTCATGCGGCGAGTACTTTCCCCCCTCCGTCACGTTTGGGTTCTCCCTCAGCACACGCTCGAATGTCATCATCGAGCTGAACTCGATGAGCAGGCGACCCACTGTTCAAAAAAAGATAAGGGAGAGAATTTGTTTTTACAATACCCCGCTGACGTTGCCCACGCAACATTTTATATTCATGAGCAAAGTGTTAAGACGGCTACTGCAGTTTTTTTTTGTCTGGTTATGATGCACAACACTGCCGTCAGGACCAGGGGCATTACATGGCATGACAATTGAGATAATTTGGGTGACAAATGAGGACAACAGCTAAGGAGGAAAACGATTCAGAGTCGAGCTAGACAGCTACGGATGACGTGGAAAATATGCCAAACACATCCGCTTCCACTTCCACTTTGGGGGGGTGGGGGGGGTCTGGGGAGGTCGTACATACTGAGAGCCTTCAAATCTAACCCTCTTTTGACCACAAGAGGGCTCTATCTCGTCCACCAAGCCCACCCCCAACCTCCTCCCCATCTCCCCACAGTGTGTTCTCCTCCTCCTGTACATTGATTCCAAAGATCCAGAGCTAAGAAAATAGATCAATAGAATGATTGAGGGGAGCTTCAGCACATGTTACATAAGCCCTTCCACTCCACTGGAGTTTTAGAATGGAGGCCGGATCCAGAGCCGTTCCTGATGCTCGCTGTTGCTCCAAGAATTTGTATAGTCTCGTTAACGCTTGTTAACTCTTTGAGATGCAGCTTTGATATTTATAGGGAACCCTCTTGGGCTCGACTAGTGAGACGGTAATTGGATATTGCTCGAAACTTCTAATTACTGCACGGCTACCATTTTAACCAGGCAGGCTTTTTGTGCTCAACAACGGCTCTGGGTGACCAAACATGGCAAAGTCAGTGCACCAAAAATGGATGCTGTAATTAGGTCTTTTCAAACAGCGCATAAGGACAAACATTGTATGAATGCTGCACGCAATTTGCTGAAATAAGTTTTATTTGCCAGTGAAACAAGTGTACTCCTGCCTACCTGAGAGACTTTCTGACTGAAGTGGATGTACCACAAGCTATATTAAACAGCAAGTCTATTTAAAATCAGAATGTGTCCCTTGAGATAGTTTTGAAGTCCACTGAAAAACACAAGAATAGGCCTACATGTATTGATGTGGCAGGACATTGTTAAGTGCCAGTGATGTTAGGTACTAAAAAAAGATTGAACTTTGTCATCTTTCTGCTGCTCTAAAGCTAAAGGAAGGGAGGAGTTGGCTTCTTTAAGAAAATAAAGGCCACTTTAAGTGCTACTCTTGTGGAACAATGACAAAAGCAAGGGTGATGAAAAGCATTTCTGTAAGCGTTTACTGAATTAGAGGGCTGATCCATGCAAGCCTCTGTTTCTGCCGAGCGCGTATTATTAAAATCAACAGTCTGAGGTCTGAAGGGTCAGGATGCAGGAGACATATTGAGGATGTAATTGAGTTATCAGCTTGGCTGTGGATTACAGTTTTTCAGCAGTCGCTTTGGCATGTTTCTCAGATCAGAATTAACATTCTCAACACTGCTTGTTCAATCTCCACTCCATCTAGTAATTTGTTCACATCATAACTGCAATTTCCCCCTTCTTTTGAACATTGCAACATCCAAGCAAATAAGTATGTACAATTGTACGCAGTCACTTCCAACAACAAACTGCTCCAACTCCCCCACACAAAGGGGAGACACTCTCCTGGAAATGTGTCAAAGCAACTAAAAAAAACATTAATTTGCCATCGCTCTCTCTTTCTCTCTCCATCTTCCTCTCTCTCACTCTCTTTCTCTGCACTGCTCACTGTATTCACATTACTTATGTTTATTGTTGCATCGTGACTGCTACCTGTTTCTGCACTCTGGCTGCAGTGCCCTATGTAAGTATCTCCATAAGGATGGTGTAATTGTTCTCTCTTAAAAAGAGATTGAGGGAAGGTGAGACTGTTGTGTCTGGCAGACATGCAGGCCGGTCACCCACCTAATTACCACCCCCCCCCCCATCCCCTCTCTGCACTCCCTGCAGAAATCCACAGAGCTGCTTGACGCGCAGACCGTGCTCCGCTCCCCGTTTCTCTGAAGGTCTCTTTGAAGTGATCTGACTACAAAGGCAGATTGGATCCAGCCAGTTTTAATTAGCAACTTCACGAGACGAAGAGAAGGGAGAAATTAAATAAAGGAGAAAAAAAAGAGCAGTCAAAGCACCACCTACGCTTCCTCACCTCTTCCAGAGGTTCTCTGGGGGAAAGGTCTCTATGCAATACCAACCCTGGCCTTCGCTTGCCATCCCAGATGCAACATTGCCTAATCTGATGCAACAACACCTGTGTGCACACACACACAAAAACAGACTGACAAGCAACAGTGAACACGTGCCAGTGAGTGAATGGAGCTGCCACTCTCTTTGGCATCAGCTCTGCTATCAGTTTGCATGCGTGGCATAAAGTTCAGTGATACAAATTTCAGCAGGTGTGTATGGGGCTGAACCACAGGTTAACACAGGCAGAGGCAGCGCCGGCGCTGAGCTGAGCCATGGAGTGGAGTGTATGCAAAACCAACACTCAGCAGATTGGACCTGGATACCGTGTCCACTCACCCGTCTGTCTGTTTCCCCAAGTCCCTCCAATTCTCCACCCAGCGCCATGCTGAGCGGGGGGGTCACTCTGCCAGCTACTTCCTAAGCCATCACGTTACATAACACCCCCCACAAATAATGCAAAGAGAGAGAGAGAGAGAGAGAGAGAGAGAGAGAGAGAGAGAGAGAGAGAGAGAGAGAGAGAGAGAGAGAGAGAACTGAGAGGGTTTGGAAGAGGGAGGGAGAGAGAACAAAAGGAGAGGGGGAGATAGACAGAAATAAGGAGAAAGAGCTAAAAGATAAAGGGGCGCTGAGAAAAAGCAAGAGTATGTTCCTTCCACTAGTAGGAAGATGAAAAACCAGCCCAAAACATTACAGCAATTACACTACCCACGGTGCAAAATGCAGACACAGGAGTTTTTTTTCCTACTAAAAGGCAGATTAGCAGGATCTGTAATTCTGCTTAGCGCAAAACGAGAGGCAAGTTTAATCCAATCATCCCTCCACGCGATGCGCGTGCTGAACCAGCCCAAACACCCAGAGATGTCTGGGACGTGAGACAACAGGGTTATGGAGGGGCCAGAGTGAGCAAGTCACCTTGCATCCAAACAACAACAAAAGACCAGAGGGATCAGTTTACTCTTACTCTATGCTCTACTCTCCTCTCCTCCCACTTTATGTTGGTGCATTTAATACAGGGTCTGGAAAAAGGTGGAGTAACCTTGGCGCAAACAGAAAAGGTGCGCTGTTAGTGTCCTGTTTGTTTTGACCAGTGCAATGTGGAGCTGGGTGTGGCAGCTGAAGCATGGTGAAGGGAAGAGAGAGGGCGGGGGAGCAGATGGACGATGGATGTCACACGATACTGCTGCCAGGCAGCAAAGAAAACTGAAGCAGGGATGGAGGGAGAGAGGGACAGAGAAACCGAGTGAGTGAGAGGGAGAGGAGGACAAACAATCTAAAGACATAAAAAAAGACAAAACAGATAACAGTCAGAAAGAAAAAGCCAAAAGAAAACAAATTGGGGGGGAGGAGAGGGTTTTAATGGATGCTGCCTTTTCTTGGCACTGTGCGAGGAGACCCCCTGACCCTCCGCATTGGGGGGCTTGGACGGGCTTATAAACCACTAATCTGGGCCCAGAAACTCCCACAGACCTGGCAGCTACAGGCCAAATATCCACCAGATGTCCCTCCCTATACCCCCACTATCCATCTTCCACCACCCACAGGTCCCCAGCAATGTCTCCACACCACCCTGGTGGCACAACAAGCAGCTTCAACTCCCTGACACAAAGGGGAGAGACTACCCTCGGCCATCTCAGGCCACAGCAGGCCGTTTGATGTATAGCACAGAGACCTGAGGAATCCCAAATGGCAGCTCCAGAGGAGACAACTCCATTGTGCACTTGGGCGCTACCACCGGCTAAATTAGCCCCGCTGGGCCACAGGAAGACAAGACAGCTCACATTTGTGACAGGCTGATTTAATGCCTCTCCAGTTGAGTTGAAGCAGGCGGCAAAGTACTCCCCTCTGCAGTCGGCGACTTTATCTGCGCCGTCTGTCACATCATCGATTTGTAACACTCCCATCGCCGTCACCCACTGATGTTTTTGAGCTTGTGCGTACAACGGTCCTCTGTCTGTCCGTCACAACGTCAATTTCACACAATACTGACTCTCTAAACGAATTAAAAGGCATCCCTCAGCCTCAATAATTCATCGACTCCATTGACTCAATAATTCAAAAGTCTTTGTTTGTGGTTGGCCTACTTTGAGGGGATTAGTGTTACGAACTGCTCAACGGTACATTGTTGCCCAGGACATTGCTTTAAAGGTGATAAAGGAAGACCGGTGATTGCTTTTCATGCCGTGTTAAATTTCACCAACCGCCACCGTCCTGCCAGGTTCCTGCTGATGGACAGAACACTGCCCTATTCATTACTGAGAGAATCACCTTTGTACATTAACTGTCCAATCAAACCTTTAGAAAAGCATGAGACGTCACAACTGCACACCTGACTGTAAGCAATGATACAAAGCTGAGCTGAAGAGCAGTGTGGCGCTTCAATCCAGAGAAAAGGAGACCCTCACACAATAAAGCTTCCACAAAAATACACACACACACACACAAACTAGTCAATCACAGTCGATCTGCTAGAAACCTAAGGTCTGCATCCCCCAAACCTCCACAATCTCTCCTACAGCACTGGGTCTTTTATTGATATTGTCACTGAACAAATCACCAAAGTCTCTCAGGCTTAAACAAGGGACTTGTCACACCAAAGCCCACAATTACACTCAGTGAGTAAAGACCTACAGTTATTCCCACCAGCTCACTCTCTCCGCTCTTCAACATCCTGTGGCTGCAACACTATGATTTCTAAGGCCTTCTCACTGTGCCAGCGCAGCACAAATATAAATGGCAAACAAATTGAGGCGTTAAAGTACGAACATGAAACCGGCACCTAAAATGAAGGGCTGAAAAGTGGAGCCCACTGTGCAGAGTCTGAATGTCTGACGTCCCTCCTTTCTCCCTGCTAGCCTATTTGGCTGTTGCTGGCGAAGATGGATGCCTTCCTGCAGTAATGATGGTTGTCAGGGGAGAGGGTCATGCCGTGGTTCATTCTGAGAGAGCGATTCCGTCGGAGGAATCTAATTTCGCCTGAAGGAGCTTAATGAATCGGAGGCTGACTGGGTGCTGTAGCGATGCTTCTTAGATACTTCCACGTAAGGCTTTTCGAATACTGAGCAGCAGCATGAGGAGGTAATATATGCATTTCAATGATCAAGCATAGCCTTAAAATGTGCTGATGTCAATTATCCATGGACTCTATATAACGCGTTCGGAAAAGCAGAGGCACTTTACCACACAAAGCAACACTGCCTATGGATTTGAGATGGTGTACTATGTGAACAAGGAACCGTGAGGCTGTGGGTCTCGAGAGAAATTTGTCAAGGGAAATCTGCAGCGTTCACAGCCGAATACATGAATGAGTAAATCCATTATTATGTATGCTTGTTTAAAAAATATCACAAAAACAACACAAAATGCACACTACATTTACCTCACAAAAGATTCTAAAGATTAAAAGATTAGATCAATAAACATGCTGGAATTGATGTCCAACTGGACATGAAACTCCTCAGACCTGGACAGAGAAACTCAATCAGATAGTGTATTAAAAGGTGAATAAAAACTTAAAGAAACAGGGCTGGAACACAGGTGCATTCTGGGAACACTTCTCCAGGGGCTCTGAATCGGTCTCTCCCCTCACGCCACTTCTTTGAACAGAGTTTTTGCATTTCTCTGCGCCAAAACCACGGCAACCGGATTCCATCTTCCCTATTGTCCGCGTGACAGATTTGATTCCCAAACAGGCCGGAGCCCTGGCAATAAAGGGCCAGCTGAAAGGG
Source organism: Sprattus sprattus (assembly GCF_963457725.1). Classification (NCBI taxonomy): domain Eukaryota; kingdom Metazoa; phylum Chordata; class Actinopteri; order Clupeiformes; family Clupeidae; genus Sprattus; species Sprattus sprattus. Next base: position 6,795,896 of record NC_137923.1, read on the forward strand.
AGACCGGGGGAGATAGAAAGGCTGCTTTTGTGTGAGGCCGCCAGCTGCCATCTCCCCCAGTCAAACCCGCCCTTTCATGTGGAGCCACGGAAACGGAGCCAACCGGCCTGGGGGGAAGGGGGGGGGGTGGGGGGGTATGTGGGGTCTGTGGGGGTGTGGAGGGAGTAGTTGGTGTTGGGGGTGGCTCACACCACCGTTCCTCACTGCCACCGCCACCGCCACCGCCACCGCCACCTCCATTGGTGGCAACAAACAGGACAGGGGATGGATCCACTGCCCTCTCACCCTCTGCCAGGCTCTTCCGCTTGCCAGCTCTGGCAACGCCTAGATCAGCAAAACACAAAAAACACAACCACATGCCGTGGATGGATGCACAGGTTTTCACTGGCATAAGGAAAAGGGCCTTTTTTGCTCACATGCACTGGCACAAACACAGCTCGGTGGAGCAGGAGGAAGACTTGTTTTTGTGGGGGGGGGGGGGGTTTTCTTCTCTTTTTTAGAGCACGGAGGACAGAGCTGCCCTCTGCTCAAATCTCTTCCCCCCCACAGGCTCTGATAACAAATCTGTGGGCCGCTGGAGGGACCAGCACCGTGGAACAATCTGGTAATCCTCCTCCTCCTCCTCCTCCACCACCACCACCACCACCACCACCTTCTCCGCCGGCAATCTCCGTAACCCGCTACTGCCTCCGTCCCTTGCTGGGAGCAAACCGGTGTGAAATTGTGCCGTTTCCTTTGAGTGCACTTTGAGTGTTCCACTGCGGCCTGTCCCTTTCTCTCTAAAATCTCAAGGACGCCAGCAAGTGCTGAATTACTGCACCCTCCAGAGTTGAACAAAGTCACGCCGTTATAACTAAGGACAAAAAGAAAACGATAATGACAGCTGTAAAAGTCTCTCACATTCTAAACCCCCTGAACAAGTGCTCAGCAAAGAAGGGGAGAAAAACCTTCTTATTCGCCACCCATTCCATGTCCTCCACCTCGAAAATTACAATAGCTTCTGCATATTAGTAATCAGGCTCTTGATAAGCTGCTTTAATGACTGTTTAATGATCCATGAGTCAATTACCAAGTTTTCTGGTGACCAGAATCGCCCTGACCCAGATACTGTATTTAGAATTGCTTAAACTGTGGGGTTACAGAGAAACAAGGCAATCAATAATTGATTAAAACATTAAATGAAGCAAGAAGAAAAATCATTAGAGCCGACCTCTTGTGCTGCATATGATAAATACAAACTAAAGATCCCATCTGTTTGATCACAGTAATAACCCTGCCACCAGTGCACAAAGTAATCTAGTGGAACCACAGGATGGTTTACTTTCTCGCATTAGAACCATACAAAAATGCTGACAGTAGTCTTTCAGAATGCTTTCTAGCCTTCTTGACAATGTCAATTCCTGGTTAAATGAATGTTGCAAACTCTTCCTTTCACTGGGTGCTATCGCTCCCATGCATTCTCACTCTAAGACCTTGGCCAATAATACATTCTTCTCCACAGACCACAATAGAAAAAACAAAGCCTCAAGTCATCATTCAACACTATGTAACTGTATTGTATGGCTAACGACATAACTCCACTATGCACTATTGGTAAACCATTTCCAAGATTCCTGGCGTGCTGAATTGGACACAGTGGAACAAGCTATAGACTGACTGTGTCTACCTTACTAAGATGGTGTAATGCACCGGTAGAAATTGGCATCTATACAAACCAACAGATGACTCTGAATCAAAAACACGAGACATCGAGCAATCCCTTAAAACCATTCTGGCAGCAGTGAGCGTTAGTGTCAAAGGGAATTAGAAAGATTGCATGCATGAGCCGGGGAACTCCACTCCATCATAAAGCCTGCATAGCCATCCAGAGCACCTGAATTATCTCATCACATGATGTATGGCGCAATGTACTGCACATGACACCTCCACTTAATGCGGCCATTACTTTAAGTAATGATAGTCCAGCTAACGGATGGCAGCTCTACTGCAGGTCACCACACCACAGAGGTCGAGCCATCCCACTGCCGCCAGACAGAAATCGAGCCTCAAAAAAAAAAAGTCTGCTGTGACTTGAGTTTTGATGCCAGGCTGGTGACCCATTTTAATTAAGGTTTATGTTTTCTTGGGGAGGAAAAACAATGCGTGTGGAGTGAAAAGACACTAGAGGGCGAGATTAAGAGTACAATTAGAATTCAGAGGACCGTTTTTATCATCCGTGCTTTGCTCGCTATCTCTCCCCAAGCACACGCGGCCCTTATCGCCAGCCACACAAACGGCAGATAATAAAATAATTTTAAAAAGGGGGCATAATCAGGGGAACTTTCAGGAACTAATAAAATAGCGTGACTTGGCTGATGGGCGGGGGGGGGGGGGGGGGGGTATCAGTTGGGGAGCTTTTGTTAAAATGCACACTGTGCTCACTCGCCCAGAGTAACATATTCTCAGCCATCATGTTGGACACTTTCAATTAATAATTAGTGAGGCTTCATTTGGCAAGAGTTTAGGTAGCGGCCACAGTTTTGTTTGCCCCCCCCCCCCCCCTCCCCCAGAGAGAGAGCTTTTTCTAATGCTTCCCCTAGATCATTTGGCACAGCGCATTGATTCCACTGTCCTGTTTGTGAAGACACAGTGTGTACATCGTGCCAACCCCCGTCCCCTCCTCTCACGCTGAAGCCAGGTATGCCACCTGGGAGAGAGCGAGAGAGCTCAGAGAGATGTCGCCAACACATGATTGGAGCCTGAGCCAGAGGAACAGCTCTGTGAGTGTAATAAAACACTGCTCCCAAATTCATAACCTCATAGTGTCATGAAACCAGAACACACAGAGAGAGAGAGAGAAAGAGAGAAAGAGAGACAGAGAGAGAGATCAGTTACACAGATAAAAGCAAACATATGAGTATATGAAATACTCAGACCAACGCACATGCACCAAACATGCATGCACAGTAAACAACACCTCTACGCAGTTACTACCCCAGTTCCTCTTTGTTCTATGTATTTGCCCCTAAAATTCATCCAAACTAAAATCTGTCTTTGATGTAATTCAAAGTCGAAAAGGATCAACCAACTGCTAAAGCAGCACAGACAATACAGCCCCAACAAAGTTCTAATAGCCGCCAGTCATGACAGTGGCACAGTGGCAGAGGGAAGCTTGCTTGTCCCAATCAAGCACCCACACCAACAGTTTTGTTTTTAATTGGAACATGGGGCATAAGGTTTCAGGGCCTGATGCCAGTCCAGGCCACACCAGCCTACAGCAACAGCAGAGAGGGCCGGCACTTTAACTGGACCACATGCAGCCTCCTCCTCCCCCTGCCAGCTGGATGTATAACTGAGCAGAAGGGCCTGTAACACCAAATGATTTGGACTGAAAGCCTCAAACTGGATGTTTGGTTGCAACCAGCAGCAGCTCTGAACAGCATCCAAAGAGAAGATTTGAAGCGCAAGGTCCAGGGCAGTATCTCTCTCTCTCTCTTTCTCCTTCTCTCTCTTTCTCTCTCTTTCTCGCTCTCTCTCTCTCCCTCTGTTCACCAGTCAGCCGCAGGCCTCACTTGATATAAAAAAAAGCTTTTTGTTTTTCTTTCTGTTGCACTGAGCTAGAGCTCTAATGACCTCAATTAAGTTCACTCTTACTCACTAGGTTAGACCTCTCTGTGGAGTAGCAATGTTCTGAATGAAAAATTAGCATGGAAAAGGCTACTGCAATGAGGTTCCTAAGGGCCTCTTATCAACATGGCCATGCTTGGTCTGGTTGTGGATCATTTGGCACTGTGGTCAGCTTTTCAAGTGCGGAAATAAAATATTTTATCATTTTCTTGTGAGACACACCATTTTCAGTCTCTTCAATTTAAACGTCTCATCAAATTTGCCCTTGAAATCCCTCATTCATCACTTGCTGATGTGCTGTTAACTCCATAGATAGCCTACTCAAGGCATCTGATGACCGTCAAATTCATAAAAATCAGTCAAGCAAACATGACAAGAGCCCTGCTCATTTCTCCGATGACCTTATACCACTACTGAGACCTTTTTCACCCTGCATCAGAGCACCTCCCACAAATTCTATTAACAGCACAACCGCTGCATGAGACCAAGTGCCCTCATTTACGAGGAGGAAAAAAGGCTTTCCAGCGGTGTCTCCAGACACTAAAGGGATATGATCAATACCGTTGCTGCTGCTGCTGATGCTGCTGCTGCACTTCAGCTTGAGTCCCTCTGCTGCTGGAATAATCTTGCACTGACCTACTTCACCAGCAAAACACACCTCCTAACAACACACATCCTGGCAGATACCTCAGGACGCCACCACTAGCAAACGTCTACAAAAGCTTCCATGGCCTGGGCTGCAGTTGTGCATGCTTGGTGAACAGGAGTGGACGCAGAGGCTGGTGTTTAAAACAGCACTGTCTGAAGTGCCGTAACATCTATAGGAAAAAGCAACGAAGCAGACTATAACCCTCCCAAATTATTATTTTTTATTTTTTATTTAATTGAACTGAACGGTTATAGTGATTCTGGCAAAGCATCAGAGACATATGAATTCAAGTCTGCAGTGTTTAGGTACCTACTCAGTCTGATATAATGTATAGAGTGTATACATGTAAGACCTACTACATATAGTACTGCTTATTTGTGAACACCTTGACACTTTTGGTGAGTGTTTCTTTCTAACCTTCTCTGTACCATCCCCTCAGAGAGTCTGCTCTGTCACTCCACCCCTCTGACTGCTAGGCATTCTGGGCCATGCAGCTCAATTCTAACCAGCTTCATTACTGTGTGCGTGTGCGGAGACTCCAGATGATTTATGAGGCGGTCCATAACTGCTGGATGTCTTTTACTACGTTTCTCTAAATCTAATTACCTAGAGCTATTCAGCTGTGGCCGAAATAAACTAGTCCTGGCAAGTTTTGCAGCGGAGGTAGCCTCTCAGAAACTTTCAGCCGGTGGGGTTTATTAATAATGCAGGAAAAACTCACATTGTATCCTTTCCATATCAGGTTGAAAAGAAAAGAAAAGAAAACATGCATACATGCAAGAGCTGATATCTCTGCTTGGATTTCCAAATCCATTTTGGCCACAAGCTCAAAGATTAGAAGAAATCGAGTAGACTGGATTTTGGAAATTTAGATATTTTTAGAAAATGATCCAAGTTCAGTAAATAATCTCAGAATTTGAAACCTTGCCATCAACTAGACCAGAAGTCCTAGTCCTAGACCAGAATCACGTCCTTAAAAGGCTTATCGCGTTAATCCGTTTTAAAGCTGCAGTAATTTTAATGAAATTAATTTTGTACATGCTAACTGGCTGGCCGTAGCATTCATTTCTCTCCTGAACACATGGACAAACGTGTAAATACCAACCCCATTTGTTAAATATACTAAGCCCTAATTTATAGATGTAAAGTGCAACTGGTCAAGCAACTGTCCCTGATAATCCACAGTGCATTACTGGTTCAAACTGGATTAAAGATGACATGTCCATGGGGAACTGTAATGCAGTACTGTGGCCAGCTGGCATTACCTGATGCCCTGCTTTACATGTCCGCTGCGGAAAACAGAGCCTTATCTCCAGTGATCAGTTTTGTCTTGGCACACGCCACAAAAGAAAGAAGGGGGGGGGAGGGGGGGGGGCTCCTTGCAATGGACAACTTAAAGAGGGAAAATCTAATTGGAAATTTCAACATGATCAAAAACACAGCTACCACTGCAAAAATGCACTTCTGGTCATCTAAGTCAAAAGCTTCTGGTCAGCTAAGCAGAGAGCAGAGGGGAGTGGCAGATCTGAAAGGATCTTAAATAGACCCCCAGGTACCTGACCGCTGGGTCTGAGACCAACCCACCCAATCACAACGTACCATCAAATATGCTGAAGGAAGACTTAAAATAGCTAAAGCTGAAACCACCACAACACATCGATTATATAACCTGTTTATGACTATAACGCCATCTTGAATGTTTTGATTGATATCATCTGCTAACTGTATATAGAATTCATAAGCAAAGCAAGCTTTACATTAGGCATAATGGTCAACAGCCACATACTGAGAAACGCTGAGAAAGAAGAAATCCTCAAATAATGCCATTACTAACAATGCCTGTTTACTGTGCTACTGTGCACAGTATAACTGGTAATCAAACCAACTGTGAATCACTCACTATAGCCGACCCTGAAATTGGCTTGCAACAACAACTTGGAAAGAAGTGCAGATGTGGTTCACAGACGTGCACAGCGCAACCTGTTCTGAGGGTGTTTCTCACTACTGGGGGGGGGGGGGGGGGGGGAGATGGCAAAGCAGTATTATTGCTTGTGGGAAAAACAACTACATAAATTGAGTGTGGCAGTTATTTGCTTTCTAGTGAAAAAGGCTGTGTACGTTTTTAGCCAGCGCTGTAAGTGGAGGTGGCAGATATACATGGTCAGTCCACCACACTCACGGCAGAACACAGCCACCCTCAGTCCAATGGCCCCGAAAGCTTAGGTAAGGAAGAGAATGCCAGAGCCATGCCATATATTGCAGGTCCCTTTCTACGAGTTAAACGTTATTATTCTTCTCTAGCTCTTCAATGATAAACATTTCCTGTGAAAACTGCAGTTAGTTATTGGGAGCTATTGCTGTAGTTCATTTCTAGTATTTCATCGAATGTCTGGTGTGATTTTTTTTTTTACATTATCTCCAGTAAATTGCCAGAAGAATGTCAACAGTAAGTAATTGTTATAGTTTTCAGTACTTTACTGTTTTTGAATCTACATTAGAAATTCGCCTATTGTAAAAAAAAAAAAACTAAAACATCAAGTATCTTACTGGCAGCTATTTGCCAGTAAATTATTGCAATGTGGCTTTAAAGTGATCTACTGTTTAACATAGTAGATTACCAATAAAGCTACTGTCATATACAGAAAGGCTGAAATGACTGAACCTCCAACCATTAGACCTCCTAGTGATTCTTTCTCAGTGCACTCAGCTCAGGGACAAGGCAGTCTTTTTGGGGAGTCAGGCCTTTTAAATGTGACTAGCTTATAGAGTGATTATTTAAGTAAAAATTATTTTTGTGGAAAATTACATTATTACTTGTTGTATGGCGTCACAAACAATACTGTGAATGATGATATAAACGTCTAGCAGATAATTTACCTTTACAACATACACTTCAATCAGCATGCATGCAGGGTATTGAACCCATGGTCTTGATGTTATCCCCCTGCTCTGCCAACTAAGCCACAGGAATTCACATGGGTGAAAGCATACAACGACACATCTACGTTTAGTATCTCCTTAAAATGAATTCTACTAAAATCTACAACAAAAACAATGATTCACGTTGGAAATGTACCATTAGAAAAGCTCTGTTAGCTTATATTTAACTTAAAAATATAATTTTGAAAAGGTAATATCCAACTATTTTTTGCGGCTTTTCTTGTGCTCTTTTTGTAACCCTTTGGTGTGTGAAGTGTGAAGGTCTGTTTTGTTGTTTTTGTATTTCAAACTGAGAGCATATTGTAATAATAATCAACCAAGGTCATGGGTGTGAATTCTGAGAAAAACATAATGATTAAGTCTATATGATACTCGTATGTTCCCTTTGGTAAATAAAACAGCTAAGACTGCTAAGGAAGTAGAGAAATCCAGTACTGTAGCTTCTTTGGGATGCAGATTTGACAAATCCTACACCTGTAAACACATCGACACCTGACCAGCTTATCATCTTCACATAGATATATTATCTAAAAACATATACTGTTTCAGAGATGTACAATTTCCTAAAATTACAGTTATTGTATGGAATTTTTGTTGACATAAAATACTTTTTGTGATTTATTTATACATTTTCCAGGGCGTGCAGTCAACCAATACTAGAAACGTCCTGAAAAACTAAAGATGCACGCAGTCTTTCCTTTGAGCCTTAAAATAACATCAGTGTAAAAGTAACATCAGATCATTTTCAGTTCAGGGCAATGAAGACAAAAACAGACTCACTTCTTAAGGGGACCTAAAGCAAATGATGTTGCAAAAAAAACCCTCAATCAAAAACATCAAGCCCACATGCTATGTAGTGCTCACCACTCTGGCCACAGACTGATGTGTACTATGTAGTGCTCACAACTCTGGCCACAGTCTGATGTGTACTATGTAGTGCTCACAACTCTGGCCACAGTCTGATGTGTACTATGTAGTGCTAACCACTCTGGCCACAGTCTGATGTGTACTATGTAGTGCTCACCACTCTGGCCACAGTCTGATGTGTACTATGTAGTGCTCACCACTCTGGACACAGTCTGATGTGTACTATGTAGTGCTCACCACTCTGGCCACAGTCTGATGTGTACTATGTAGTGCTCACCACTCTGGCAATTCTGTGTCATTAGTACTCATTTATATGTCCCTTTAAATACTAATACAGCAAGGACATGTCAGAAAAGACTCTTAGTTCAATGCATATGGTCACATCTGTTGTTTGCGGAACTGGACTATTCTAGAGGGGGCAAGATGTCATTACAAAAAAGTACACACACGAATAAACTCTGCAGAAATGCACAGAGAAACATAACATATTTCATACGTATATACAACACACAGTAACAGACCAAAGCTGTACTCTGTCACTCAGGGCATTGCATGCTTTACTAAGACACCCACTCACTAATTGTGAAATGTCTACTTCAACGTGCTATTATAGTTAGCGGCATGCCACTCTCTGACTGACACCTAAGAAGTTAACATCACACATTCATATCTAAATGCTTATCTTCTCAGGGTAACACCGTGCATTGGTCCTCTGCATTGGAGATGAGAGAGATTTCACTCATCCAATTAGCTTACTCTCATAGCAATCTAGCCAGTCTTATTGCATTAACAGGTCTAAGCGCTAATCCAATATATCTCTCTCAAATCTTGTGATCTTTTTTTAAAAAAAAAGCCCTACGGCAGGCTCCTGCGCAGGGTAGGCGTGCTGTAAATGTGCCAGCAATGAGAACAGACTTGAACAAATAACACTTGTAAATAAATAAGTGCATAAATAAACCAAAGAAGACCAGTTCTGGCCTCAATAAATGATGAACTCAGTCTCATCCTCCTCCTTCTCCTCCTCCTCCTCCTCCGCTACTGGGTTTATACATCAGTGAGTTGTGAGCGAGCCAGGCATTTCATCATGACCAGGATAAAGAGCTGTGCATTCACATGTATCTGTAATACAGCCATCCATGCACCCACAGCATAACCCCCCCCCCAATTCAAGCAAAGATGTAAGACAAACATGGACTCTGTCAATCCTATACCAGTTCAAAGCTCAGAGGAGGGAGAAGGAGAAAAAGAAAGCAAGGGCTGGCAGAAAAAAAAGCCCTCTGCAATCCCCTTACAGATGACAATACCATGCTTCTGTTTTGCCATTCATCATTTGTCGTCTATCTAGTTAGGGACAGGAACCTCTTAATGGCTGCATTGAGGTAATGAGAAGGATGGAAGCAATTTTCCAGCACGAGGCCCAATTCTTCCCACGCCACAACGTTCCTCCTCTCCCATTGATTGTGTCCACGGTGACAATGACCCGATGTGACAATCTAAATGGAAGCCACCACATTATAGATCAGCTGAACGAAGGAAACATCCATCTATGGAGAGCACAGACGCTCATAAGTCTATGATACCACACTCACGACTCGAGGCACCTGGTCAGGATATCGATTCACCCTGCCAATGATGTTATAGTGTGTTCACAAAGCATCTGGTCAGGATAAAGATTGGACATTACGGCTACCATGAGGGAACAGGAAGATGACTTATTTTCAATGCAGCTAATACAAATGCGAGGCGACTGCCATCACTGTCAGGGTCATTCTGTACCTTCTAATTATGGCTGACTCTCTGCACTGTGCACATGTGAGGGAGGGAAAAAAAAGATTTCTCTGGCATGTTTCTCTGCAAGCAAGCAGGACTCCATTGATAGAGTCAACACACACGTCCTTGTTTGGCAGTCATGCAGGCATTAAAATTGATTTTGTTCATCAACCCATTTTTTAGCAGTCCTCCTCAGTTTAAAACAATGAACAGTATGTGGCTAATGTACTGTGTAACCACATACTATGGCAGTTCATTATTTACCTCAAGGGACTAGCTGCCCATCACATAATTACACATTACTGCTGCATGAGGTCTTTAAGGTTTGAAAAATTAACCCTGCACAGAATTTTTTTCAGTTTTGTATAAACTGACAGTGATCTAAAATGAAAATCACCCATGACAAAGTGACAAAAGCATTTCACTGTTACAGTGTGTGAATGTTTTTTTTTAAATACAGTGAGGTATTCTGGGCACTCATAATATGTCTTATGTGCTCTACTGTGCCTCCTGAACTAAATATTCAGTGCGGACTTTGGCGGAAGCGGTGGTCCTGGGAGGGAGGAGAGGGGGCTCCAGTGGGCTTAGGGCCCGGCTGATGTTTCACGGCTATTTATAAAACGCTCTCTCTTTCAGAGAACCTGGCCAAGCCCTGGGGTGCCAGAGCACAGACTTCAAATGGCATTTAGCAGGAACTAAGATGTAGAGAGAAAAAAAACACAAAGACGCTGAGGAAGAGGAGAGCGGCGAAGAATATTGATGAATAAGTAAAGAGAGCCTCCTTCGTGTAGTAGACAGAGCAGGACATGTTTTCGTGGATGTTACTGAGTGTGGATTCACTGGTCCCTGAGCAGAGCTGCCTAGAATGGAAATTGTGTTCTTGGGCTCTCTTGGAAAACATGAACTGAGAGTACATAGTATATACAGTATAGTACATGCTTTATACTGACTATTGGACATTTCGACAGAGAAACAAAAATAAACTAAATAATGAGAAAAGTCACCCAGGGTCAGCTTTTAAAGGACTTTCCCTGCGCAGCGGTTCTCTCTTCCTCCCCTGGCAGGGGATTGATCATAAAAGCGCTCCTACTGAGCCTCGCTACTGAGGAGTATATAGACAGCAGCCTGGGGCAAAATCCAAGCCTTGTGATTATAACGGGTGCAACTGCTCAACCATCGAAACACCTTCACTGTTTTTCTCACACCCACCCCTCAACCCCCCCACCTACACACACACTTACTCAATCTAGTTCTCCAAAAGCATTTCTGGATCTCTCCTCTCCTCCTCTCTCTACACTGTGGCCCTGCTCCACTGCTTCCTCTTCGCCTCAAATGAACACTTTCTCCTGCCTAACTCCCCTCCCGTGGTGGTGATTCCCCCGAGGCAGGCTGGAGAAAATGATCTGTCCACACTCATGGGCGCAGGTGCCAGTCTCGTCTGGAGCACGCTTGGCCCCTGAGGCATTACTCACCGGACACTGTATGTGTGTGATTGTTTTTATATAGAGAGAGGGAGAGGAAGTGGGATAATGGTGGATGAGGGTGGGTGCGGCAGCATGAGTGGGTCTGGGACAGCTAAGAGAAAAGAGGCTTTTCTGTCGTAATACAAATCGCGTTTGGCAGACTGTTTAGTCTCATTAAGATGGTTTTGGAGGAGAGGTGTAACTACTGCACAGATAAAAACAGCTTCTTTAAAAAAAAAAGCAAATCTACATTGTGAGCTCTAGGTCCCTTGTGAAAAATAAAGCTTAACTAGGTCAATGTGAGATAACATTTCTTTTCTTCCCTTTAATTTTATAGGCTTTCTTGTCTTTTCTTCATTTGGTTTTATCTTCTTACCTAGTCTGGTGCCAGTTCTGTCTATCTGTCATTAATGTCCATCCTCCGGTGTAGGAGGGCTGGCTCCTGCACGCAACCACCCACCAGCGGCACCTGTCAGCTGGGCCACAATCTACAGATGGCCATTGCTGCTAGCCTAGGGTCTGCTCCTTCATAATATCCATGACAGGCTGCACCTGGGACCAGCAAGCACACAGGCATCACAGTCTTGCCGCGTGTTCTTTGCACACATCATTCCTCCCATCCTGTACCAGCCAGCAAAAGTGATAGCCAGGTTTGCTAATAAGTATCTGCCCACATGATGGCCACAGGCTCAATGCATTACTGCTGCTACAATAACTGCTAGCGCTGTCTTTCAATACGATAGCTTGAACGAAGCTGAGCCAGGTGTTGTAATTAGGTCATGTATTATCTATGATTATGTACTAAGACTATCCATGGCTTTGCATGTGCTGATTTTTGACTGGATCAAGGCACAAGAAAATCTTGTGCCTTGTGTTGTCATCAGATTGGTTTGTCCAAAATCAGCAAAGCTCTATTTTTTGGTCTACAACTGAAAAAAGGCCAAAAGTAATTGAATTTGTTGAAGGAATTCTTAAAAATTCCAGTTAAAATTCCTGTGATGTTGAGTAAGATAAAACCAATTGCAAATAGATTGCAAGGGTTGTATTTACAGATATAGTGCGGTAATAAGAGACATTTACAAATTGCAAAACCTAAAAACGATTCATAACTTTAAATAATGCTTATATGAATTACCTTTGAGGTATTCATATGAGGCATTTCAAAAGCACAAATAGAGGCAATTATGTGTTAGTATTATGTTGTTAGACAGATTGTCCAATCACATCTTTCTTTTGCTCAGTTTTCATGTCACCTGTGCTGCCCACTCTGAGTCATACCCAGAGGTTAAATTGGGCCAGGGCTGGAGTTCTGCACAGCCGATTTTGGCAGTCTGCCTAGTCCATTCACAAGCAATGTTGTCCTACTCATTTACAACTTTTCCATTGCAAATCTTTCTTGTTTTAAAAAACAATTCTAAATAATGGTAGGGATAGGCTGGCCTAGACATCTGGAGCAAGTTTGAGAAGTAGGCATATCGCGCACGAAACTTGCCCAGAAGCTCCTCCTCCCAGATCAGACAACACAACGTCAATTCGGTCATCATCAGACATATCGTAGTAGACAGGTGAATGGCGAGGTAAGAGAAACTAAATTAAAGGTGCACGGTATTTGATCATCACCGATAGGCTAATATCATTAGATATGGGCTTGCATTTTCATTAAGCAGGAACAATTAACCTTAGACATGCAGGGATAGTCTGCTACTGGTGTGACAACTCGCAAGCACTAGTTAAAAAGAACAATGCTGCTAATTCTAAATAGCAAGTAGTCTATGCGATCTCCGAATCACATTTCTCATTCCTAGCTGGATGAATTTCAAACTTATTTGTTTCTATGAATCAGCTCTTAATGTGACCTCATTAAACACACTCAAAATCTACAGAGTACATATTAAGCAACATATAAAAAATGCTGGAGTTGTTGGCTGATAGCTTCACTGCTTGTGGATGGTTGCTCAGCATCTGAATCTTCCTCCTGGCTATGCGTTGGTCCTTGAACATACACTATTCACAAAAAGTGAATAAAAGGCTTTCGGGTGAGTAGTGTATTTTAGCATTGACCCTGTGAATATTTTTTAAATAAAAAAAATGTGATCAGAGAAAAGTAACCTAACACTTTCCATTTCCCACCACTTGTTTGTCATGTCATCCATTCATATGGATGTGAATCAATCAATACTAATACAACTTTAACGGTGATGTGTTTTTTGTTTAATTTGGCAACTTATTTACTGCATAATCCACGAAAGATTTGTGAAATTTGCCCCTCCGGATCAGAGCCCCCCCGCATAGAAAATCCCAATTTAACCCCTGGTCATACCTCCAGAGACCCGCCTCTGTGTCTAGCACTTCAGCTCACAAGCACCTCGCCTTTGCATTAGTATACATAGGTACACAGTCTACATTGCATTGCTGGGCAATCCTTCGCCAATAATGGCTTGTATCTATTGAAAGGAAAATGAATAGGAATAGTAAATCAGAAGAGCCGCAGGGTTAACCTTTAATCTCGTCTATTTTGTCTACACTGACATGTTGTTTCCCTGAAGGAGAACACAACGTGTGCAGGACAAGTGTTTCTATTTCAGTGACAAAAGTGAATTAAGTTGTGCCTGTGTTTAATTGAATGCACATTCTTGGTAGATGAGCTGGGAGAAAAGTGCTCCCTGTCAGGCAGACTGGCATTAATTGGTACTTTGTCTCTTGCACACAATCCTCAGTTCTCATCACTAATAAGTAGTTGGAGGTATAAAACACTCAGTCCTGCTTTTCTGAAATGGTAATTTGCAAACCAACCACAACACCTCGAATACACGGGCTCTCCTTGAGACGGCCGAGGCACAAAGTGTCCTCTGCACGATTGTCTCTCTGTAGAGGAGCCATACTCAGATATCTCATATAGTGGAGCCATACTCAGAGATCTCATGTAGAGGAGCCATGCTCAGAGATCTCATGTAGAGGAGCCATACTCAGAGATCTCATATAGAGGAGCCATGCTCAGAGATCTCATGTAGAGGAGCCATACTCAGATATCTCATATAGTGGAGCCATACTCAGAGATCTCATATAGAGGAGCCATGCTCAGAGATCTCATGTAGAGGAGCCATACTCAGATATCTCATATAGTGGAGCCATACTCAGAGATCTCATATAGAGGAGCCATGCTCAGAGATCTCATGTAGAGGAGCCATACTCAGAGATCTCATATAGAGGAGCCATGCTCAGAGATCTCATGTAGAGGAGCCATACTCAGAGATCTCATATAGAGGAACCACACTCAGATATCTCATATAGTGGAGCCATGCTCAGAGATCTCATATAGAGGAACCACACTCAGAGATCTCATATAGAGGAACCACACTCAGAGATCTCATGTAGAGGAGCCATACTCAGAGATCTCATGTAGAGGAGCCATACTCAGAGATCTCATATAGAGGAGCCATACTCAGAGATCTCATATAGAGGAACCACACTCAGATATCTCATATAGTGGAGCCATACTCAGATATCTCATATAGTGGAGCCATACTCAGATATCTCATATAGTGGAGCCATGCTCAGAGATCTCATGTAGTGGAGTCATACTCAGAGATCTCATGTAGTTGAGCCATACTCAGAGATCTCATATAGAGGAACCACACTCAGATATCTCATGTAGTGGAGCCATACTCAGAGATCTCATATAGAGGAGCCATGCTCAGATATCTCATGTAGTGGAGCCATGCTCAGATATCATGTAGGGGAACCATAGAGGCCTGTGTGTCCAGTCTGTCCATTTGTCCACCACTGTCTTGCATCATACGGAGTGTGGAGGTGAGCTCCAGACTGGAGGACGTGGGGCCCTGGATCAGGCTTACAGCCAGTCCATCAATCGCTCGTTCCAGAGTGATGAGAGGAGAAGGATGGCCATAAACAACCCACCATCCACGAACGCTGACGTGGCCCTCAACAAACAGCAACTTCAAAGAGAGGGCCAGAGGAGAGTGTGAGAGACAGGTAGAGAGACAGAAAGAGAGATAGAGAGAGAGAGAAAGAGGGGAAGCGAGAGCAAAAGTTAGATGGAGAGACAGAGAGAGACAGAGGCGGTGGGGGGTGGATGAGGTAAAAGAGAGCTGTGAAATTGTGTGGACCGCTCTGACTCGGCATCCACCCCTAGGCTCCCCAGGAGCTCTGCTTGAAACTCATTAGTAGGATACGGGTAGCACAGGCATGCTGCTCGCAGCCATATCAAATTCATTTGAAAATCGACTGCTCATTATGGCTGCTGAAATGCCTTACAATGACATTGGGGTTAATGAGTGTTTTATTATTATCATTATTTTTTTTCTGCTGATAAAGGTGATTCTTCAAGGAAAGGTGTTCCCCTGTACAGCAGAGTTTTGAGCTGATGTTAGCAAAAACATTCATTAAAGCACCACAGGC
The DNA here is from genome assembly GCF_963457725.1 of Sprattus sprattus. Lineage (NCBI taxonomy): Eukaryota > Metazoa > Chordata > Actinopteri > Clupeiformes > Clupeidae > Sprattus > Sprattus sprattus. Next base: position 6,811,610 of record NC_137923.1, read on the forward strand.
AAAAAAAAACATGGATGACAAATGCATTCAATGCAATGGAAATCACATGGATTCAGTGGATGGGAGTAAAAACAAAATTGTAGTTTGAGTGGGATAATAAACTAAAAATCCTGACAGAGACTTCTGTGTTATTTCTTTTCATTTTCTGTGAAAGTCAGCATAGTGCATGTTGTTGACCACTCTTCTTTACTGCTGTTTTAAGAACGATAGTCGTAGCTTGTTATGTGTTGTGAATGAAATACAATCACATACTGTGGAGAGTGCTGACACTAAATCCATATTACCCTTGCCTTGAAAACAGACAGAAATGATGGCTTTTACAGTAATTGGAGTCTGCTGTGAATCCTCACTAAATCACCGCTCTGGACTCCATGTATTGACCATCTTTGGCCACATCTCACGACTGTACTATTAACACTTTCCCCTCTTTTCTCCTTCAACTATCTACTCATGACTCCATTTCATCAGAAAATCGACCCGTTTTCTCTCTCGCTCTGGTATTTTGAAAGCTGCTTTACTTGTATTATTAAGACACCTAATAACACACAGCAGTGCAGGCCCTGTACCAAGCCAGTAATCCTCCATGACTGAGGGTGATGTACTTCCAGAGTTCAAGCTCAAATAGGATTCTGATGTCTGACAACTTCCTCAAAGTATTTTGACAATTTACTCCTTCCTAGAGGAAATGAAGAGGAAGATTAGCACTGCGGTTGAGGTTGAGGGAATCTGCAAGGGTAGGATTTCTTACCCAGGCCGGGGGGCACCTCTGGGCATGGCGGTATGGGCTTGGGCGTGGGCGGTGTGTGGTTGGCCTCGGGTCTGCCGCTGGCCAGCAGCTGGTCAGCGGTGGCCAGGAAGTTGGCGAAGGTGGCGTTGGGCCTGGTGGAGTTGTAGTAGTAGTAGTGGTGGGCCCCGGCGGCACGGGAGGCGTTGGCGCCACGGCCGTTGTTGAAGCGGCTGAAGATGTCGAAGCGCTGGCTGTAGACGTCGAAGTAGAGGATCATCATGATGACGAAGTGCACCAGGCACAGGAGCAGCACGCCCTTGCAGATCCGCTCCAGGGTCCGGCCCAACATCAGCCGGGTCATGGTCGAGGCCGTGGCCGCTGCTCGGCTACGGGCATCCGGCAACCCTCCACCCCGTGCCAGTCCCATGGGCCACGGCTCGACAAAGTCACCTGCAGAGACACACAGACAGCCGACTTCAGACAGGTGGACCTAGGATCTGGGTAAGGTTTGCCAGCATCACAATATTATGTCATTGATCACAACTTTATACCGTATATGGTTGTATACAACTAAATCTAAAACACAAAAACACAAGTTCGGAGGACCAGTGAAAGCTATAGTGATACATTTTGAGGTTAGCTTTTTTGAAACTTTCAAAGAAAAAAACACATTAACCCCTGCCACTGTTCCCACCAACGTCCCTCCCACTAAGGACATGGTTGCCCTGGGTTACGATTAGGGTTAGGGTAGGGCATGACTGACAGGCAGGTTCTGCCCCTCATGACAGGTTAGATGCTAGTGTTTTTCAATGAGAGCCTTCGACAGCAGATGCTTCTATCTTAAAGCTAAACTATTTTGCCAGTTCCTTTTGAAGAGTATTTTATCTTATATTACCATATGCGCTTTGAATTAAAATAGCCTACATCAAATGGCTCATCCAAATTGCCAACAGCTACTGTGGGGAGGCAGCCATTTGCATCCAGCAGACAGTGAATCAAGAGGATTGGTTGAGACTGCTATTGTTGTGGATTGTGACAGATGGCAGTCAAAAAGCACAAACAAATATCACTGTTGAACATGAGGACGGAGTCATCAAAACTGTATTAGTGCTGCTCTCCAAGAGAGGATCCCAACTCCAAGCATGTGCACACACACACACACACACACACGAAGCAGCAGTAAACAAATGCTCTATAAAGTCTACTCCAGGCATGGTGATTTCCTCAGCGATGGTGAGAAAATGACTTTCTTTAGGCTTGATGGGGCTGGCGCAGGGATAGACTAAGAGACACACTGGGTGGCCATGAAAACCTTTCAGTGAGCAATTTCAATGTTGATGGGTTTTTCCAATCAGGCAGATGAGGGGGGGTCCATGGATGGCGTGTGAGTGAGCGAGGACCCAAACAGACTGGGGTCCACCGCCTGGAGCTAATTTCTCTCTCGCTGGAGGAGACACAGAGGGGAAAGCCTCCTCATTTCACACTTCACTGACCACTGAGGGACCCTGGGGCAAAGGGGGAGGCATTCTTTCACACTGGTAGTGTTATGCATCTGCAGACACACACACACATACACAGACCACAGACATACACACACACACACACACACACACACACACATACCACAGACATACACACATACACACACACACCGTGACCAGAGAGGGTGGCATTGGGCATTTATATATATATATTATTTTTATTATTTTTTTAAACACACAGCGTGCTGGCCATGCCAAGGAAGACTTGTCTGTAACAACTCGAGCAGCACAGTCTGGTTTTAGTGTCATTTTTGCCTACCGTCACAAAGAAGAGGGAGTCAGTTGCTTACAAGAAAATTGTGGCAATTTCTCAAAGCTTTCTTTCTGTCCCGCAGGGGTGATGTTTCCCAAGCATTTGCAATGCCATTCAGGTAACATTGATGCCAAAGATGAGTCATGTTGGGACAAAGTACGCTACTCTGCTGTTGATCCATAAATGTGAGCAGACTGAAAAGATTTAACAATAGCTGTGCTTTTGCTCACATCAATACATCACGGGAGCACATCACAATCTGGGCCATCATTACGCTGAGTGACTTAGAAACAGCTGAGGAAAAGTGGAGCAATGGAGAGACAGACGTGGTTACTGGCGTGAAATAAAAGGCACTAGACTCAGAAGGGAGCATCTTCACTTTCTTCTCCCATTTACCCATTTTCTGCACACTATGAAGAATCAAACAATGAGACTGCATGCTTGCCTTGTATTACCCAAACTACGCACTTCAGAAAATGTGACAGAAAGACACCTTTGTTGGTTTTCCCTTCTTCTGTCAGACTTCCATGACAATACTTTAACTAAACACGCTGATAGAAACACTTTAACCTTGGTCAAATAAAAACAACACTCTTTTACATTATGATTTGGCCTTATGGCAACAATGACCACCGTAATTTCCCCAAACAAGGGCTAATCAGCGCAGTACTTCTGTACTGCAGACCAGTCAGGGGTTGTGTACAATTACACAACAAGTATATAATGGCCGCCTATCAGTCATATTAGCTCCAATGTCAGAGTGAACCTAAACTGAGCTAAATGTATTTCCTTGGCTGATCAAAGCCTGTGAGTAGCCATACAATAACCAGAGCCTACAGTCTGTCGGCATCTTTCGGCAATGAGTCTGCCCTGTGACAGGCCAGGAATACTGTGATGAATATTTCACCCAGTGCTTTTGTGATACACTAATGGATGCTCGGCTGCAGTCTTTTAGGTTGACATGAGGCGATGGTCCAAAGGAACTGGCAACAAAATGTGTACAGCATGTATGTGTTCAAATTTTTATAGCAAGCAGACTGTTCAGTGGCAAACTATTCATCAGCGGCTGCATTTTTAATTCACTTCTAAAGATAGTGCCATGTTAAGTTGTGGATTCTTCCAAAGGCAATCAGGAAAAGACACAGGAAAACAGGTGTTAAAAAAGGCGTGGTGTGTTTGCTTGGTGTGTTACCTAGTATCCATGGCACCATAACATGTAGCTGGAGCACCACTAAAACTCTGTGCTTTATGTTCAAATCTGCTACACTCTTTTTGACACATTTTGACACACTTCTCGATGTGCCAGAACCCCCTCCAAGGCACTTGCGGCATCTTACTGCTTCTTTTTCGAAAGGAGTGTTGAATGGCATCCAAAGGGAACGGCATTAAGTGTAACCTTCAAAATAAAAGGACTGGCTGTCAAAATAAACCCTCACAATTGCACCTCACACTTCACACTGGCAGGGGAAAACAGACTTGCACCCAGTCAACTTAAAGTATGAAGTATTTTAAGTCACACAGATACATAAGAGCAAAGTGAGGTATTGCAAGCACAATGTGTGGTTAGAGGGCCGTGCCAGCCGCCCAGGAGTGGAGCTTTAGGGGGGCCGTGGAGAGAGCAGAAGCAGGTGAGGGGAACAAAGGTCATGTCCTGCAGCTGGACCATCCAGCAGGCTGAGGAGGAGGCTGGCCATCCTGCCCGCCTCGGGGTGCACAGCTGGACCCCTGCTCCAGTGGCTCTGCCTGGAGACATGTCAGTGCACAGTCAGTGCTACTGTACACACACACACACACACACACACACACACACAGACATGCTCAGATGCACATGACGGAGGGCAAACATCCTCATACTCAGCTGGACAGACATGCACACACATCAAAATGACATAGATACACACACGCACCAGTGGGTACACATTCACACAAACACACACCGACCCAGACTCATAGTCACAACAAAACATTTGGTTATGTACCAAGCTACATTCCCAGCTCGTTAAACATAAAATTTACTCAAATGATGGAAAGTGGAACAGTAACTAAAGTGATTGGGTGTATGTGTATGTGTGTGTGACAAAACAAAACAAACCTTAGTCAAATGGTTTGGCACCTGACGGACCCCCACGGAGATGAGGCTAACCTACAGCGTTCCTATCACTCTCGCCATGCACAGAAAGCCCTCACTGTTCTCTAATCCTTTTAGTTTTGTTCAGTTTTGTTTGTTTAGTCTTTTTAGGTATTTGTATCTATTTTGCCCATAAAATACTGAATGGAGCTTCTGACTCCTGATATCCCTGTGTGGTTTGTGTAATACAGTAGTGGCATGTCACTTCTCCAAGTGTGGCTACAGGTGATTAAATGGCTTAAAACAAGAGAGAAAACAAACACAAAGACCCAGTTACCCTGGCACTAACCCACCTCTCGCTGGGCTGTTCAGGCCTGAGGAAACACTCCTTTCTGGAGTACCTTAACACTGTATTTATTCGCCCATACAAACCAATAACTCCTGCTGCAGCAACTCTATCAATACCTCACACAGTCTCTCAATCATCGCCATTTTATCCCCTTGTCTGCACAGGTTCCCCATCATTGCAATTAAAGCCTCAAATCTACTGAGGGGCTGTCAGCTGCACACTTAAGGACGCAGCAGGTGCCAGTAATTAGACTAATTAAACAACTCAAATAAACAAAATACAATTGATGTGTACGGATGTGTATGTGCATGTACATAACAACATGCGCACACAGACACACCCCAGTAGGGCACACACATTCATGCAAACACACACCAGACCACATGAAAAATGAGGATGCACATTTCAGGGGACAGACAACACACAAATACAAAGAGATGCACACACACACATCATCCTCCCACATGAACATCAGTCCTGAAGCACTCTATTTTCCTCTCCTCTTCCTCCAAAGAGAGAGAGTGTGTGTGTGTGTGTGTGTGTGTGTGTGTGTGTGTGTGTGTGTGTGTTTTTCACCTGTGGTCAAACAGCCTGATTTCCTAACAGAGCCACATTTAAACTCATGTTTCATTGCAGACTGACTGTCTCTGTCAAACACAGCACTCACGAGCCCCAACATCCATCTCTTTTCCACACTCCAAGTCTACATCGCAGCTGACATCTTCAGATCAACGTGTGGGAGACTTGCATTGTGAGGGAGACTCAACGTCTGGCCAATCACTGCAGATGACAGCTGATCGTGTACCTCCACCCGGTGGGTAGTGTTAGGCTGACTGAACAGCGAGAGGCTCAGTTCTAGATTTGCAGCCCTGCAGCTACCAAGCCTGAACAAAGAGACGAGGCCCACTGTGATGACCTCACGCTGTATTTTTAGACATATGCAGCTGGGAGAAAAAAAAGCAGCAGGAAAAGCAACTCAAGTAACGAGCCACGATTCAAAAGACATGTGTAGTTTTGCTTTGGAGCAAGTGGTGCATTCCATTGGCAAAGCCTCTTTTGGTATGCAGCGTGTCCGTGTGTGTGTGTGTGTGTGTTTTTGTGTGTGTGTCTGTGCTGTGTGTCTGTGTGTGTTTGTGTGCCTGTGAACAACCAGCGAGTCGGTGTGCGGGTACTTAGGGGACGATATCCAACCCAGCCAGCAACCAAGACGCACGGTCACACCGCTCCCTTGCTCCCTCATCCAAAATTCATGAGATCCCTGCTGCAACTGATAGCCCTGGACGGCCAGCATTAACCCTAAAGTGCAGCCAGGCTTGCACAGGCCAGCGTTACACCTTACGCAAGACCTCGAGCCAGAACACCAAAACAGGCAGAGACAATATGGAGAACTATACCACCTCATGTGAAATGAATAACTAGAACGTTATCATCCCAGCGATGCCGTGCTGGCTCTGATGTCTGACAGCTCCAGCGTACTCATCAGAGAATCACCTAACACACTGACACATTCCCAGACGAACAGATTTTCCGCCAACAGTGAGTTTACGACGCAGTCAGCAGGGAGTGTAAAATTAATGAGAACGGATTTGGCTCCTATCTGATGCGTCTTCTTCCACACAGGAACTTGGTTTCATGGTCCCCTTCCCTGCAATTAGGCTTATTTCAAACACATTTCCGATGGAAACAAAGCAGGGCAGGCCTTCTTACGACACAACATTTTAAACAGCATATAACTACATGGTACATTCAAATGAATCACTGTTAAGTGATGAGGCACATTTAGAAAAAACTGTAAGTCAACAATTTCATTTGAAACACAAAGTCCGGCTGCAATTGTGCAATAAGCTGGTTAGCAGCTCCTTTCTTAGCCAGATATGATACTGTGTGGTGAAAAGAGAAGGAGCATAAAGCACTGCTGGACCAGAGCTCGGTGCACGCTGTGGGCATAAAGCCCTGGGAGCTTAGTGAAGGTCATTAACACGGCTTGTCAAATCACCGTGCGACTAAAGAGTAGATAAACAGACACACAGGGGGCGAACGAAGCCAAGCTCTGAGTCACTGGCCTTTGACTTCCGCCTCCACCGTGCACAAGTCCCTCAGGTATACTGCACACAGGCCCAGCAGGGCAGGGTGCCAGACTGGGCCGTGGTACCACCAGAGAGTAAGTGTGTACCTCACTTTCATACTTCTGTTCACTAATTGTATTTCCAGTTATGCAATTCATTGCATAGTTGTTGTGATTCATGGAGAGTTGATGTGCAGTGTACATAATGTAGGCCTATATGAAATTCAAAAGGAATAAAATTAGATTAAATAAACTACACATGACTGGGTTGTTTTCAAGAGGTCAAGGCAAAAATATACAGACTACAACAGATACAGTAGTTCTGTTAAATAACCCGCAGCTCAACACATTCAGATTCAGATAATCTACTTAAGTAGCAATGTTCACTTCTCCTTCAGACGTTTAGTCAAACGTTTGCCACATGAATCCATTTGGACAGTTCTTGTTGCGAAATGAATGATGGATTATGGAGTGATAAATGAATTGGTGGAATTCATCCATGGGTCAATCCAGACCTTCATTTCTATACAAACAAATGTATGCGTACTGAATTGCTACATAAATATAGTTTTGTTCTACCAAAGGTTCTGCAAGACAAATCCATTACTTGGCTCCCCTTATGTGTACAATAAATATCTACCTCCCAGCAAATCTGTGAAACTAAATCAATTTTACAAGATATACTACAAATAATAACTCCACCATTTTGGAAACATTAGCTATTTCATTACATGCCATACTTTACAGCTGAGCAATACTGCTGCTGAAATATGAAATACAGCGTACAATAGATCTAACATCTGTAGTTTGGTCAGATTAAAAGTCTAATAGGCAACATTGACTTTAGGCAAAAAAAAGTGGGTATAATTTTAAACGGTGGGATTAAATGGAAGATGGCAGAATGCAAAGGGCCAAAAATTATTCACAAGGGTTTTGTCTTTTATTTCATGCATTACTCATCTTAGTGTCAATACTGTTGAAAATGCTGGGATGGTTAACCAGCTAAATATTGGATCACACTTCACAATTTGATGTATACACATTATTTGATTATTTTCTGCAATTAGCTTCACGCCTTCGTACTAACACCCACTCAAAAGGGCTTTCAGACATCAGGCTCCTTTGAGACGTCAGACAAATAACACACACAGAAGAGCACAATCATTCAAAATCCATTCAAACTAGCACTTTCACCTTTCACGAAAAACAGCTACGAGCAATCAACAGTCCCACTGCTCTTGGGGCTGCTTCTGTTCGAGTGCAGTTTGCGTGACAACACATAACACATGCAGAGCCTCTGTGGCATCTCTCCAGGACTGATCTAAGCTGTACAGCCTTGATCCTTGGACTAAACCTTGCCTCAGCCTGCTCCATCACCCGCTCCTCCTCATCCCCATCTTAAGCCAACACACAAATTAAACCTCCACTGCTCAAGGCTGCATTAGAGCCGTGGTTCTAATGGAGGTTTCTGGGGCATTCTACCCTAACACTATATAAACCTCTTTTGGACTGATATCCTAGCAAAGCACAGAGAACAAGGTAACTTAAACTGCACTGTATTTTTCCAAATCACCGTACACAGGCGGTCGTCCTCTTTAAACACTGAGGGAGAAGGAATCTCAAGGCCACTGGACAGAGATGGTGAATAGCTAAAAACAAAAGCAGCCTACTTGGCAGCACCACCTTTGTCGCTGGAGTCTCTGTTCCCATGACAACAATTCCCAATACCGCTTATGAAACACTCCTCAGTCACCAGTCTGAAGCAGAGCAATATGAGGTACACATTACAAACTATCAAGAAATTAAGAATTCATCCCACACCCTGTTTATTGTCTGATGTAGAAAGAGAGAATTTCAGTGAGAGAGAGAGAGAGAGAGAGAGAGAGAGAGAGAGAGAGAGAGAGAAAAAATCCTCAGCTGGTAGGGTGGAGCTCATCAATCTCATCAATTCCTTCCAACCTTCAAACAGTCATTCAACTGAATAAATTCATATTGCCAACAGAAGAAGTCTATCGATGCCCCTATCTAGCTGGTCATACAATTTTATGAAGTACAACGTATCCTCATAAGCAATACTAATCTAGTGACCAAAACAAGCATGCAAAAGAGATATAAAGTAAGAATAGTGGGTGAATAAATTCCTTGCAGGGGGAAATGAGTATGTGCCTGCCACTCCGTGAGAACCATAATTAGTGTTTCATCATTCAAAATCTGAGTTGCCAATTCGATTGTACAACTGACCGTGGCAACAATTACTGACAGTCATTCAGTGTTTCTGTTTTTTAAATTGATTATAATCTCAGTAATTAGATCAATTATCTGCAAATATTGCCGGTGCCATGACTCACAATACCATCTTCTATCATTTTTCTGCACAGGGAGTGCTTTTAACAATTTAGAAGCATTGTTAAATGATGATTCAATTTGTGCCATGCAAATAAAACATTGTGAGTCAAATTGGAAAGAGAGGGAGAGAGGGAGGGAGAAAGGGAGGGAATCCTCCAGCTGCCGGTTACCTGCTCTGGCCAACTCCCAGTTCCCTGAGTGTATGCACCAGTGATTTGCATGCAGAGGGTCGAGAGCTACCACACTAGCACCCCACAGCGCAGACTGACAGTATTCTTCTCACAGCAGTTGCACCATCCAGCCATGAGCCTCCATAGGAGGCCACACAGCGGTTGATGAATAAGTTATAATATACGTACATCATATAGAAGTTCCAGTATCTCACAAATGAAATCTGGATAATGCTGGAGTTTGTTTATATTTATATAAGGAAATGGTGGCAGTTCTACTGTCTACTCCAGGGCGATGGGAGTTGGTTTAAGGATTCAAATGAACTGCAGACTGATGCAGAGTACAGAGTGTCATTAAATGGATTGGCTGTAGAGAGACCCTTGAAGCAGAAACATCTTCCCATGTCATAGCTGGTTCTTCCCGTTTCCATGCTTTCATTATTATCTACTAGCAAATGAATCTAAGTAAGAAGATATAAAGAATAGACCATGACTTGCATTTTTGTTTCCCAGAAATGGTGTTGCAAATTGCTGTTTGCTGTTTGCTTTAACAGTGGCATTAATCTTAAACGTACAGATCAAGTGTGGCAGACAGTGGTCTCTATAAGGAATGGCGATAACCTGATAGTGGTACCAGCTTCTAGTGAAAATGGTCCAACCCAGAATTTTACTAACTTATTCTGGCAGCAATGAGAGGTGCTGAAATGCCACTTTCTCTGTGTAGTTTCGCTGCACAATTAGGCAACAATACCATTATACAAGTTTAAGTTGTACTGTCAGTTGGAATAGGGTTAGGGTTAGGGCACGTCATGCCATACTCAAAAGGAGGATGCAAGGGTGGCTGGATGGGAACTGTCATAAAGTCTTGAGTCAGGAACAACGAAAGGTTCCTGCTCAACTGCATCGGGTCAGGAAGCGCCGTTTTTGAGTTCTTATACTGCACGGTTCCTCTATGCCCAGGTGGCCTCGCGCACAGTATTTGGAGTTATTGAACACCTATAGGGCAGCTCACCCAAAATAGTAATGTAAAGAATCAGAATAGGTTTACATATTGGAATTACGCAGTTCGAAAAAAAAAAAAAATGCGAATTGGACGCAGTGTGAGGTAGTCTAAATTGTCCATTGTGGTGTAGCCCACCTACCCTTTTCAAATGAAAGAGACTGGGAACATCATGTACCGGAGTTGCATAGTCTATAGCCTAATTGCAAATAAATTGCAGGACATTAACATGGATAGACAGCCGTTGAGGGACTACTACCTAGCCGACATGAAGCACAACTGAAAACATCACCTCTTCTTTTTTTTACAGAAAAGGTCGTAAGCCATTCCATCTATCTGTGCACCACGCGGACGATAACATAGAAGCAGTGCATGGTTTAGCAGTTGCGAGTCCACTGCAATTGTGACAAAGAAAAGCGAAAAACGAAGGGATGCTCCGACTGTGCAGTGTGCACACATGTCCTCAATGTCTGTATGGAGCTTGGTAATTACACTGATTGACCAAAGAGTTACAGATTGGTAATTGAACCAACACAATCACCCAACTTAACCAGTGTTTAAAACGATTAATCATACATTGATATTCCGAGTGTACCATTGTTCAGTGCGATATAGTCTACCTACCAATACCAACCTACCAATGAATCAAAATGGCAGGCAGCGTATAGTCTATCTCAAATAATAAAGAGATGCAAAAGACCATATAAAACGTTACACAAACATTGCATAGGCTTAACCAGGCGGCAAAAATATCTTATGGCAATTCTTACCTCGTGATAACAAGCGAGCCAGAGCACCAATGCTGTTCTTATGGATGCATTTCTTTGTTGGTGTTCAGCAGACTATCAAAATACCAGACTGTCAGTTCAGCCAAAAAGCTTGATGGGCTGGAAAATGCATAGAATATGCAGTATAAAGCTACATAATACCAACGCAATAAAGCAGCGCGTTACCGTTATTTCCAACAGATGATGGTATCGGTAAATTCATTTTTTGTCAAGCCCTGCACACGCATCAAAACGTCTTGGAAAATAACAGACAGTTCAAATGGCTCCCTCATCTTCTTTAAGTAATATATTTCTACTACCTTAAAATCAACTATATATTTTCCGCGAATTCCTGGTAGGCATTACATATTTTCTCATAAGCTTCATATGAGGACAAATAATACAGCCACTGGAGGCTGTGTTTTTTCTTTCTGGTACGGAGAGTCGGATGGTTCAAACGTCATCAGTAGCAGCCTATTCCACCGCAAGACAGTATGAAAGCCTTGCCAGCCACTGTTTTCGGTCTAAATCCAAAAATGAATTGATCAGGTCGTTTTCCAGAAAAAAGATCCCGCTGTTATGTGACGTTCATCGCCACATCAGTCCGAAATGTTTTTTCAGAACTCAATGTCAGCATTTTCTTGATTTTTGCTGTTTTAAAACCAAATTTGAACGCACACTTTATGTATTGTTTTCTCATGTGACTTCACAGTGTATGTAGTCAGAGTAACACAAATCATTGATGTTTTTTTAATGTTTGATTATCATTTATGGATTTGGCTGCAATAATCTTGTATTTATAAGTGATAGGCTATGTGTAATGTGCCCATTTTGTTCAATAAAAGAATACAATTACATTTGTGGACTGTCACCATGGTTTGAATGGTGTAATCAAAGTAATTTTCATTGTATTTAAAAAAAAAAAAAAAATCTTTTTAGGGGGTGATATATATTTAAGAGCTCTAACTACAAGGGTGAACAAAAACAATCACTTTGTGATAACCTCATACAAATAAAGTTAAGCCATCTTTTTTTACCAGAAAGAGGATGTCCTATTGAGTGTTTGTGTGTGTGTGTGTGTGTGTGTGTGTGTGTGTGTGTGTGTGTGTGAATGATACTGTTGGTAAGAGCCTCTAGAGGCAGATCAGAGGATGATATCAGGTAGGTCATATGCAGTTGCCTCATACTCTATATGAAATCCAGTGAGGCATGATCATTTCAGAATGTGAATGTGATATACAATGTCTTGACCATGAATGTGATAACAAAGTGAATACTATTTGCACCAGTCGGTGATAGGAGGATCCGATCCTAATTTTAGTCTTCAATGATACCCAAACAATGGTGATGAAGAGAGGAGTGGTGCAAGGAGGAAAATCTGGTTTGGAGTTGTGGTGGATGCAGTTTTGATCTTTTAATGGATTTTTGTAAAGCTACAAGTCAACATACCAACGAATGATACCTATAGAAGGAATTACCATTCAAACTTGCAATGTGGTCTTTGTAAAATATGTTCTGACAGTTACCTACTTGTTTGCCTGACCAGGTGGCATCTAGAGAGTTTTGATGCAGATATTAATTATTTGGTAAGGTTGTATTGTGTTGATGTACACTTGGCATTTCATACGTACAATTACACAGACTTAATAGAAGTACATGTATTCCTGTATACCTTTCGACCACTATGTGGTCTTAACTGCCAGCTAAAGTACTCTGTTGCCCTCTAGTGACAATGTTGAGATATTGCTAATGTTCAATGCTGGTCACAACCTCTGAAAAAACAAATCATACATATACACTCAGATTGTATATTGTAAACAAAACAATATAGCAAGTAATAATGCAAATATCTTTGATTTCTTTATATTTGATTGAGCCAGAAGAAACCTGCTGTTAACCTGTCCAGTTTTTAAACCACTATGTTATTAGTTGGGTAACACTTCAGTCAGGGTTGTTGAACAAGGAACTAAATGCATTGTGTCAAACGAGGACATCAAACTGGTCTTACAAGGGGAAAAGGTGTGGCTTTTCTTGGTTGTGGAAGAGGAGTGGAAAGCCATTTGAATATGCCAAATTACTGTGCCATTGTCATAGAACACAACCACTGCTAAACTGCAACATATCAGATGACCACATATGCCATCTCAGTCACCTTACTCATGTGTATAAAACTAAATGTTACTGTATTTATTTGCAAAGCACCCTCAAAAATGAGAAGTATAATGCACAAGCATTACATTACCACTACCTCTGTGAGTGTTCAGTATATATTCTACGTTCATTTAATTTTCTACATCCCACAGGCTGATTAGGAAACATATCTAAGTATCTAAGGCTGATGCATGAAAACTCTATAACAAAAAGACTAAGGTCTTGATTTCACCAGTTTTTTTATTTTATTTTGCTCAAGGACAAAGGAACCAAGAGGATTCACTTTTACACATCAAAACAATGGGTTCACCACAACCACAGAGCAGACAGCCACATTTTAAAAAGGGTGGGAGGCCTATCTTCAGTTCCTGGAGAGCATCTAACTAAGACTACCGATGATGGTCTTGGAGAACCTTCACACAATTAGGATTATCAATCAAGAGGCTCGGAGAGATTGCACGGCCATAAGCACAATCCCCTCCACCAGAAGGTTTGTGAAAGCTCCAGCTTGTGTTCTGACCGCCTCCACAGGCATGTAAAGCAGCGTTGGCTTTTGCTATGAGGACGGTAATGGAATGTGTAAGAAAAAAAAAAAAACTCTTGAGAGCTAAAATAAGCAACAACAACAAAAAAAATGTCAACACGCAACTGAGCTTCTTCCAGCCTTGTATATTTGAGGGCAAAGATATCGTTGGTACATATCCACAAGGAGAGCACATTTCTCTTCTATGTCTGTCAACATATTACTGAAAACGGTGACAAAAAAAAAATACATTTTTCACACACACTCACATAGACACTAACAAAACAAATCAACACAGAAAATACAAAATGAAACAGAAGGCAAACTGGTCGACTGTACTACTCTTCTAAGTGTCTGTAAAAAAAATGGGAGAGTGATTCCTAAGTGAAGCTGTGAACCACAGTACATGTACACGTCAACCCCTTCGGTCGCCCACCTGTAGAACCCTCTGGAACAATTCGGAAAGTCCATAGAAAATATGTGAGGTCCAGAGGTGGGGCGTTAAAATCCATATGATTTTAGGTATACATCCATCAGCAAGTAACATGGGGGAAAGCTGTATAATTTACAGGCAATCTGTATAAGTTGATATGTATGACTAGTGTTTCTGAAAAGGGTTAAGATCCAACAAAGGACCATGGAAGCTTTGTAAGTGCCAAAAAGAACGATAGATGGCAAACGGGCCAGAGGAGAGGGCAGAGGGGCGTGCGGTCGTGCAGCAGAACCAACTTGATATCAACCATAGAATACACATTGACCTGGGATATGGTTCTGTGTTTATTTTACATAAGGAATTAAGAATATGAAGTTGGTGTGCCCATATAACACTGTGGGGACGAAAGGCTCAAAAAGAAAACAGAACTGGAATGGTGGACACCATCATGCTTTACAAATAAACACATGCCCTTTGTTGTGTGTGTGTGTATACACACATACATATATACACACACATACATATACACACACATAACGTGTATGTACACCCACACGATAGATTACAATATCCTTTAGTTTTTAACCAACCAGTAACTGAAGAGTGCCACTCAAAATGGGGACTTCACAGACAGACAAAAGGACTGACTTTACAAACTTTCAGAGAAAAAGCCGCTTTCAAGCAGGTTATTTGAAATTGCATTTGTCTCAAAACAAAAACTGCAGTCTTCTACAACTCCTGTGCACAGATAATAACTACACAATTTAAGAAAGAATGGAAGTTGCCCAGGGAGCCAAAAAAAAAATGTAAACCTGTAGCTGGGTTAGTTACTGACTTTGAAAATAGTATTCACTTTGTTATCACATTTATGCATACAATGGAACTGAATACTGTATTTTACACCATCCAATGGGGATCACCACTTTGTTGCACCTCTCACTTTCATATATAGTACAGAACACCACATTCAGTAAATTATACAAGATTTCACATATGTACCATCATATATATATATTTATTCTTACCCAAATAGACTCAAAAAGCACATTTTCGTGAGACATTCCATTTAACTTTCAAATAAAAGATCATGCAGAATATTTATTTCAAGTAGTCTTCACATTAAAAATATATAGCAATTTTTACCCATTTATTATTTTGCATTGGGTCCATCTTAATCTTACAGGTGGAAGATGGCTATTTCTTTGCTTCGTCAATTAATGTGCGCTTTCATTCTTTTAGATTTGAAAAAGGATTCCACCCCCTAGGACCAGTAAATTACCCTAAGGCTTTGCACTTCTTTGATACAAACAGACGCAAACATGTCACTGTTCAGCAATGATGGTTAAAATTGTACAAAGAAAAATAAATCACAGACAGAAGAAAAATGACATTTAAATAATTTACTATATTTACACACTCCGCCTTTTGCACCTCTGTAGCTCGTCCTCCATGGAACCTCATAGCGACCTCTCTTCTAGTCTCCCATTTTTACTTTTGATGTCTGTAAAAACAAAAAACAACAATTGTGACATTAAGAGCATTAATAGGAGCTTGCTATGCCTTCCTATATCAAAGTGAGTCTCTATTTAGCATGTTTAGAATTCCATAAATTCCACATGACACCGACTTAATGAAATTCACTAATAGACAGCAATAACCTTCTAATGTAAGTGTTAATACAACTACAGGATTACAGCCACACTATTTTTTCAGCAAAGTACCTGCAAGATGGCCACAATGACTCCAAACAGACCAATGGCACTGCCAAAGATTTCCACAATGAGGATTTTGACAAAGAGACTGGCATTTTGCGCATCTGCCAAGGCAGCCCCGCTACCAACGATACCAACACAGATGCCACAGAAGAGGTTTGAGAAGCCGACAGTAAGACCAGCACCAAACATGGAGTAACCTGTTTAAAAAAATAATAAAATAAATACACAGTGCTTTTTTTTTTCAGAAGGAACGTTCTTCTTTTCCAACTAACTGAGGTCATGTCCTCTACCTGCTTGGTAGTTCCTTGCTCCAATGGTTTCTGGTGTGGTGCCACTGAAATTCTGCAAAAGAGGAAATACATGAATATCACCACATTATGTTCCATGACATGAATAGAATGATGATAGCAAGTAGTGACAATCCATTCAATATTCCAACAATTAAGTGGTTCAGACCACCCCAACATCGGGTTCTCTCTCCTCCTAGAAGACCTGATAGCACAATTATATTTTTAGCTTTGAAATCAATTATTGGTATGACATAGGGCTGGCAATACATCAAATGAATTTGAATAATTCGAATTTTCTGAACAATGTTGAAAAATGCCTAAATTGCTAAATCAAGATAAGTGCTTCCTGTGCTGTAACTCAACTGCCAGCCCCACTCTACTCTATGCTATGACAGCAACATCAAAGATTTTAAACAGACGGTCGACACAAAGTGAGAGACCAGAGAGAGAGAGAGAGAGAGAGAGAGAGAGAGAGAGAGAGAGAGAGAGAGAGAGGCCATCAGTTTGACAATTTTTCATGAAGAAAGCTATGTTAACTGATCGGTCATCATTTTGTGCAATGAGCATGTAGCTTTTTGCCAATATTACGATTATGGCTTAACAACAGTCTTTGCTGAACTAACTTAGTACCTTTCTAGCTAAGTCACAGTGCAGTGTGACCCAAAGTGCCTGAGTTACACCTAGCCCTAGAAGTACACTAAATCCCACTTCAAGACTTTGGTTATTTTAGGTAAGCAACCCAACTGTGGTAAACCTGGTTTAACCTTAGTTCGCACAGGCCTAGTTCAGCCTGCCACCCCAAATCTGTTTTTTTTTGGCATATCCATATTGTATAATTTTTTTTGTGCAAAAAAAATTAGCAAATCGGATCCTAACCACATTTGGAGGTGGTTTGAAATGCAATTCCAATTGGATCCCTACAGATGCGCCTCAGTACGGACGCTCTGGCACTCCGATCAAATTTCAAAGTGTCACTCAAAACGTGGCAAGCAACGCCAACATCAGATCCAGAGACCTTCATAAAACTCACCTCTGCCATGTTGCTAATGACAATCGCCATAATAATTCCATAGATAGCAACAGCTTCACAGAAAATGATGCTGTGGAAAAATATTTTAAACGTTATTCACACAAGTTTTAAAATCAGCTTAAAAACATTCACTCTCACTACAACTTTACCATAGAGCTACACACAAAAAAGAGTGAGGAGATAGTAAAATTAAAGGACTTACTCATCAAAATTTTAAAAAGCATTAAGACGGAACATACCTGACAAGATTCTTGGTTTTAATTCTGGGGGCTTTAACACCACCCCCAATGATGCTGGATCCAGTGATGTAAATGCCCCTGTAAGAACACGTAGTAGGTTAGATACCATCTTTAGCTTGACTGGTATTTCTTGATATGCCATCATAGCTGCTGTCTGCCTTCACATAAACTTCAGTACACTGTCTCTAAAGCCACTGAATACATATATATGCATGCATGCATAAAGCCATGCCAAATATTTTGTATTTAAACTCTTAAAACATTGCTATTTCTAGTGATCCTTATTATATTTGGTTAAAATGATCACAGGATGAAACATGATGTTCACCTTGCAAGACTTTGTCATGCTTATGATCACACTACTGTGTAAGGTCGTCTTAGACTGACTGCTGGTGCGTTCTCTCTTATTGTCATGTAACTACTAATCACAGCTATAAGCAGTAACACCAACCTGGGTATACATAAAAAACAACTACAAACGTATTTCAAAGAATCGCCCTGTAAATGAAACTTAATGTTGCACCGATGCAGGTTTAACATGCAGTCCACTGTGTTTATTTTCCATTTACAGAGCCAGGACTGTGTTTGAACATCTGAGTTTTTTTGAAGCACCCACACTGAACGCAGAGCTAGAGAACTGCAATGAGCAACTCACTGAATTTAACAAAAGGTATACTTGAAGTATACTTTAAAGTAGCTTGATTGTTCTTTCCTTTGTACGTTGCTTTGGGCATAAGCGTCTGCTAAATGACTAAATGTAAATGTATACTGGATTAGAATCACGGCACTTTTAAGCTGTAGTTGTGGCTGAGACACAGTGTTAAAGTAAACAGAATTTGGAGACCAAGGAGTGTACATTATTTCCACATCTACTGAAAAGTTCCAGGTTCATCATGAACTCCACTGTTCCATAAAATAATTTTAGAAAAGGGAAGTAAAATATAGTCTCACCAGGCTGCCCCGACGACAGAGAGGGAAATGGCCAGGCCAATCCCAAGGCTTGCCCACATAAAAGGAGATGTCTCTGTCAAAAACCTACAAAGAAACACAACATGAGATACAAGAAGTTGGTTCCACAAGAAATGAATTGTGCTAAGAGAACATGAGATGAAAAAACAAAGCCAATATAAAAGTTATAGAATGCAAGTCCTTACCATGCAACATCAAAGCGAAATCCTAGGTCAAATATTGTGTAGCATAGTCCTGAAAAAAAAAAGTCAGTCACGTTAGTTAATAACAAATGTACAAACCTGAACATTAATGGAACTAATGGAGTGGAATAATGGAGACTATTTTGCTGGATTGATTCAATCATAATACCACCATCAGCAGCACCCCTCGACGCGGGCGGCCTTCGTATCTATTTGAGATAAGCCAAATATTTGGCAAGAAAATGACAATGTTTTGTGGAGGGTGTGTGTGGAAGTTCACCAGACCATGGGAACTTGGGCTCTAACGTCAGTTTTTAATTATCAGCATTTAATCAGCAAAAAATAATTTCCGCAAGATTTCAAATCCGTGTTCTCCACATTTCATCTATTAGCTGCCTGCCTGCAGATGTAGCTAAATATTTGTAATACTAAAAAGGCGTTTTCAGTCATCCATTTGGAATAGATTCTTACAGCTGATCACAAATCTACAACGCATGACTAGCCAGCTAACCACTATGTTGATAGTTGAACATCTAATGGACGTTAATGGTTAGCTTTCACGGTAGAGCTTATTCCACCTCTGAACATGAATACTACTGTCAATGCATTAGTTCCAAAATCAAACTTTGCATGGACTTGCCTCATGAAATAATGTATTACATAATTACTCTAACGTTGCAAGAAAGCTTAGCCTTTGGATTTACAGACATATCTAGCCATCTCGTTAGCTGGCTAGCTAACAGTATACAGGTTAGCAAGGTAGCTTCATACCTAACACCTTCCCAATTGGTAACTAGTGTGCTCTCATGATGAAAACACTGCATGGTATGCGACTCTAGTCTAGAAGATTACATCGAACTAATAAACATTTTCACAAGGGAACTGTCTCAGTAAGAAAAACTGTGAATGCAAATAACTGCTTACCGACGATGAGAATTGTACTCCAGAAGGCCAAAGTGACCCCGGTGTAGAGAATGGCGTGTCCGTTCATAATGCAGTCAAACAAGCGCCAGTTTTGTTGTCAAATATGTGAAACACAAATTCTGAAGTATAATCTATTCGTTTTATAAATCCTAGTTTAAGAATGAAGGCTAGAAGGATATCGATCCTTCAGTCTTGTGAATAGGGAAAACGAAGGATGAAAATCCTATACCCATCAAGAGAGGGGAAGTCATCAGCTGATCATGTGATGTACTTTACTTGCGCATGTGACCGTCAAACAAGACGTCATTCTACTTCCTCATTTAACCTTCGGTGGAAAAAATATATTGTGGTGGTGGACCGAAAAGTTTGTAGTTTTTATTGTTAACAATTTAACCCTTCCTGGTTAAAAAAAAATCCTATCGAAAAATGAATGGAAATTTGCAAAAATTGTCGCAAAAAAAGGTGTGAGCGAAACTACGCCAGTAGAAAACCTACTTAAATGGTGGACAGCTAGCTATAACTATCAGTTGGTCTTCTGTAACTAACTGTTGTCTTGTTTCATCAGAATCAGAATTTGGTTTGTTCTGGTAAGTAGGTGCATACAGTAAACATAAGAATAAACAAACACAATAAGTACTACACAAAACATAAAATATACAAACACAATAAGTACTACACATACCATAGACACACAATAAGTAGCCTACTACACATGACATAAAATACACAAAAACAATAAGTACTACACATAAGAACAAAGAGAACACAATATATACGATACAATATATAAAACAATGTATATAGGGAAGTAAAGTGGAACTTGAAAAGTGGAGTGCAAAATGCGATATGGATATGCAATGTGCAATGTGCCAAGAAGTGTGTGTTACTGTAACACAGACTTGAGGTGGGGGGGCGGGAGAAGAGTCCAAGTCAGGTGGGGGTCCCGGGCCTTGTTAAACCAACTGCAGCCGGGAAAAAGCTGGTTTTGTGGCGTGAGGTTTTGGTCCTGATGGAACCGCATCCTCCTGCCGGAGGGAAGTACCTTGAAGAGTTTATGACCCGGGTGGGAGCGTGTTGTGTCCATGAATATATTGCATTGTTCTATGCATTCACTGTTGTAGTATTGGTTATATGCACTTACGAGTACAGACACTAGGGGCACTAGTACTAGCTGAAGGGTCTTTTTCAATGTACTGAGACTGAGTAAACTACGCTCTCTGTTCCTTATGCTTCATGTGTGTTAATGTCAACACCACAACAAAGTGGCGAAGAGGATAATAGTGAAGAAATGTCTCTGCTATTTATACAACCTCCTGCCGTGTTCCTGGATTGCCCAGGAGAGCCGAAAATTCCATGTACTGCGTGGAAAGGCTACTTCGACAACTAAACTACGCTCTCGGCAACAATCTCACCTGCCCGCCTCAGGGTCCTAGAGCTGAACAGGTCCTGCAGGGACGGAAGACCTTCTCAGCAGAACGGATGATACGCTGCAGTCTGCCTTTGTCATTGACAGTGGCAGCAGCGTACCAGATGGTGTTGGAGGAGGAGAGGATGGACTTGATGATGCAGGTGGAGAAGTGCACCATCAGTGTCTTTGGCAGGTTGAATTTCTTCAGCTGCCGCAGGAAAAACATCCTCTGTTGAGCTCTTTTGGTGAGGGAGCTGATGTTCAGCTCCCACTTGAGGTCCTGGGAGATGATGGTGCCCAGGAAGCGGAAGGACTCTGCAGTGTCGACTGGGGAGTCTCTCAAGGTGATGAGGGTGAGTGGGGCTGGGTTCCTTCTGAAGTCTACAACTATCTCCACTGTTTTCAGAGCATTAAGCTCCAGGTTGTTCTGCCCACACCAGGTCACCAGATGGTCAATCTCCAACCTGTAAGCGGACTCATCCCCACCAGAGATGAGCCCGATGAGGGTGGTGTCATCCGCAAACTTGAGGAGTTTGACGGACTGGTGACTGGAGGAGCAGCTGTTGGTATACAGTGAGAAGAGTAGAGGGGAAAGAACACAGCCTTGGGGGGAGCCGGTACTTATGGTTCTGGAATCAGAGACATACTTCCCCAGCCTCACCTGTTGCCTCCTGTCAGACAGGAAGTCTGTGATCCACCTGTAGGTGAAGACAGGCACACTCAGCTGGGAGAGCTTGTCCTGTAGCAGACCCGGAATATGGTATTAAAGGCAGACCTGAAGTCCACAAACAGGATCCTGGCATAGGGAGTCCAGGTGCTGGAGGGTGAAGTGAAGGGCCATGTTAACTGCATCATCTACAGACCTGTTGGCTCTGTAGGCAAACAGCAGGGGGTCCAGGAGAGGGTCAAAGTGATGGCTTTGAGGTGAAGCAGCACAATGCGCTCAAATGCCTTCATCACAACAGAGGTCAGGGCAATGGGTCTGTAATCATTGAGTCCCTTGTTTCTTCTAATGGGCCAAAACTCTGCGCTGTAGTGCGTGCCAATGCCTGAGATAGAAATGTTGTTGCTGCGGATTCTACTCTAAAAACGTTGTTATTGGCAGAACAATGAGTTAACAGAGCTATAACCAGCACAATTAGACATCAGGTTTCCAACATTTTTATCGAGGCGAACAAAAAATACATAGTACATTGTTTAAGTCAAAAGTGCAGGGGAAGACTCAGTTATTTGACCCAGATGCCTCTCTCGCAAGCTGAATTTATATTGTATTGCTGCAGTCACATCATTATAACCCGGGCTAAATAACTCGACCTTCTTCTCGGTTCATTTCCCATCTGCATGAGTAAACAGGAAGTCCACCAGAACATGCCACATGGAGACACCAATATTCCAATTCATTTGCTCAGCTGTAGACCAACTGTTGCCTGATGAGTTACTCTCAGGGGCCACTTGATTTGAAAGGCCACCAATCTTATCAAGACATGTTTTAACCATTAGTTTATGCTAAATGAAATGATTCAACTTAAAATACATTTTAAATCAGAATCACACAGTTTATTAAAAGCAAATCTGCAATTTAATTTATGTAGTAGACAGACAGTATAACACACAGTTATTGGTGTCTATAGTCAATATTCAGTGCAGATCAGATATGCATCCAAATATGTATACAAATACAGATCAAGTACCGTCTTTACAGACTCTTTCAACTGCGGTGTCCTCATACCAGCTCAAACCAGTTATCACCAACTGACCCTGAATCTGCAAGTATAATTTGTCGTTTCTTTTGAGTTTTGCCTGACCGTTCGCAAATTGTATGTGCCCTGCCTCAGAAACATCACTGACATTAGGACAGGGTGTTATTTAGGGTCAAAAACATTTATGCCAGGGTTGGCACCAAGGTAAGGGGCATCAGGAAGTACAACAAACCCTTAGGGTAAAACATTTACACTAAAAAGTTGCTCCAGCACTCAATTCTCCTCTTCAAGCCCTCTTGTTACTGCAGACGCATTCCCTTCCAAAACAAACCTTCTGACTGTTCACATGTACCTTCCTCTATCAGTGCTGACATGTCCTGGGTTACCTTTAGGTTCTCTAAATAAAACACTAGATCAAAGTTTGGGACAAAGTGCATATTAGATAGAAATCTAGCACCCTCCACTAAGAGAGTAGAAAACGCATCTGGATGGTTCATATGTGTTCTTGTCTGAATGGACACTGATAAGATAGTATTGAACCCCTTGGAACAGATCCAAACCCTGAGTCCACAAAAGATAGCTCTGACAACCCACTGAGAAGACAGGACATAAGAGGAAGTGGCTACAGGCTTTTCAGTGTTTCTCCAGTTGAGAGTTATGAATAGTAGTTAGTAATATAAAAAAGCAGTAGCATGTGGCATGAACTTCTTGTTACTGGGTGCCATTGGCATCTCCATCTTCGTGCCAGTGGCTTGTACTTCCTGGACAGTGGACCATCCTTTACGAAAGGAAAAGATAATAATGTCCACTATTCCTTGCGGCAGCAACATTTTAAGACACACGTCTAAGCCTGCCTATATTAAATAAAGATTCTGGTCTTGCATCATTTAAACAATCAATTCATAAATTATTAAGATGTATAATTAATCACCAATGACCATGATGGTTGTCAAAACATGGACACAACCAATCGTTTGCAAACATGTCGCCACAGGAGGTCACTGTTGTACTGGAAACAGTCTAAGGGACTGGCAGAGCTTAGTGTACAAATGTACTGTACTTCAAATTCCTGCGAAAATTCCACAGAGCTACGAAATGAGCTAGGAAAATAGGCCTTAAGAAAAAGAGGTCATAATGAAAAAATATCACTGATAATAAAAGTAACAAATGCATACATTGTATAATACAAAAACAAAATAGGACTGAAGTACTAAGAATGAAATACTTGAGGGAAATGTTAGTACAGTTTACTCAAAAGGAACAAAAACTTCAACATATAATGATGCCCTCAAGCCCTTTGGCAATGGCTGCTGTGGTAAGCAGTTCCAGCATCAATAGGTGTCATAGGCAGACTTAACTTGTCCTTAAAATAAACCTAGTTAAGTTAATAACTACATTACCTTTTCTGATGGTTTAACTCTTTGATAGTTTTGACATTGTGTTTGGTTTCTTATAGCTTTGTGTGGCCAGGAGGTTTTAAATACTTTCATAAAATGTTAACCTACATGGGTTGATATGATATGATATGATATGATATGGTGCCTCTAAAAACGTAACTCACGCTTTATGGACTTTGGCGCATCTGTGTGATCTCATTCATGATTTTTTTTTTTACATTTTAAGCCATAACAGCTCAGGTGGCAAGATAACAATTCTGGTTTTGGCTTAAATTGGTTTTGTTAATTGCCACACTACCAATGCGGTTTATCCTGTGTCTGTATTGAGAGAGATCCTGGAGTCAACTGTGGATGCAAACAGTAAACCCAACACAATGATTTGCCAGTCTTTGTCTTGTTGAACGTGTTGACCTCTTGAGGGACTCGTGTCAATCTTTCCAACCCCCCAGCCAGTATTATGCAAACTGTCAGGGAGACCTGACGTGAAGAGGCGTGGGTGTGTTTAAAATGTGTTTGGTATAATAGCCATAGGAAAAAAAGCCACACTACCAGTAGATGGAGTGATGGTGTGAAATTGGTGAAGACAGATGGCAAACCTTGTACCACCAAACCATATCACGCTGGCTGAGCAATTACTGTCAAGGATAGTAGTGAGCAGTACGTGAGCAACAGGGACAGTTTCAGGTGTCACCAAAGACAAGATTCACACAATGACTATGGCTGAGTTGGGTTCCAAAAATAAACCATCTACCAGAAAACGTCTGTGTTCTTTTCAGATTTTCAGCATATTTATGTAACAAAGAGAAAAAGAAGGTGTTCAGAATGACGACTGACACTGCCTCGCCATTGAATTTCTATTCCTGTCTGGTTGACGTCATAGGAACTGTTCATTCCTTGTTAAGTAAACTCATTCCATTTTATTTACTTCAGTCCATTCAGAGACATAATATAATTTGACGTTTGAGAGAAGGATTTGTATAGTATCAAAAATGACACATTTTCAGTTATGTAATGAAGTTAAAGGGATAATGGGCTGGGTAGATGTGCTACACAGACCTGTTGCAGTCATTTATTGCTTTTACAGTGTTGAGCAAAACTCTACTGGCATGAGAGTATTTTGCATAACATTTCTTTTTCTTTCAAAATAACATTTAAATGAAGTCTCTGGAAACAAGCTGTCTATCATATTCAAGAAGAGCCCCTGTGTGGATGGGATTTCACGCTGACCACTAAAGGCCTGTTCCAGTAAGTGGAGTGGACAACTGATTTCCTGGCACACAAACGGCACATTTAAAAGCACGCCAATTACTACCTGTGTTTCTGAGAGACTCCACAGAAGAGATAAAGAAGAGATAAAAACAGTGTCATTACACGTCTGTTCCTCCATTAACTTAAAGAAGAACATATTCAATTCAATTTGATTTATATAGTGCCAAAACAATCAAATTGTTTCAAGGCGCTTTACAGAGCCCATTCTGAACCCCTCTAGAGCAATCACAAAGGTGAATGGCAAGGAAAAACTCCCTGTTAACAAGCAAAAACCTTGAGCAACCTTGATCGGCATGCTAGCATTCATGTGGTAAATGTACACGACGCATACAAATGTAACATGGTATATACGTACATGATACATACTAAATTGATAGAAGATAAGGTGGGGAAAGAGCATTTAAATATTGAAGAACATAAAGCCACGCTGAGAAGACGCAGGAGAGGACAGAGGTAATGAGGCAGTAGTTGGAGGCTGAAAGACTTGCTTGTTCTTTCACCACACAACTCAAAACACTGATTTGAGTCTTGATTGGTTTCAGATGGGATGTTATAGAGGTTCTTAACAGCAACACTGTACTACAGGTAGACCCAAAGTTACACATTTTACACATTTGAGATGTGTAGCCGTCTTTTCAGTGGTCATCGAATTTTGGTCAGATTTTTTATAGGTGAGTTTGGCAATCCATATATCCATATAATCCAAGTGTTACTATGGTAATGACTGAAGCATATACCTCATGAATAACAACAATCTGACTCTGAGCAAAGGTGTCCAAGCTCCTCTTACCCTGTTTTTGAGTCATACATCTCTGCTGTCATCTCCACAGACTCACTGTGGTACGATTTCATTTCAAAAATTGAAATAGTGCTTCAAATGGAGAGGATGAATTATGGCCTTTTACTCAAGCCAGAAGAGTGCTTCATACGACCATTTGTGCACATCAGCCACTGTGCTACGAGGAAAAAAAGCCTTGATTGTGGGCAAAACACAGAAATTAAGTCGGATCCAGAATTTTCAGAAATAGCCACAGTACATCACAGTGTGTATTTTTCATACATGCAACCTTTCACTTAACCAGTTCCACAAAGAAGTTGCGTTAGTAAATAAGCCCAAACTGGCTTTGACATTTACACTAAATATTGACCATGGCATTGTGACCTTCAGATAAATGTGACTGTCGCTGTCTTTTGTCAATACTTCCAACAGAACAGAAGATCTAACAAGTGTAGTACATTCTATACTACTTGGTATTGATTCAGTATCTGCTTTTACATGGGTGAAAAGACTTATAACATATAATAGTTATACTCTTTCTGTTCAGTGCAACACCACATCACACCAATGTTAGACAAAAAAAAAAAACGCAATACAAGGTTAAGAAATAATTTCTAGATTTAGGGAGTGTGGTGCAGGCTGCAAAGCAGACTATTCTACCAGAATCAATGGCACTTAAGTGGGATTTGGTTATTCAGTGCACATGCCCTGCAAGCATTAGTTCAGGATACAGAAATTAATGAGTGTCAGGACCTTCAGGCCATATTTGGTCATAAGGAAAACACAAAGCACAATTCATTTAGAAATAAAAGCCAAAGGCACAGAACAATTGCAGCTTTGCAGATATTTGTTCAGTGCTAAAGATCAGTCGGAAACCCATGGCACATAACAGGGTACACGGCAGCATACATCACGTTGCCCACCAAATCGTTCCTTATTACCAGCATGTCTCACTATGTTCTGAATTCAGAGGGTGATGCAACAGCAATGCATTGGCTCCCATGGGCTTACAGCATCACTGGCTAATTCACTAGATGTTATTCCGTACATATCTGAAACCAATGTTTTTCACTCTGTGTCCTGGTTAATGTTACAGGCTCTGTACAACTTGGGCTAAAGACTGACATCTGACGTAAACATCGCTATATATTTATCATTTTATTCCACAAATGTCCTCTCTTTCTTTCTTGCAAAAAGTGACATTTACCACAAACGTGTTACAACTAAAATACTGTTAAATGAGTATGCAAGCTCTCTGTGTTCCACTCAATTGGTTTAAGGCACATTGTCTTTAAAATATGTAATTGCCATTGGGCACTTTAGTTTTCCATTGGAGCGCTACCCTCCTTCAGTTCAGGGATAATGTTGGTTTAGGTTGTCTTAACCCGTACAAAATCAAATCGTGTTGCGAAAACTTTAAAGAATGTAAAGGTCACCTAGAGAACACAAGAAGGCTGGCAGAAAAAAACAAGAGTGTCCACTACATTGCTTAAAGTAGCTTACAGTCATCTTTACATTTAGGGTGTCTTAGTGTGTAACAAACACATACAAAATCAAAATCGTGTTGCAAAAAATGGAAAGAACATAAGCGGCCCCTAGAAAACACAAGAAAGTAGGCGGAGACGCCAAGAGTGTCCACCATTGCTTAAAGCAGCCTACAGTCACTTATAGATTCTGTGACCCATCATAGCAACCCCGATATCAGCACATTCACTGTTTCATCTGATGATCATGGCAACAGTTATGACCAAAACAGTCTAAAAGAAGGGGCTTTTGCCATATCTTACCATTTTTGGAGTATTTTTCTGGAATGACTACATATGCAAGCTACTAAAGTGGGGTGAACGAAACCACTGATTTACAGGGCAAGTATGCATCAGTTGAGGACAAGCACCTTGGCCAACACTGAATTTGAGGATGAAGTATCGGCAGGATGACACAAAACCAACCTTTTGTAAGAATGTGGACAGAGAAGAACACTTTACGTATTGTATCATTGCGATATCTTTCAAGTCATTATGTGTCCATAGCAGACCTTAAGTTATTGCGATTTAGCTTCCTCTTTCTTAAAAAATGGTATTGTGAACCTAGAACCTTCAGACAGGGTGTTACAAGACAGCCAAGGGGATCTTTCTCAGTTCATATATGGAAAAACAATCACAAAAAGCATGTTCATGTTTGAACTCAGACCAATCTTTCATTTTCACCACCATACTGCTGAGTACAACACAGCATGAACCTCAAGCTCATGAAACCGCAGACTCATGAAACACAATAGTCACTTTACAGCACAAAACAAATTATCTGAAACAATTTCAATCTAGCTAACAATAACACAAAAGCAAAAAGTTTTTCCTCAAATGTACAGATTTCTTTTGTGTGTCAGAACAATGAATGCATGTATACGTGTATGAGTGTATGTATGTATGTGTGTGTGTGTGTGTGTATTTATGTATGTGTGTATGTATCTATGTATGTATAGTATATAGTATAGTGCAGTATACATATAGTATGATATAGTGCAGTATGGTATCACTTGGTACAATTGTACCATGATAAAGATAAATTATTTAGACCACTAATAATCATTCTGCTCACATGGCAACAATCTATAAAGCATACCCCCTCCAACAGACACTGTGGTTCCTTTCATCTGCTGGTAAATAAGAACAAAGATGAGCCAGGAGACTCAAGGTGCCCAGTCTTTACCGTGAGGGTATAATCTGTTCCACTGGGAGCTTTCTCAGACAGGCGTCTCTTTTTTTTTATCTCAGACTAGAAGACTTTTCATCTTTTTCTTTTCTTTTTAACAAGGGAGAATAATGCTTGGAGTTTAAAGGCTATCTTTGAAATGCAGCATTTAAGCAACCGAGGAGAATTCCTTACACCCCGATCCCAGCCGCGATTTACCTCTTCTCACAGCAGTTGGGGACAGAAATGATATGACAGTGTTCATAAGGACCTCTTTATGCCAATAGTATGTCAAAAATGCTCTTAGAATGAGACAGCATTTTGCTGAAAGTCATTTCAAGAAGGGTTATTCACTGATAATCTCTGGAATGTTCTCTGGGTTTAACACACCACATAGTTATATTTTCTTTGTACACAGTATTTCTAAACAGAGAGCCAAAAAAACAAAGCAAGCAATAAGTGTTATTGAAATGTTAGCTATTCTGTTTAAAACGTCTGTAGATATCACATTGTTTGTGTCACATATTTCAATTCATTCTCAGTGTAGTGTCGTTTCATAGTGCTGTTAAGAAGAAGCACTGTATCAAGGGTTTTCAGAATCCAAGGCCTGAACTACAAGCCCAGGGCTGAATTGAAGGCCATCCTGTAGAAACTGCAGAAAACCTTGAGCAGCGCTGGGCTCGCTGGTGTTTATTTAATGCCGCCTACTGTTGCCAGCAGCTACAGTCAGAGCCAAACCATTAGTGCATATTGTTTTTTTAAATGTATTTAACGCTTTATAAGGGATTGTTCTAAATGCTTGAAATTCAGCTTTGTTTGCCCGTGGTTACTGAATTCAATTATTTCACCATGTAAAAACTTGCTTTTGATTTCACTCTTTTCAGACTACAAACTCTCACTCGAATATGTATCAGATTTTAAAACAGAACAGTAATGACAGCATTTCTAGTTCATATTAAGTGGCCTTGGTTGATTCATTTGGTTAAATATGATCTTTAGTATTTTTGAATTGCCTTAATTTCATAGCCCTGAACACATTGTATGGTTAATCAAGTCTCCTTAGCATGTTAATAATAAAGTCCGGCAACAAAAGAGGTATGGGCAATCTTTTCTTGCATCCTGCGGATTGTAATTTCCTAATTCACTTTTACTTCACAAAAGAAAGGAGCATTCTCCATTGTCTGTAATTACGTGACATTATGTTTACATTTGTACCCAGCTCATATACAGAACAAATTGTCCAGTCATGCTGATGAAACCTGTGACGCTTTAGCAATTAGGGACCATCAAGGATCATCATCATGAATTTGAAATTACACTAATGTCCCTGCATGTCTGCTCACCTTGAGAAGCAAAGAGAAGAATTAACAACAACATAATTCATAGTTCTCACTTCAATGTTGTGATGTTGAAAATGTTGTGAAGTTGTTCGACGGTTGTCCTTGGAACCATCCTTCTGCAGCAAGAGGACAAGACATAGTCTACTCTATACCAACAGCAACCACAGAAAGTACCAATACCATGAATGATTGTCACATTTATTGAATAGCATGTACTGTACTGAGGTTTGGCATCTTGCTTCTATTTATGCAGCGGACACTTTACTTCAAAGCAACTTACTGCACAGCATAGGTATAGGGGCCCAGCTCTCAGGCAGAGTGAGTCCCTGAACAAAACAAAAATATATATATATATATATATATATTATACTGTTTACACGTCTCAGTGAAAGGTTACTGTTGGGAGGCCTGTTGCTATGAGACCGCACCTGGATAGCAGAGTTACTCAAGGACATACATTGCATAGAACAATGGGGAGAACCACCTGTGCCACGCGGCCATCTTACTGATACAATACAAATCCTTATGAATGCACTTGCTGCATGGCATTCTAAACATGTTAAATCTTGTCGAGGTGTATCAAGGTGTATGTATAGTTGCCTCTAGTAGTGTCAAGTGTCTTAACCCATCATGAGAATGGGGGCGGGAGGGGGGGGCTTGGGGGTTAGGGTTGGACATCTGTTAAGCCTTTTGGAGGTGCCGTTGGCCGAATTCAACAAAACTTCTTGTAAACCACAGTAAAATGCTCACGAACAATGGGGAGAACCACCTGTGCCACGCAGCCATCTTATCTCTAAATTGTAGGATGTCATATTTACACAGTAAGAGTGCTGGTAAACAAAGGAGAACTTAAAAAACCTGTATGTAAAGTTTTGTGCTCACAATTAATTATAAATATATTTCCATTACAGACCCCATGATTTTGAGACCAAACAAGGTTGCCACTGTGCCTCATGGCTGCCATAAAACCTGATTAGTCCCAACACACAAAAACCTTTGTCATGCACTGTCTCTAATAAAACATTTTAAGATTACTTTTTTCTTGTGTCCTAATACATTCCCCCTTCGCAACTAAAATGAAAAAAAGACACTCAATTAATCTTGTTAATCAATAAAGAGGAAATGATGTGTGTTGCTATGGTTCCTCTAAAAGGCTCCACAACAAAGTGCTGACTGAACCAAGCAGTTGGTCCTCCCTCTAAAATAAGACAATGACTGAAAGCACAGCATAGATATTAAAGATGAAACATTAGTTCCATGAGAGTTCCTTTGGAGTTGCTAAATCCAAATTCTTCAAACCCTTTTTCATCTCAAAAAGAGAGTATTGATCCAAAGTATGGCAATTCAAATACTGCTGATAGACTGGGCTTCACAGCTCTTCATGTAGGCCTATATAACAACAGATTCAAGATGTGTGCTGTTGAGAGATATTAACACTTTTTTTTGCCTCCACTGATTCCAGCAGCTATCAGCACACATCCTGATGAAAAGTAAAAGTAAAACTGTTGTCTTTGTATGGAAGTTTATTAGACTCTTTATTCAAATGGCAATGCATTTGTCAAATGGCAATTCAATGCGCAAAGTGACAATGCAATCCGCAATTCAAATGGCAAACCAGTTGTCAAATGGCAATTCAATGTGCAAATGACAATGCAATCCGCAATTCAGTTTGTATTATTTTGAATAAAAATTTGAATGAACGCTTATTGCATTGCATTTCATATTGACACGGTTTTTTCGACTTTATTCAAATGGCAATGCATTTTTCAATTGGCAATTCAATGCGCAAAGTGACAATGCAATCTGCAATTCAAATGGCAAACCAGTTGTCAAATGGCAATTCAATGTGCAAATGACAATGCAATCTGCAATTCAGTTTGTATTATTTTGAATAACAATTTGAATGAGCGCTTATTGCATTGCATTTCATGTTGACACGGTCTTTTCGACTCTTTATTCAAATGGCAAAGTGGCAATGCAATCCGCAACATATCAATATCCACGTGATGTCAGTCACGTGATATGTTAGTGTGAACCTCAACATGGGGTCCATGTATTAAATGTCAGAAGAATCAGAATCAGCTTTTTTGGGCCAAGTAATCATCTTTTAATAAAAAATGAACATACAATTTTCTGTCACTGACATGGAAGTAATTGAGGAGGACACAAGAGACCAGGCAATGGGTGGTTCATTTTTCAAACACAGAGCCGAGAGAATTGGGGCTTCGATCGCTTAACAGGACAGTTCTTCAAAACCTGCCCAGCCTTCACATTCCCTTATCAGAAATATGTGTAACCCAAAGCTTTTCAACTTCACCTCACCTGCCACTGAACATGGATGCACACATGAAAAACATGCAGTTAATGAATTCTTACATGCTACTCCGGATTTCGTTTGTAGTTGTGACTGCTGTGGTCAAGGTTGCGGGGAAGTTAAGTGTCACTGTGCTTACACGTATTCCTCAAAATATACAGCATAACACAAAACAATACAACAGTGCAAAACAATATAATACAACAGTTCAAAACAATAAGTTGTTCTTTAGAAAAATGTATCGTAGAGGAACTGCCGAAGACCGAATGTAGAAGATAGCTGGAAATATTTGTATGTGAATTAAGGTGTTTACACAACTTTTATAAGTCTACATCGACTCGGTTTGTTGTTAATATACTATACGAACACTGTCAGGGCAAACAGAATATTGTAGGTCTTTAATTAAGCTCTCGACCGTTATGGTTAGCTTGCTGCCTAAACTTTAATTGGAGATCAATGTAGAAGATAGCTGCTAAAATGCTATAAGCGCTGCACTGCAGCCGAGCTTGCTACTTGACACTCGCTACATGACAGCCAAACATGTTCTTTTTTCTGACCACGACCCCTAGGCGAAATACCGCCTGCCGATAATTCGTCCCAATGGAAACGTGGAGTTAGACTTGAAGAGAAGAGAAGAGAAAATAAGAGCTTCTTGAGAATAGCGGTATAAAACACTGCAAAACAGTGCCGTACATGGACCCCAACATGGC
This sequence comes from Sprattus sprattus, assembly GCF_963457725.1. Classification (NCBI taxonomy): domain Eukaryota; kingdom Metazoa; phylum Chordata; class Actinopteri; order Clupeiformes; family Clupeidae; genus Sprattus; species Sprattus sprattus. Next base: position 6,844,959 of record NC_137923.1, read on the forward strand.
CGGCAAAGGTTGTTGTCATGGATATTGGTCACGTGACTAAATACGCCTAATAGGGGTAGGGACCCGCCTTGATGGGGCGACTGACAGATTGCATTTTCATTTGAATTTTGCAACAAAAAGAGCGTGATGACAAGTAAATGTTAATGCAATATAGTGGGGGCGCTGTTCAGCTACTACATTGAATTTCCATTTGAATAAAGAGTCGAAAAGACCATGTCAATATGAAATGTAATGCAATAAGCGCTCATTCAAATTGTTATTCAAAATAATACAAACTGGATTGCGGATTGCATTGTCATTTGCACATTGAATTGCCATTTGACAACTGCTTTTCCATTTGAATTGCGGATTGCATTGTCACTTTGCGCATTGAATTGCCAATTGAAAAATACATTTTCATTTGAATAAAGAGTCGAAAAAACCGTGTCAATATGAAATGCAATGCAATAAGCGTTCATTCAAATATTTATTCAAAATAATACAAACTGAATTGCGGATTGCATTGTCATTTGCACATTGAATTGCCATTTGACAACTGGTTTGCCATTTGAATTGCGGATTGCATTGTCACTTTGCACATTGAATTGCCATTTGACAAATGCATTGCCATTTGAATAAAGAGTCTAATAAACTTCCATATCTTTGCAATTGCGCTTAGGGGTCCAGTTATTTGAGATGGTGTGGGATGAGGGTATGTTGCTTTCAAATAAAACAATGTAGCATTCAAACAATGTGCTACTGTGCTATAATCAATCAGGACCAGCCAGACATGTGTCCTTACGTGGGTGAAAGTCTGAGGAAAGGAAGATATTTTTTGGCTGGTACTCAACCAGCACTGCATATTGTGTTCATAGAGTTTGTATAGATTTGCCATGTTAGTTTTAAGTGTTGTTACTCAGTGTTGAAATGAACTCCCTTTGGAACTGACTGAACTGGAGTAAAGCAAAGACTATGCAGCTGATGTGGTGGAGATTCAGGAGCAGTTGTTTATTGGAGATAGTCTTGAGTCTTCAGCTCAGGTATTGGTCAGGTATCACGCATCTCAGATCGGAAATCGAACACACAGCATAGAAAGTTTGCAGAATGTAATTCTCTGCCCATATGCCCAAAACAAGGTTATTCTCATCCCCATCTAACATCCTTCTCTCACAACACTCTATCCTTCTCATTACACCTCAAGAAGCAAACAGACCTGGGGAAGTTTGTGCAAATGCAGGTATCATTTAAGCCTGAGAAGTAGGACTTGACTCATACATTTCTCACAGTCATAGTGCAATATATGGAGTAAAGAAATGACAAAAATGCACAACAGCAATGATTGGTAAATAAAATAAAAATAAATAAAACATATCAACGAAACACACAGCCCTACATTCTACTAATATGACATTTTATGACGGTAGTTTTGACAGGTTCAGAAAGTCTTAAACAGAAGACATCGTATAACAAACATTATGATGCATTACTGATACAATACAAATCCTTATGAATGCACTTGCTGCATGGCATTCTAAACATGTTAAATCTTGTCGAGGTGTATCAAGGTGTATGTATTGTCGCCTCTAGTAGTGTCAAGTGTCTTAACCCATCATGAGAATGGGGGCGGGAGGGGGGGGGGCGCTTGGGGGTTAGGGTTGGACATCTGTTAAGCCTTTTGGAGGTGCCGTTGGCCGAATTCAACAAAACTTCTTGTAAACCACAGTAAAATGCTCACGAAGGTATCTTTGTTGTTGGTGCTGTATTCTGCTGCTATGGCAGCCATGTTGTTTAGCAGGTGTGGGCTGCAGACAGTGCGTGTTGTACTGTGAAAGAGGGCCCCTACGGATCCTGGGTACCATATATGGTTGTGGCTGTCAGCAGCCAGTTGTTGTTGTAGTAGGATCTGTGGTTGGGCAGTTGGTATACTGGTTAGGTTTGGTTGCTGGATATGAGAACTTGTATGTGACAATAAGAGGATTGGCAGCTGTGGTTAGACCCCAACCAATACTACGAGGAATCTAAAATATTTTCCAAATCAAAAATGACATGTTTTAAGTGATGATGATGTAATCATGCAAAGATGAAATGACAACTGGAAAAATGAGGACATCTCTTTATAACCAATCTCTAAATTCATTCCTTGAAAGAAGCAAGAACCCATTCATGAAAAAAGCTAATTTGGTTTTAAAAATGAAATCAGAGGTTATTACTTCTGAGGGCCCATTTCTTAAGGAGATGGCCCTTTGGGATGCTCTATTCACTGGCCATCGCATGGGTTTTAATGGCCATTCAGTAGCATTAAAAGCAATTTCAATTAGCACATTTTCTCTTTTCAAAAGAACGAAACTTACAAGAAGCCTTTATACTTTTGAAGTGTACTCAGAGTACTTGTAATGTTCTAATTTGCGTCATCATTTTGTTCACAAGTTCAGATGGAACGTATGCAGACTGTAAACCATATGACAGGATGGGACATGACTCCACTCCACTTTTGGTCAAAAAGACAAATGAAACGGTGTAACAACAGCACTGTTGCACCACTTTATGTCCTATAGACCTATACCATAACCCACCAAACATTGACAAACATACGCAACAAGTAAGAGGCGATAACCTGGTGGAACAAGTTGGGGAAGTAAGCATTGAAATGGACAGAAAAGATTCAGTTATACAGACTGACAGAAAAATATCTATACTCCTCAGGTCAGGGCTACTGCTGGCCTAAGCAGAATTATACCATGAGGAAGACCCTAAGCACAAACATGGGTGGGTCAGCACAATGCTCAGCACAAAGTGTGACAGACTTTGCTCGTTGTTCGTTGCTTTGCTAATTTGCCAATGAAGGGCCCCATGTGTTCGGCTTCCTCTTACATATTAATGCTGCCTCGTCTCCACAGAAACAGTGACACTCTTTGGAAAGGGAACATTTAGCTTTAGTTTCATTACTCATCTTACTATCTGTAGTCTATTTTAAGATAAAGATGATGAACAACACATGCTTCGCATCCAGTGAATAGCTGAGGCCTTTTATATGTGTTGACAAAGGTGGCACACATAAACCCCTCTCCTCCTCCTACTCTGTTAATTAAGGGGAGAAATCCTCTCTGTTTCTCTATTTTTCTGGGATTAAAATAGTTCCCTCAAAAGGCAGGAAAATTATATCTTGAACGTGTGGCGTGATCACGGAGAATACAGCCCCTGTGTCAGTGCCACATCTTTGATTAGCGGAAGAAACCACTGAGCAATTGTTTTAATTTGAAAGGGGTGGGTGGTGGGTGCAGATGTGTATGCCCTTCCCTTCAGCTAGGTATGCATATTCAATGCCTGACTACAACAGTGCTATTGATGTTCCCGGTACAGAGGGCCAAGTGGTAAGGCTGAGTCAACTCTAATTGTATTTCACAATGGTCTTCTGGGCCTAGTTTCCCGAAAACGACGTATCTTAACGGCCTACGTGGATTTTGGCGACCTCATGGACTCATCATTGCCGTAAGTGCGGCGTCGGGAAACCGCTCTGCAATATCCCTCTTACGACCGATTTCAAGTCCTTTTTAGCGTTCGGGAAACTGGGCCCAGATTGTTAACTGAATCTGACCTGGCAGCATAGATGTTGTCATCAGTTATTTAAAGCTTAGGTGGCTTCTTCTGTGCACAGTATTTCAAGAAATCTTCCCTGGCGAGTTCAAGGTCGGGCTACACTTTTACTAATAGGCCTACCATTTACACTTGATTAAGTTGTGAACAGTCTATTATTACTAAAGGATATAGTTAACCAAATAACTATGTAAGTGTTTAAAATGTAGCTCAGTGTAATGGTTTCAGTAGAACTTGTGGACCCAAACGCACAACACAGAGACAAAGGTATGTGCAATTGAAACCTTTACTGTTTTGTGTTCAGCACACACATAGGCAGTCCATACACAAGTAAATAGAATCCAACATGAATTCAAGCCGGGCTGCCTCTGTCAAGCTAAAAAGGCACCGGATGCCTAAAAGAGCCCGGATGATGTAATGTTGACTTTCGAACGACTCTTGAGTGACAGTTGCTATGCCAACGCCAATACGTCACCCTAACGCGATTTACCTCAGAGCATCTTGCATTGTACTTTGCTACCTGAGACCAGCTTGCTTGTATTTGACCTACAATAAACCAACCAAAACAACCATGTGCTTGATGTTTGACTTTGGTAGGAAAGTGGTTGATTCGCTAGTTGGTTATAGTATCAAAGTAAGCACATTTCATTAGCTAGCTCGTGCTAGTGTAACGAGCTATCTTGTTAGCTTGAAGCTATTCATCTGTTGTGCTTAAATTAAGAAAGTCCTTAATGTGTTGTGATTTTAAGACATATCTGACGGCACCCACAATTAAATTTGAACAAAACAGGGCATTGTTTGCACAACATTTTACTAAATAACAACGGGGGCTTGCTAGCTTTGACATGCTAGCGGACATTGCTAACTTACAGGTTACCAGCAGGCAGGTGTAGCTAAAACTTTTTATTCGCTTAATATTGTGCCTAAACGGATACTATGTACCCCGACACTTTTTGGCTATCAGTCAGAGAGTCTCAAGAGTAGTTCGAAAGCCATCAGCTACGTTTTAGTCGCTTAATATTGTCGCACAAAAGGAGGAATTGCTATTAGCAATATAGATGCTAGCGCGCGAAACCTGTTGATGTGTGCTTACTTACAAAAGACCGGCAGCCAATATTAAGCGTGTAAAAACAACTCTTGAGACTCTCTGACTGATAGCTAAAAAGTGTCCGGGTGCGTAGTGTCCGTTAAGGCACAATATTAGGCGACTAAAAAGTAGCTGATGGCTTTCGAACGACTCTGAGACTTAAAGCTAATAAGCGCCCGGCCTACGTGGTGACCGGATTACGTAATGCTAACGTTGGCATAGAAACTGTCACTCAAGAGGCGTTCGAAAGTCAACATTACGTCACCCGGGCTCTTTTTGGCATCCGGTGCCTTTTTAGCTTGACACCTCCACTCACTGTGAAGTCAGTTCCATTGTCGGATAAGGACGAGGGGCTTAAGATAGCCTACTAAAGCAAACCCTGAATATCAGTGATGGTGTTCAGGTCAAAACATAAAGGCCTAGTTTCCCGAACGCTAAAAAGGACTTGAAATCGGTCATAAGAGGGATATTGCAGAGCGGTTTCCCGACGCCGCACTTACGGCAATGATGAGTCTACGATGTCGCCAAAATCCACGTAGGCCGTTAAGATACGTCGTTATCGGGAAACGAGGCCAAAGTCAGTACAAAATGAAACCACTAAATATCATCCACAGAAAAGATCAGTAAGGTCATAATTCGCCAAACGTTATAATACGCTGTCAATAAAATCCCAGTAGCAGTAGGACACAGTTTTCCATTCTTACATGAGTGTTTACTAAAACCAAACTGCTATGGCAGCCTATTGACGTCTTAAGCAGGGACATAATAATACCCACAACAATATTCTTGCAGGGGGCCCAGAATTCCTAACAACGGCCCTGCCTCTGTGAAGTCAGTTCCATTGTTGCTGAAAGTTACCTGATTGCCTGCCATCAGCAGACATCTCACACTGAGCTGGCCTACGATGCTCTATGAAAAAAACTAAATGAAGAAGCAAACAAACAAACCAATTAAATAATTGTAAGCAGTAAAAGGAAATGATAAAGGAAGAAAGAAACGTTCCCATGATGTAGGTAATGCTTTAAATACATAAAAGAATACTTAAAATAATAATAAACCATTAAATACATTGCCAAACCTATTTCTAATTTATCTATAAATGGTAATAACATTCGTTATTTAAAAATAATTCTGTATTTATTCTTTATGTTTTGGCCATTTGAATAAGGTTATTAAATTCATGTTTCCATGGATACATATGAAACTCCAGTATGTGCTGGAAATACAGAGCAGGTTCTAAAGTAGTTCTTCGAGAAACCAAAAAGGTCTGACTGCTATTCCGTAACCCACTGCATAGATTTGAAGCAAATTATTAAAAGGCCAAAAGATCAAAGGATGTAAGAAGTCTAAACAAAGTGGATGTACTTTTTAAATCAAACATATATAATATGAATGTAAAATATGCTTCTAACGGATATACCTTATTGACAGTCTATCCATCATTCAACAAAGCTTTTGGGAAACTTTGGTCAATTCTCCCCTGAAATGCTTTGACTTTGAACTTTTGGAATGAATATAGCCGATATACAGTGCTGCTTGAAAGTATGTGAACCACTTGAGCAGTTTAGAGTTTTCTGTTGTTTTACCATGATTTTCCTATTTTATCATCACCAGTTTTCCATATATGAAATGTCAGGTTTATGTTTATCAATTGCATGCACTTGTTTAGAGGGAATTGTGTGAGTAGCCAAAAAACTACATGAAACATGGAATTAGCGTAGGTGCAAAAGGAAGTGAACCCCCAGCTGCATTGGTAAAGTCAAGTAGGTAACAGATTCGGTGAAACACATTTGGGAACTTAATTAGTAAATGAAGCAAATCAACCAAATGAGACATCCTTAGGAAAAGGGTTGGGCAACACAGTTAAAAAAATAGAGTGGAAACCAACCAAACTACTGTAGTGCCAAGGTGTACCCACACAGATCAACAATGCCGGGAGGGAAGGAGATACCCGAGGACATCAGGAAGAAGGTACTGACAGCCCATCAGTCTGGGGAAAGCTATAAGAGATTCCAGCTCCATTAATCCACTGTAAGACATATAATTTACAGATGGAGGGCATTCATCATGACCAGAACTCTGCCTAGAAGTGGACGCCCATCAAGACCATCCCCAAGAAGCACCAGAAGAATAATAAATCAGGTAAAAGCCAACCCACACATTACCTCTAGAGTTGCGGACCTCTCACGCAGCATGGGGTAAATGTATATGCATCTACAATCAGAAGAAAATTGAATAGACATGACATTCATGGGAGAGTTGCTAGAAGGAAGCCTCTGCTCTCAAGGAAGAACAAAGCTCCCGTTTCAGCTTTGCCAGAGAGCACTTGGACAAACCAGAGGCGTTTTGGAAGTCCATTCTCTAGACAGATGTGTCCAAGATAGAATTATTTGGTCACAATCAAAACCGCTTTGTTTGGAGAAATGCCAACAAATTTTGTCTGATTGTGGACGTACTGTATGTCCATTTACCCCAGATGCAGCCAGAGAGGTCAGCAACTCTTTAGAGGTGATGTGTGGGCCTTTACCTGATTCATTATTCTTCAGGTGCTTCTTCGTGATGGTCTTGATGGGCTTTAAGTTTGCGCAGAAATTAGACTAACATTCAAAAAAAATTCAAAAGTATCAATTTGATAAGGAAACATTTTAGTGCAATCAAGATAAATGTTACCGTCTTTATTTACCTCTCTCTGAAGCTAACGAGTTTTATTTATTTTAAAATGCCATTTTCTTCTCACAAGGAACATCCAAACGGAAATGAATGGGGGATAATGGCATTTGCAACACATCATTGACTGTAAGAAAAAAAGTGAAGTGTATCTGTATCCTTCCAGCATCTGTGTAAATATATGGCATGAATAAATGCCATGGATTTACCTATGACTTAACATTTTATGGAAAAGCATACATGGATGGCAACCGCCTTTCCACACAATGTCTCATTTTCACAGTTTATGTTTAGAAGGGTAGTTTATGTCTCTCATCGGATTAACAACTGGGTGCATTTCAGTTCAAAACACGTAAGTATTATGCGCAAAAAAAAAAAAAACACAGAGCATGAAAAGCTTCAGGCCATTCATTGATCAGATTACTCCTCACTTTTGTGAACCAAATGAATAAATGGAGGCAAAATGACATTACCCTGAGTGCTGTCCACGTGGACCACCACAGGTTTCACAGATGTCATGGACTAAAACTTCAGTCCTCAAGAACACTCCGTTATTACATCTTTAGTCAACATGGTTGCTAAGTGACTTAACAACCCACAGATTTTGTCCTCATATTTTGATCTTGCCCTTGAAAAGAAGCACTGTGCATTTCCTTTGGGTGTGTTATACGAAAAAACATATTCTGTCTTGTGGGGTGAGACAACACATTCTCATATAGATGACAGATGAACCCAAATGACACAAATATGACTGAATTACCAGAAAGACAGAGGGGAAAAGCATCAACACATTTGGCCTTGGTTCAAAGAATAGAGGTTTTAGTGTCTCTTTTGCTCAGTAGCCTACCACATTTCCTGTCTACTCAAAACACAGCAGCAGCAAAATCCTTTACAGACATCTGTTGAAAAAACTGTATTTGGAAAGAACAAATCATCAATGAGACAGCAAAACACTCAAACCGTAGGTTGCAGTAACAATGTAGCCATTATTTCATATGAATGTGAATGTATTGGTAGATATCGCATCAAAATGTCAAGCGGCTTGAACACCTCCTCCTGAAAAACAAAATAGCCTAAATACTGTTATTATGCAATGGCGCACCGTTCAGCATCACATTTTACAGTTGTGTAGCTTTTAGTGTCTCGTGTGAGTGTTTTTGGTTTAGCCTCGTCTTGTTTCAGCCCTGTGCAGTCGAACAAGCCAGAGGCAGTGCCTCTCCACTTCTCAAAGAGAACCATTAATGTCACCAAATCACACTGAACACTCCTGCAACACTCCTGCTGCTATGCGCAGATACATGGGACGAAGACAAACGAGTGAAATTGTATGCCTTCTCATCCCTCATGCGGCGGGGATGTTGCTGACTGGACCTTGTTAGGTTGTAAGGCTCAACCTTCTTCTCGCATCCAAATGCCAAACAGCAATAAGGTCAATTCTCAGCGGAGTCTGAGAATGCCCCAGTAGTGGAATACAGATCTCTACAATGTCTAGCCACCGATGTCCTGTAGAGACCCCCATGGGGTCAGGGTGTCGTAACCTCTGCATCTCATCAACAACTGGAGATTCAGTACATGAATTTAGCTCGCAGTTTTGACACTGACATTTTGGATCATGTAAAACATTCGTTCTATGAGCGTTTCCAGAGGTTGTGATCTGAATAAGCAAACTCCAATTACTGGAGCAGCAGACACTGGGCTCGTGTGAAAACAAAGAGAATGTGGCATGCAAGTGAAGTGTGATATTGTGCTGGGATAGGCTCAAAACAACTCAGAGAAAAGCAAGATCCAGCCAAATACAACTGTATATGCTCTCACATCTTAAATACAAATGCTGTGTGTAAATAAACTGTCATAAGCAAAATACACACAATGTTGACTGAATTATTCAGCCTTTATGTTTAACATGTGTACCTTTTCATGATTCATTTATTCATGTAAGTATTTGCCAGAGTGGAAGAGCCAAGACAAAATGCTTGTCCGTGTTTAGCCTTGTTTAAAACACATCTGGGAGAGAGGGTCTTGATTTCCAGTTTTAATGACTGCCCATAGCACTAAAAGCACGGCCGTCACATTTGAACAACAGGTGCATTCGCGTGAACATGATTACGAGCGCATTTTCTCTGACCTCGCAATTGAGATTGGGGTCAAATGTGTTATTGAGTGAAATTGTGAGAGGTGGACTGTTTTGGTATGGTGCAATGCGGACACAAACACAGCTGAAAACATAACAATTACACTGACTGACAGAGCAGCAGGTTGTATGTTGAATTAAACATGAGAGGTCAGTGCGTTTCCCACACATTGGTGCATATACCTGGTGGCTTGCCTTTGGACAAGTCCTCGCAACAACAATGTCTGTATGTGGAAATTACAAATGATGCAGAGCTCTCGTTTTCTTTAACTTAAGGCTATGACATGGAAATGTGTCTCTGAGGTTAATATACCGGTATGCAGATGCTATAAAGTGCTTTTGGTATGTATGTGAAAATGTCTGGCTGGATCCAGGCGGTCTCCTCCCAGAGCGCACAGAGCTGTCAGTGAGGTTGGACAGCCCGAGTCCAGAAATGGGGAGAATGTTGCTAGGAGACCTGACATCACTTCTTAATTCTGTGCTCGTACTGGAGCCCACGTGTGTGCTGGCACACTATAAAGCCAATGGGAGCGCAGCGCTCTCTACATTCAGCATGAAGGGCTCCTTTTTCAAAGAGTGCAGAAGGGACACCGGTGGATTCTGACAAGCAGGTTTACTCAAACTGTGGGCTCATGAACATGCTCTGATTTAGTCTGGATGAAAAAGTACTTTGCATGCAATATAACTAATCCTGCAGTCTTTGCCATATTCTCGACCTTGAATATATAAATATATGTATGTTTTTTCAAAGAATTTCCTGTGCCGAAATGTAATTGCAACCACGCACATAATTTTCTGTCCACCTAGAATAACGTCTCTCTTCTCCTCTACAGCCATCCCAATGGACATGTGGAACTCGTCAGAGGTTGTGTTCAACGAGTCTGAGCGCAACACCTCCCAGGGGTACGCAGAGGACGAGGAGCACCCTTTCCTCACCGACGCCTGGCTCGTACCGCTCTTCTTCTCCCTCATCATGCTGGTGGGGCTCATCGGCAACTCGCTGGTCATCTATGTGATCTCCAAACACCGTCAGATGAGGACAGCCACCAACTTCTATATAGGTGAGTGTCTAATGTCATCACACTACTGCAGCCACAGGGGACTTTAGGGTCACAAACAGCAACACACAGGCAGAACATGTCATTGATAGATTCCTGTGGAAGATATGTGTTAAAGTGTCTTTCATCTGTCTTACCTCCATCAATGCTGTGCAGGTGCTGTAATATACAGCAGCTATAGCTAGAGTATAGATTTCAAACAGACAACTATAAGTAATAATTATTTTAACCGTCTAATGATATACGTGTTAATGGTTGCATGGTGTTGTTTTTTAGGATGTCAAACTTTATATCAATATTTTCTATCTATATTTGACACTAGATTTTTACATTTGTGTTTGGCAAGCTCTGCTCTATGCCTTTCAAAGCTTTGTCTATAAAGTGCTTATTTTCCGACAGCTAACCTGGCTGCCACGGACATCATCTTCCTAGTGTGCTGCGTGCCCTTCACGGCTACACTCTACCCTCTACCTGGCTGGATCTTCGGGGACTTTATGTGTAAATGTGTTGCTTTCCTTCAGCAGGTAATTGAATACCAGCAAATCGCATACAAAATGTAAAGCATTCAAGTCCTAGATGTGCTTGATACTGAAAACATGGGATGTGCGTTTGGGGGAACCAGTGGATGTGGTAGACTCTCATGGGTATCGTGTGGTGAAATGGCCAGAAGTGAGCATTCAGAAGTCTTGCATATGTACTATATCTGCTTCATGACAGACTAGGATTTGTGGTTAAATAATGTCTTAATCCTGCATGTAATTATAGGACATTCATTTGCATCCTTGTAATTAATCATGACAATGTTGATGCACGATACTGAAGATGAAGACCTAATTATCCGAGCTCCTGATTACACAACGAGTTTAGATTCAATTTCATTTGTAGAATAGTCATTATGCAAAGAATGTACATGCTGACCACTAGAAAACCAATTGTGTGAGAAATATTAGATAGGAAAGACATACTTTTGCCCTAACGTATGCCTTATGAAGAGTCAATTCCAATAGAGGTAATTGTGCAACTACTGTAGATACTGTGGCTATGCCAAATTGCAGTTCTGGCTTGTAGGGGCAAGAGTATGGTTTGTCTCTCTCGTGTTTAACTTACTGTAGCTGGTGGGTTTTTTTTTCAACCCTTCATGTGGCATTTTTATTTATGCACTGAAACATAACTACCAAAGAAATAACATTCCTAGTAAGGTATAATAATAACATGTTCACATCCATGCTGATAGTGAGTGTATAATGTGAAAGAAAATGAAACCATCACTTAGACCACAGAAAGAAAATAATAATAAAAAACTAGAATAACAATGATTTCTAGCTTTAGATGAGCCCAGGTCAGGGTTGTGAGGGTGATGTTTTTAAGACATGGAGAACAAGGATAAGCATCCAATCAAGGCTTCTAACCCCTGACTCTCCACACTGGCCAACTAGGTGGAGGAGTTTTCATATAGGACTTTCTTTCTGTTCAACTTACTTTCTTCTAAAAGAACCCTAATAGATTTGACCACATATTTTAAATCTAGACTCAAATTAATGTTCAGTACCTTCCAAGATACTGGAAGCATAAATAAGAACCTACCTAAATATTGCACTTGAAGTTTTCAGCCACTAGGGGGTGCCTGTGGTGTACATAGCTTTGGTACAAAGAAGACGTCTATTTCCTATCTCCAGAACAAAAAAACCCACTGATCCTTTGTCTTCTGTAGGATAGCGAGGGACTTATGTTATGATGTTTTTCCAAGGCTAAATACAAATGAGCATTTGCCGCCGCAGATTATAATGTGGTAAAATTCTGAGGAAGAAAATTGTGTAGGAGGAATATTTTAATTAAATATTGTTGGATCCAATTAGAAGGCATGTTGGCGCAGTTTGCTCTTTTCAGTTGGGCATATACTGCACTTTTCAGCTGGGGAGAGTCACATATACTGCACATAGCTGTGACTTTGTTAGGTATTCTTCTGAATGTGAACATGTAGTGGGCTTCAAAGGATATGTAATAGTAGAGCATGGTTAATTAACGTTATAAAAAGGTGTATGAGAGGTCACATTTTGTGCTTATTATCTTAACGGACTGGCAGGTGGCGCCCCAGGCTGTGATCTGCTAATGCATGAATAGAATGGAATGGAGCTTTTCTTAAAAGGACACCATTCAAATTGCATAATCATTATAAGATGACTGCTTATTCACTTTTTTTTAGGTAACAGTCCAGGCTACTTGCATCACTCTAACAGCAATGAGCGCGGACCGTTGCTATGTGACGGTTTATCCGCTGAAATCTCTGCGCCATCGCACTCCTCGCAGTGCCATGATAGTCAGCATCTGCATCTGGATTGGTACGTACAATGAGTCCTGGACGAAAATGACATAGATGCCCATTGAGGTTCATTACATGTCAAATAAAACCAAAACTTTCCATGCTGGCTCTCCCCGTTTGATCAACTATTGATTCCGGCATGTTTCATGGAATCATGTATATATCATATCAACAGTCTTTGTATGGGCATCATTACTGTAAGAAGGTGTGGATAAAAGCCAAGCTGTTGGCCTTCAGAAGGGTGCCTTGCGTTCTAGCCATACTTTTGATGCTGGTGCACACTATGGTTTTGTGCTTTGACTTTACTATTTTATCCCGTTTTTGGTCATCGAAATAAACGCTTATTTTGGTATGCTCTGTGGTCTGTCTCCAATTTATGTTGCGGCTCACGAGCCGGGTCATAATATATGCTCATTTGTTTTTATCCTAATATGTGTATGACTCCATCTGCTCCTTCTGATTCTCTCTTCTCGTTCCCGCCTCCATTCCCTTCTGCTCTCTCCTACCTCCTCTCATCTCTATCTCTCTACCTGGTCGGCCCAAAGTAGATGGGTCCCCCCTTATGAGCTGGGTTCCGCTCAAGGCTTCTTCCTGTTAAAAGGAGAGTTTTTCCTTGCCCCAATCGCCTTAGTTCTTGCTCTAGGGGGTTCAGGCTCTGGGCTCTGTAAAGTGCCTTGAGACAATTTCAATGGTTTTTGGCGCTACAAGAATAAAATTGAATTGAATTTAAATGACCTTTTAGCACTCTCAAAAATGATTATGTAGAATACATTTGTGTAGAACATTCTGCTCCTAACTATTTTTTTTTACTTGATTCAGGTTCTTTCATCCTATCCACACCGATTTTTATGTATCAGAGGATAGAGGAGGGCTACTGGTATGGACCCAGGCAATACTGCATGGAGAGATTCCCCTCTAAGACACACGAGAGGGCTTTCATTCTGTACCAGTTCATAGCTGTTTATCTACTGCCTGTCTTCACCATCTCCTTCTGTTACTCGTTCATGCTCAAAAGGGTTGGCCAGCCTGCAGTGGAGCCTGTGGATAATAACTATCAGGTATGAAGACAGCTCCTATGTATTTATTTAGCTGTAGGAAATTGAAGTGGTTGTGCCTCACAACATATGCTATTAATAGACTATTTGGGTTGACATTTTAGTTTTATTTTCTACCAACCAAGACTTACCATCTAAAAAAGATAAAGCTTTTAATGGTAATATTTTCTGTGTGAGGGATGTGATTTAGGCACATGGTATTTTAATGGAAGATTGATTTATTGATCTGATATTGGTCTAGGGCAGGAGTGGGAAATTCATTTCGCCAAGGGGCCACATGAGATAGTGGGACTGTTGTGGAGGGCCGGACCAATAGGCTGAACTCAATTTAGCGTGAAAAATGTTTTTGCAGTATTAAAGGTGTGCCCAGACGACCAACACACATGGCACGCACACACATGGGAGCAAGCTTGCAATGCAACAGTATAAATATAAAAATGAATAGTAATTAATTGACATTGACATTTGACATTGACCTCCGCGGGCCGGTCAGGGACAGCTAAGGGGCCGCAAATGGCCCTCGGGCCACACTTTGCCCAGGTCTGGTCTAGGGCCAAAAACTGTATAAGAAAATATTTTAAAAAGCGGTCTGCTTATTTCTCTTCCCCAGGTCCACTTGCTCTCAGAGAGAACCATCACCATCAGGAGTAAGATCTCTAAAATGGTTGTGGTCATTGTCCTACTCTTCACTGTCTGCTGGGGTCCTATCCAGATCTTTGTCCTCTTCCAGTCGTTCTACCCGAACTTCAAAGCCAACTACACAACCTACAAGATTAAGACATGGGCCAACTGCATGTCTTATGCCAACTCCTCCATCAATCCCATTGTGTACGGGTTCATGGGAGCCAGCTTCCGCAAGTCCTTCAAGAAGACCTTCCCCTTCCTGTTTAAGCACAAGGTGCGGGACAGCAGTGTGAACTCGCGCACTGCCAATGCTGAGATCAAGTTTGTCGCCACAGAAGAGAGCAACAATGGAAGAAAATGAAGAGAAGCAAGCTGTGCAGCAGGGGAGCTTTTGGGTCTTCTGCAATTGAAAGGGGTACCTTTCAGGTTCCCACCAAACATTGAGTGCTTCACTCAAAAAGACTGATTCTCATGTTTAAAATATAGCATTGTAGCACAGCGTCTCACCAACATTTTACGCACTTTTATACCCTCTGGGTCCGGAAGTGTCTGAAACCTAAATTTGTGTGCGTGTGCGGAGGGGAGGTATGATCTCAATCAATGTGCAGCAGGGGAGCTTTTGTTTTTCCTGGGAACTGATGGCAAGTTGCAGTTTAAATACAGAGGGTGGCGTGCACATGCATGGATTCCTAAAATAAATAAAGTTTTATAGCCGTACCAGAGACACTCAAAAAATAAGCTGTGGTGGTTTTCTAAATGCAACACCAACATGCATTTGATATGTATTAAGATTTATGATTCACATTCACAAAGATCACCATAAACTTTTCAGTCCTTTTCAGCGCAAGTTAAATGTGAGGTTAAATTCATATGTGACTAGGCATGAAATAATCCACTAGTCAATGATCAGCAATCAAAACTCAACAGGGATGCGTGTTCCTTCCGCAGGGGAACGTTTTGCGAGAGAAACTCTTGCTGGTGTAGTAAAGCAAACATGAATGTGGCATTTGTATGGATGGCCTGTCAACGTTGATACGCAGGAGCTTGCAGGGTGTTGGCTAAATAAGCCGTGTCAACTGTTGACTGAGTCACCGTATCTGGACCTACTGCAACACCTCCCTCTGTACATGAAGCTCTATTCAGTCTTGGGGTCCAAGTCCTCGGCCCAACCCCGGTGGCCTGGGCAGGTTCGGGGTCTTTCCGGGCCATATTTACATTCCCTTCAACTTACTTGCCATGCTGTGGAAGAACGGTGACTCATGTTGGTTTTCAGCTTTATGTTTTTTTTTTTTTTTTTTTTCTCATCTAGAGAGTTGGTCATTTGTCCAAACTCACAGGAAAAGTATGTGGAATAAAATATACCAGAGGAAGAATATTAGCAACAATGCAGGACTTTGTAGATATTTGCTTACCATTTCTGGCAGAAAAATAAGTAGTATTAACAGACCACTTTATTTATATTTTGGTGTAAAATATTACAACTGTATTATGATATCGCTCTGAAAAAACAGCAATACATTATGTCTTGTGCATCTCATTTGAATTTGCCATGTTTGTAAGAGTCATCATTGACGTGTCATTTTTTATGCCAAGATGGCTGTGTGGACTAATTTAGGCTGAACATGGGAGAAGATTAATGCTGATTTTGACAGACTTCACTTCTGTGGTTTATTGATTTTAATCGCTTCATTATTTGTGTTAATCAAGAGGCTGTGAAACAAGAAAAAAAAATGTTTTTGTGTTTTTGTTTAACAAGTGCATTAACAAAGACGAACCACTGCAGACATGAAATAAAAAATGTTGCTGTAAAATGCAGAGGCTTGCTGGTGATTATGTGACTTTCTATTTTTAGCACCTAACGTGCTGTACGTGTTCTAATATAATTTCAAGCATAACATAGTCCAATTTAATTGAGTTAATTTATGTACCAAACAAGTTAAATAAATAAAATGCAATTGTGTTGTGTTAAGTTCTCAATGTACACTATTATTTGTATCCAGCAATTTATTTATTCTTTTCATCTGTAAAGTGTTATTTTCTCTAAACATGCTGGATTCATGAGCATGAGCTTCTTGGGGAGAGACACCCTCAGTGAAGATCATAAAGATATTCCTGATGAAGTTTATAATTCACACCTGACCCCCCCCACTTAGCCATCATCACGTGTGAACTCTGGTTATCTGTAATCACTCCCCTCAAGCCATGCATCAACAGTCAATGAAGGCATATCATTCTCTGGCTTACCTCTAAACACACATGGGCACCGACCCAAAAATGTGCCACGCACAAGCATACGCCCCCGCAGACCGATCGACCTGCTCAAGCAAGCCTGTAGCATTCTTTTGGAGTCCCAGATTTGCATTTCACTCCCTGGTGGCCATCGCAAACCCACACCTCAGCCAGAGCTACCCAATCTGGCAGACTTAATGTCTTTGTCCCTGAACAGTGTGACGTTTGACGTTTCTAAGGTACTGCTTGGGATGCAGCACTGGGTGGAGAAGAGGGAGGAAGGGAGGGTGGGAGATTATAAGTAGGGCAGTAGATTTGTGCGTCTCATTCCCTTACAAGAACACCCAAGCGAGTCAAGGCGTGTCTAACAGTTGCAATTTGAATATAAGGCAGGAGTCGTGGCAAGAAAGTACATCTCTTAACCCTCCTGTAGTGTTCATATTTTTGCTGCACATAAGGAGTTTTTGGGTATTCTGCAATTGAAAGGGGTACCTTTCAGGTTCCCACCAAACATTGAGTGCTTCACTCAAAAAGACAGATTCTCATGTTTAAAATATAGCATTGTAGCACAGCGTCTCACCAACATTTTACGCACTTTTATACCCTCTGGGTCCGGAAGTGTCTGAAACCTAAATTTGTGTGCGTGTGCGGAGGGGAGGTATGATCTCAATCAAAATGCATCTATTTTTCTTAACACGATCTTCACAAAAGAAATACCCAAGGCCAAGGAGTTTCAGGTGGAAAACATAATCCTGAGTCTTTGAGTGAACTCTGAAAACTGGTCCTGAACACCAGAATACCACAGGAGTGTAAATGGCTTTAAGTAAAGTTATAACTGCAGTGTGATTTACTCAGGCTTGTAGATAGTAAAAGGATCATAATTGTAATTCACGGAAGATTTCGTATGGGTTGCTGACAGAAATATGTTTATTTGTTCGCAAAGTATCGAATACGACAGCTAAATGAATCTGACTCAGAGCAGGGGCTGCATTTCAAAATGATTTAGTCAGCGAGGCACTGCAATCCTCCAGCTCCTTGGTGAAGCGACCAAATTACTGAGTAATTTACTCCCACTGTGGTACAGACATAGTTCACCTTCGGTCGACTCTTCTTTCGTGTATGAAGGCAGATTGCAGTCTTTTTGCAGAAGGAAGAGTGCAAGAGTCAGTAGATGTAACAGATAAACACAAATAAAGTGGCACAGAGCATTAGTATGTATGCAGGGAAATTATTTGTACTCAAAAGGAACATGGATGTGAATGAGGAGCTAATTTTTCTGGATTATTCCATTTCAGTAATGAAAAATATTTTAGAGGTTCAGTGATGACTAGATCAAATCTTGGCAAAACAACAACACGTGCTTGAGAAGAAACGTACACCTGAATTATGTGGTTATCAGGGGCTGTGAAATCTTGGGGTTTTCAGGTTTCTGGTTCAAACCTTGGAATTTTTAAGAGGAAATTCTGTGTGACTCGTCCATTTAACTTGGTTATTTATTTTAATTATTTAAAAAAATGTTTGATTCTATCGGAAGTTTCGAATACTCTCACCTTATGGAACCTTTCAGTCCAGGCTTTAGCTGTTATCCTACCAAACGGGCATGGCCTACTTGCAGCAAAGTAACTTGTTTTGAGCTACCCCTACTTTACAAACAATACCTGCAATAGTGAATATTAGTACATGGTAATACATTTAAATTAGTCAATGGCACTGAACTCTTCCTAAATGACTACCCAAACTCAAGCAAAGAGTAAAGTACACTGATAAAATACACTTACTACATCAATTATTACTAATTATCAAGCTATCAGCAGCCCTTCCGAGTGTAACTCAACTATTTCATTTCCTTGGAAGCTAGTCAAACAGTACATTAATTTCTTTACCACACATGATCAAACAATACATTTCTCAATTTTGCCAGCAAAAGCATTACAATGTTAGCATTTCCCACTGATTTATGTTTGTGAGTATGTTTGTCAGTTGCAAGAAAAAGTGATAATGTGTGTAGCTACTTCTCCCAAAGATCAACTGTATGAAATATATCTGATACCATACAGCCAAGGCAAATAGCTGAAATGTCTGACAAAATAACTGATACAATAACTGATACCTTTAGTTTGAATTTTGGGCTTTCCTTACAATTGCCATCCAGCGGCTTTAGTATGGAGTAGTCCATACTCCATGGAGTAGGTTCTCTTCCCTCTATATAACCTGAGGGGGGCGGCAGAGAGCCAGAGCGACCTTGGGTTATACTTAATCATGCTACCCTTAATCTAACTAAGCACAAGATGTGTGGGGAAATCATCTGCTGAGTACCTTTGCTCACCATGTGGAGCTATTATTGGCTAAATATAATCAGAGGGGCGAATACTTTGACTGCCAATAAGAGCTTTTATGCACATTTCCTACCAGCCCCGTCAGCGGTTAGGTAGTCTGGGGGCTTGGGTTGGAGCGTAGGGGCCAGTCTATGCTTTCAGGAGCAGGGGCCACTGGTGACAGCTCTGACCAAAGAATCACATTGGACAGTCACTAGGCTAGGGGGGGGGGGGGCTGTCTGCTCTGCCCACTGTTATCATCAGAACGCCCTGGGTCCTAACGTTTCTGGCAAGTGCAGTACAGTGCAGTGCAGTAAGGGCCTCCAGGGAGGCGGCTGGCTCTTTTCCCTTCTGACCAACCTTCCATGAGCAGACAGTGCAGGAGCTGAGGGCAGTGGAGGGGTGGAGGCGGGAGGAGCGAGGAGCGCTGGCCGCCTGTCTGAGGAAGGGAAAAACATTGTCAGCATTGGAGAGAGACAAGGCAGCAGAGCACAGCAGCAGCACAAAGAGGCCTTTCTACACCGCTGTGTGAGTGTGTGAGTGTGTGTGTGTGTGTGTGTGTGTGTGTGCGCCTGAACGCATGTGTGCCCTACCGCTCTGCGTCACAACGGGCAGGAAACCACGGTGCCTCTGGCGTTGCACAGGCCAAGACGGAGGGGAGGAGTCAGTCTAGGCCCCTAAACTGCAGACCAAATGAAACCCAATAGCACGGCCGTCTAAAAATAAACTCAAACTCCAGCGCCCATATGGACGTAAACACAACAAAAGCAGACGTACAGGGGGTGAGAGATTTGTTTTCATTTTGCAAGCTTGTTGAGCAAGAATTCCCCAAACGCCAAACCCCCCCACCCGCTCCCCCACCACGGCCTGCCACCCATCACTACGATTCCTGGAGCTGAGTGTAGCCTGGGTCTCCCAAGCGTGACTCATTAAAATGGTGGTTGGTGCTGTTTTAGTTTTTAGTTTGATGGCTATGGCTACGACTGCTGTTATTAACGCTGGTGCACTGGGGCCAGGCGCTTGCAATCTGCCTAATTAACTTGTGTTGGGGGAAGTGTGACTGCACTCAGTCCCAGGCAGTTCCTCACCCAAATTTCCTCCTCTCTGGCAGAGGCCCGATTGGGGGCGGGGGTTGGTTGGTGGTGGTGGTGTGCGGCTTCGCTGTGTGTTTGTGATGCCTGCAGTGGGGCTGCCAAGCCACCTGGAGCAGGTATTATTTGAGCTTGTGCCAGGAGGCACTTAAAGTGCAGCCACTCAGTCTAGCAGAAACACGCCTGTCTGGGTGTACATCTGACAAGGACAACTAGCCAAGACCAGAGGATGAACAGGGAAGGTGAGCAGTGACGTCAAGACTAGCACAGGCCATGGAGTTCTTATTAATCATCCAGCGTGACAGGGGTACCTGAAATGTTCCTGCCTTTCAATAACCACCACTGTCTGTGAACATCACTGAAGAGTGTACTCCATCAAGGATAGGTGGATGATAATTGTTTTGCTGTTTGTAGTGGCACTGCAATTGAAAATAGACTTTCAAAAAGAAAAGGCAAAAAAGGAAAATAATTGCATAATTGCAATGAATCATGGTAATGTACTATGAAAGGTCAAAATGGAATAGGAACAATGGATGTGATGTTGTTTAGCATTCAAGTTGATCGTTCACCCTTGGTAGTATGTAGAAAATGGTTATTTAAAGCATATTTTTTAGGTAATTTTAAGTAGCCAAGGAGACAGAAACGCTTTATAGAACAGATTAACAACCTAGATTGTCTTTTCAGGGTACTGATCTTTTCTTAAACACTTTTCTCAACGAGGAAAAAAACTGTTGAAGATATGACAAAGGGCTGTGAAAACTCAGGTTCCCTTATCATTCATTTTTGGCAAGGTTAACAGTCTATCTTTCTTCAGATCAAAGCCTATCCTTTTAGATTCTGACCACCATAGCCATACAACTAAAATACCGGTAGCTCAGAGAAACAAACATGAGATCTGACAGAGATGGGCTTCCTCTGACTCACGCTTAGGCTTTCTCCTCTGGGCCAAAGTCTATCCAGCTCGAGTTGTCCTGGTAACCGACGAGCTCACAAACGCCAAACATTGTGCAGACGAGCTGCAGAGGAGAGTCTTGAGGTGCAATTTATGTGTTTATCAAAGCTACTCATCTGGTGTCGAGGAAAGACTAAGGAGAACTGATTTGCTCTCTAGTTTGAGATTCATACAAATAGTTTTTCTTCCGTATTTCTCTATATTATAATTATGTATGTATTGTTGTTGTTGTTTGTGTTGCTGTTGAAAGATATGCACTAAATTAAATGTGTGCATTATAGAACCAAGAACATGTGCATAAGCCTTTTGGGGTGAGTGATGACTCAGTTAATTTTGTGCAAATAATGGCATTAAAGGTGTGGTTTCAGGGAATTAGTCACTCTGTGTTGTGTTAGGTGGTATAAGGAAACGTCAGGTACCATGACATAATCAATCATACACATTTTCCAAAATGTGCACTGTGGCCTTTCAAGCATTCACTCTGGGAGAGTGTTTCCCCTTTTTAAGTTTTTACACATGCAAAGTATTAAGAATGCAAATTCACATAAAATAAGTATGAAAGGAGTACTTAGCTTTTTACTTTACCCCCTATCTTTGCAGAGAATGACACAAAGCCATACATATCTTATGATCAATGCATGGCAGTACTACTTCCAGAAATGTACAGTATTCTCCATTCATAAATGAGACATACCGTCATATAATGATAATTGTTATTACGTTTTACATTAATATTTTCCACATTTGTTTCACAGGCAATAATTTTAAAGCTGATATAAAACAGACCTTAAAGGGAACAGAAATTACAACATTTTTTGAGCAATGAAATGATAAATCACTGCAAATAAAGCACTTCTCCATTTCCATTAAACCTGAGCCTTTTCTGAGAAGAAATTGAAAAAGAGGTCCAATTTGAAAAGCAGACTCAGTGCCCTCATATGTTTGGAAAGAGTAGTCTGGAACAGAGTACACAAAAGGACTTACTGAAAGTTATAACAATTTACAGAATTGCAAACGGTAATAAAGTGACTGCCTAACCACCACTCTAGCCTAATTCAAGGAAATAAGAAATCCACTCAGACTAAGTTGAATCTTTGTCTTTATGAATGGGCATTCAAAGATATGTCTGAAAAATGCTACTAGTGGAATAGAAATTTTTCTGAGGTTCCTAATGGATCAAAGTAGGCAGCTAGATTGAATGGAAATTGTTTGTTTGAAATGTAATAGAAAAAAAGGAGACGTTCACAGTGATACCCGAATGTGTTGACGTACACCACCACTTGTTTTTGTCAGGGGATTCAAACACAGAAGACACTGTGCACTCAAACGACTTTGATGCAGTACACAGGGCACAACACACGACCCAGCAAAAGCTCTTCAGCACAATTTGAAGAAGGTGACGTACAAGTTCTTTTTGATTTTGAACATGAATACATGAGAAAAGTGTCGTTTTAATTTGGCAATGAGGAGTTTCACTGCAGTTTCATCATTCCTCAATATGTTTCTGAAGAATAAAATAAGATTAGAGCCTTCTGCAGCATTTCTTTAACATCAAGTCATTCATTACCATCCTCCCAGACATGAATTACATGGTGAGCGGCCGGTGGCCACTGAGTGGGAGGAAGATGACTAAATTGCAGAACCGAACAGAGACAGACGCGCCACTTGAAGTGAATATAAAACCTGTTTATTCAGCCGTTGAACATTGTCATGATTATTCTTGAGGAATGAGACGTCTCCTTTGGAGGTGCCAGTTTGGCTGACATTTAAGTGTGCAACAAAAGAGTTAACTGCTTGATAAATTATCACAGTCCGCCGCCACAAATGGATGTCAAAGAGGTGTGTGAGCGCAGTCGTAAAAAACTTAATGCCTGCCTGTCTTTGTAGTCGAATGAGTGGAGACTTTTTCATGTCTACTCAAAAGACAATCTTTGCTGGTGTGTGGAACCGCCTCGCTTCGACTGGATTCCTGAGGGCCTGCCATGCACCTCAGTGACTGAGTCTCCTCTCTGCATGGCTCTCCCTCTCACTTTTTCCCTCTCTTTTAGACTCTTGACCTTAAGGCTAGGAACCCCAGGACTATTTCGTTTTATTTCGTCTCATTACCCTGGGTTATTATTTGTTGGGCAGGGAACACAAGGGCTTAAGTCCATTCCTCATTGTTTGTTCCTTCCTGTGTGAGTCACGGCACTGTGGCACTGCAGCACACCCTAGAGTCTCATTACGGGGCACATGTTGAAAAGTGCCTCTCTGGTTCAAATGAATCACTACTTTTTATTTCTATTAATATTGCTCTTTTTTCAGTTTTTTTTTTTTTTGTTCTTCGTCTTGCCCTCACTGGAATAACCCCTGAGGAGGAAATAACATTCTCATTGCAGAGGGGCACAGTTTCCACTGCAGGTTCAACCTGTCAATTTTACCTACAGACTGCTGTGCTCTTTTTTTATGGCTGTGAGCTGTCTGCTGGCAGGACATGCAATTTATCGGTCTGAGACAAATAATTGCTGCTTTCTTTGGCAGACATGGTGTACTTTGAGACAAGTATTTCACTGGGCACAACAGCATTTTGCAACAATGGTACAACAACAACACAGTTAATGCATGTTTGAATAGGGCCCTGGTGAAGAGCTACACTAGGGGACCAACCAACATACACTGTGTGAGCCTTCAGCGCATGTTCCTTGGATGGATTTTCCATGGGGTGAAGTGTGGGTGTGGGAAGCTTGCGCCAAGGAGGAGGAGTATTCCTGAATCTCAATGACTCACTCACCTTAAACAAGAACATAGTTCGTGTCTGAGTCACTGCGGTTACACCCCTCGACAAGTCACCAGGGTTACACCCCGTAGCAACAGCCACTCAACCCGTTTCTAGGAAGCAGATAGGCATCCTGTCCAAACGTCCTTGGAAGCGCACCTGAAATCTGTGAGCTTTGACATGCTAAGTGAATATAATTTCTGTAACAATGTTTGTCTTTTTGTCTGAAATAATATTCAGGAGGATTTACATTTTATATCTATATATTTATATATATTATATTTATAAAAAAGAATATAGCATAAAGTAACTAATGTAACAGTGACCACCTCAAGAATCTATCTTGTGTTCAAGCATGATTCTCTTAGTTAACCATTACAAATGCATTTGCACACTATACAGAATCTCCCTTCAGGCTACAGCTTGTTTCAGAGAATAACCGCAATATTTTGTCATTAATCTTCATCAAAGTCAAACTCCAGGACTGAAGCACACTACATGTGTTCAGTAGGCTGTATCTGTTGTAACATATACTCCGTATGCCCTGCACAACCAGCATTCATTGTTTTTTCACAAGTGTTGAGTGATAATATCAGGTTTCATGCTTTTCATGCCATGCATGATCAGCCCTCCCAGCATGCAATGCTATTTCCTAAGTTTTGAGTGATAATATCAAGTCTAATGCTCTCATTCAGCAGTTTAGTAGTCGAATAGACTTTGTTCCCTGTGAACATGTAGAAACACATAACACTTCCTATTGATTCTGTTAATTTGTCCTCAGAAGACCTGTTTTCAGTTTTGAGGACTCTTCTGCGGTGGCCAGTGGGGGAGATCTAAGTGGAGTAGAGAAGCACAAGTAGACGTAAACTCTACTGTTATTTTTACATATCAAATGGTTTTAAAGGAGCATTATGGAGTTTTTGTCTAAAACCAGTGAGCTAGCTACCTAATAAGCATGCAAACACCACCAATGGCCCAGTTGGCACTGGTCTCGTTTGATACCAAAAGACGATACCAAAAGTAAGTGCTTATAAAAAAACATTCCTTACAAAGTGCCCAATTGTTGAATAGCGATGCTTTACCTTGACGTTAGAGCACCATGGACTGCACGTCCTCTTTAGGATGGAATAAGTGATTTGAGATGTGTTCGGTGTGACTTTATTATGTGAAACGGATAGTTGATGGCTAGCCGTTTTTAATATCCCACTGCAGTGTAATTGAGTTGGCTTGATGGATCTTCAAGAAATACCCACCAGAAACCAACGTCCAAAATTATGACTATTCCAGTAAGACACTGGCATAGAGGACTTCTTTGCAAATGGTTGTAGGATTCAAGAGGGAAATGGTACGGTAATGGGGGAAATGAGGGGTGTGGGCATCAAATGATAAATGGCTTACTTCACCAGCGCTGGTAAAACCAAGCATCTTTATTTTCTGTTTTCCTGGCAAAATGTATAAAAATGCCATTGCAATCCTGGTTACCAATAGACTGTTCCAGGCATTTGACATTTGTGGGCATTTGTAGAAGTTACATAACAGATGCAAAACATCTTTACAGTACAATAACACGTTTTGATAGTTGTGACAAATGAATGATGCCTGAAAAATTCTTACTCTTGTTGGCTTTGATATTCTGACTTGTATAAAAGCTTCCTTAATGGACAAAAAATGGTAAAGTAATCTCTGCTCGGGACTTAGTAGCAGCAGATCCAAACAATGTGGCTCTTTGTGATATTTTTACATTTGGGATCACATGCAAGTGATTCATCAGCCCTGGGTAAACCACTTACTAAGGCTCAACATAATTTATTCCATATATGAGAGAGAAAGAGAGAGAGAGAGAGAGAGAGACATAAAGAGAGAGAAAGAGAGAGAGAGAGAGGGAGAGACAGAGAGAGACAGAGGGAGAGAAAAAGACCAAAACAGAGCTCTGACTCTAACTTTCCTCTCTTCTGGTGTACAAACGAAGTTGAGGAAAGCCCTAGACGTTTCTGGGAATAATTCCTCTCGCCTGGATAGGAAAAAGATGTCTCGGCAAGCGTCAGCAACACCTGTATAAGAGTCTAACTGATGCACTCCAATGGCTCTGGGCAGATACTAATGGGCATTGTTGGGTTGACAATCAGGCAGGGTAAAATGGCCATTTTGGAAAATATCACATTGGAAAATACCAATCTGGCTTCAGACAGACGGTCTTAGGTCACAATTAACTATATCCTGAAAAGACAAGCCAACAATACCAACTGTAAATGGTAATGGCCTGATTCCACAGTCAGCTTGTAAATCGTAGAAATGACTGAATTGTAGTTCAGGTTCTCTTCATCTATTACAGACTGTGAACAGAAGACCTCCCCTGCACAGTGGACACAGAATGCAATACTGCACAGCATGTGCAATAATACTTGTGATATCTACAGCATGGATTCGAGCATCGATGTCAACATCAAGGGTGCACAGGGACGGGGGGAATGTAATTTGGCTGGGGGTCTGGAGCTTCTCTGCTCGGGCTCGCCCTAATATGAGTTGTCACAGAGAAGAGCAACAGACTCTGGCTTGTGTTGCCCATGATTCCTCATGCGCTGATGATGGAGATGAAACCATTTGCTGCACTGCAGAGCTGTTGCCCACTCCTAGTTAAGACTAAGTGAGTAGCTGCCCTGAGTGCGGTAATTGTAAGAATGGCTGTAAGAGTATAAATCAGGCCGGTGATTTATCACAGGCTCTGAATGCTCCAGCACTGGCTCTAGCTGAGACGCTCACCATCAGGTAGTAAATCCTAACCGTAACTGGATAAACCAAACCAGATAAAGTAGCTGCAACTGACAAAAAAAAAAGATGCAGAAAGTGATTATCTGCAGGATAGATAGATGATCTGTATGACTGATGACCTTGAGAAGAGGTATTGCACATGGCAGTAATGTCAGCAGGAGTTATACACTGGGTTTGTTATCCTGCTCTTACACAATAATAATTATTTTTAAAAAACCTGTCACTCCATGCATATCATACAAGAGATGACAGATATTGTAATTGCTATTTGGCTACTGATGCTTTCCTGTTTGCGCTCCAAAAGGATCACTCTGGGCATGTTTGTGCTCCCTGAGATCCAGTATAGTGTACTGACAGGCAAGGCTAACAACAACAGCTCCTTCTCAGGAGGGTGAGACGGAAAACCTGGGGCATATGGGGGGGGGGGATTCTCCATCTCCATCATAACCACACCCTCACCATCACCCTCCACCCAAATCCACCTCGGGGATCCAGTCTCTGCTGCCGCTGCTGCTGGAGGCTGACTGTATGCATGCACCACTGCTTATCCCCCCACCTTCCCGCCCTAAACCCAAAGCCCGCCACGGCTCCCCCAGAGGCCCCAGTAGTTGCTTGATCCCCGATCCAAACCACAGGATGACTCATATGGAAATGAGTGGAGGACATAAACCCAAATTAAGTCAGGGGAGCGGTTTCGGGGGCCGAGAATCCGAGGGAATTGCATTAACCCAGTACGGCGAGGTTCATCGCAGAGCCTGGAACAATAAACCAAGGACTGTCAAATGAGCATGGTGGTCTGACTGAACTTGTCTTGCTGTTCCTTTATTCAATAGAGAGGTAATTTACTGTACTCAAGGTTTTAGGTAGGAATTCAGCGTTGGCAATCCTTGTCAGTGTGATGAATGAAAGCTCTGAATGTTCTTCTTTTTGATTTTTTTAAAAATAATTTATGCTGTAAACCTACTCACTGGTTGTATATGTTTTTTTTATTTCATGTATGTGCCCACATTAGTTTCTGCGTATAAACACAGATGCAAAACCAAAACACTTACTATTGGTATGGTAATGGTAATAATATGGATATATTGCTTTTATTATTTTTATTATAATTTTATGTATGATATTTATGAATCTATTTATTAATTGTTATTTATTATTATTTAGCTGTATAAGAAGTCTGTTGCTGCCTCTACTGTCTCGTTGTCTTTGTGGCAATGACAAATGAAGTACTTTGAACTTTGAACTTTGAATTAACAAATTAACTACAGTATATTTTACAAAGTAATCCAGCAGATAATAAAATGATTAAATAATTTTAAGCAATTAATAGTTGACATACCATAATGGTAAAAAAAAACTGTAAAATTATATGCAACATATATACTATATATTTATAGTACACTTTAATACAAAACTGCATTCTCCACAACAACATAAAACTACTGACCCAACTAATCTGCATATGAAGTGGCAGCTGGTGATGATGCATTGTCATCTTCATTAGCCTGATGGCTCTGGCACTGTTTATACGTTGATTAATTCATTCAGTTTGTGGGAAAACACCTATCTTTCTATTCAGAAGAATTAATAGAAGTGCATTATTACACATACCAAACACCAACCTTTCTGTTCTGAGTTCCCATGTAAAATGGATCAGGATATTACAAAAATTAAGCTTTTTACTTTTGCAAATTTACTTTTGTATTTATATACTCACAATAGAGTGAACTGCCATGTACATTTGCAATAAGGTAACTTGCTTAACACTTTTCACTAACAGCACAACCATCCTCATCAAGGATTGAGCATTACACACTATATCAATCAGTTAACTTCTCTATTCCTCACAATAGATGGGAAGTAAAACGTCATGTGGCAAGTTCCAAAACTAGAGACGCAGGCAGGCTGCGGTGCCATGTGCACCAGATGTGTGGCTTGCTGCCAGCCATCGTACCATTATGACAGAAGAAAGAAAGGAAAAGAGGAAAACAAAGTCATTGTTTTGTACGTCTGGCCACTTTCTTTGACACAGTCTCAATGCACTGCTACTGAACCACTGTGTGAGGCCTCTGCTGTGTGGAAACATTCTCAAATCCACCATTAACTTACGCCAACCACAGACTGCTTTTTTTTTGGACTAGATGTATGGAGAGAGACAAAGGTACGTTTTGCTATAAGACGTAGACCAAATGTATACTCAATGGCACATATCATATTTCTCATACTGTATATTGTACATATGGTTATACATAGTTTACATATCCCTTACACCCATTCCATCACATGCAATGTAGACTAATGCCTCAGGACAAAGGGAAACGTCGGAGGTTGGACGTTAGGTAATGTGTTATTCAGATCGGCTACTGGAAAAAGCCAGACTCCTGTAATAACATGGGAATGAAGGGTTAATGACGGTAGCGCCACTACGGCTAAATTTAGTTCAAGGGCAACCGTGCCCCATGTTTTTCAGAATGTTTTAAAGGGTATGAAGACTCTCCCTTCTGACCACTCTGCTTTTCTGACTGTGAAAATGCCTCTGTCCCAACTAATTAGCCGCATAATTTTACTGTGGTCTCCTCAATGTTTCTGAGGCTGATATGGGTAGACAGCTAAATGAGCATAGTCCATAGTCCTCGCTGGGATCTTTATAAAATTAGAGGCAGGAACTGAGGGGTCATCTGAGGTAGAGCCTGACAGAGGATGCTCCACTCACCACTCCCCATCTGGTCACTATCAGAGGGAGGGAGGAAGAAAGAGAGAGAGAGGGGGAGAAGGAGAGAGAGAGAGAGAGAGAGAGAGAGAGATTGCGAGAGATTTTAAAAGAAGGAAGTAGGGAAGGAGGGAGGGAGGATGGGCTTGAGCTATGGTCTGCCGCTGACAAAAAGGCCCAGCTGGCCGCCTTACACAGACCAGACTGCGAAACTCTCACGATGTGGAAGAGAGTGGGAAAGGAACATGGTCACAACCTCAGGCCGGCACAGTGGTCTGGCACAGGGAGCACTGGCCCATCACAATGGTCCACTTCACAATTGGCCCTAAAGTACACAAGCAGCCACTGAGAGCAGTGCCCCGAGGACATGACTCATGGCTTAAGCCTCTGTTTTTCTGTGACACGGCGAAAGGAAATCGGATCCAGATGCCGACAGAGATCCAGAAACACATGGCTGACGAGACACAACACACACCATGCCTGCTCCCGACTTCAAATCCGTCCCTAACGGGCCACTTTTAAGGTGCACCTAACATGGCTATCAGAACTACTGGTAATCGCTTCACACTATTTGGATGAAAAGGTCCATGGACATGCTTGGAAAGATGTGATGAATTATGACCTAAAAAAAGTTAAGGGCAAGGCCTATCATAACTGAAAGGTGTGTCACTTTTGCGGTCCTGTGTTATTTTGAAATGAAAGCATTTCTCTACTTAACAAAAAGACTTAAAAAAAAGATAAATATTACAGAGAATTTATAGGACGGCACAATTCATGGTTACAGGTGTTTCACATGCAGGTGTCTGAATGATAGAAAAGACCAACATATAAAGACCTTCTCTGAAGAGTACCTTAATATGCGAGAGAGCATGCTTTCATGGGTTAAAAGGCATAGCAGAAGCTTCCAGGCACTCCAAGTCTGTATTCTGTGAGCCACACACTACCTGTCATTTGCTGCCAGGATACAGAAGGCACAAAAAGTTATTTTTAGAATTGACATTTAGGTAAGTATCATTATATAAATGAACTGAAAACCTACAAAAGCAGGCAAGTAACTGTCTAAATAATCTTTTTTTTGTTCACTACAAAATGAAAAAGATTCCACTTAAAGGTACAACATTATTCTAGTGAAATTCAATATTTCTCACAGTAGTTATTTGACATTTCATAGTTCTACGTCTAGTAATTATGACACCTAGTTTATCATACCATCCCTAAAAAGAAAATGGAAAAGCATTGGGCATTAAGTGACTGAAGTGAAACGAATATAAAACAACTTTGTTATTAGTTGGTTATTTGTTTTGCTGAAGAGTACTTGCCGAGAAAGAGCACTCGCAACTTTTCACGACTTCCGGCTTGCTCCTTCATGCCATTTCTAAATGTCTTTATAAGAAAATAAAAAGCATATTGCTTTTGCATGTCAAAAATACCCAGAACAAGGTTTAAAACATCACCAAAGGAAAAGAGGTAAATAATAGAGGCCAATAGGAATTCAGCCGTATGGGACTAAGGTTATGAGCTATTTCTCTGTGCTAAGCTTTTGTTCTTTCCTCAATATAGTCAAAGTGCAGAGGCAAAAATAAAACAAGAATATGAAGATGAAGAAAGGCTTTTCCTGGCTCAAATTCCTTTTTTTCATTACTTCATCCAGATATAACGGAGAACTAAGAAACATTTACCAAGTTCCATACATGTATACATCATATGACAATTGTTATGTGAATGTATGATGGGCAAGCATTTCTTTTTTTTTTCTTTGTAATAAGCCGCAAGCCAAATTTAACAACATCCTTCGCAAATGTTTGACCGGAGATGCTTTTTGTGCTATACAATGCACCCTTGACAAATACAAATTCAAACACAAAACAGGTGCTAAAAGGTCACTTGCCCTAGTGGTTTTTTGAATAAACACAACAAACATAGCACATTCACACATGTCACCGACGACTGTAAAAAAAAACTAGCAGGGGATGATGTGAATCAATGTGTAGTTATATACTCCCCGATCCAGGTCAACACACACTATGTAGTATATACTCTGTGAGTCAGGTCAACACAAACTATGTAGTATATACTCCCTTTGCCAGGTCAACACAAACTATGAAGAATACATTGGAGATCCCTCTCTTTTGGAGAGCCCAAAGCCATGAAAGGACACACAGGAGCCAGGCTCAATCATCTTTTAGTCCAGATATTATTTACATACAGCCAAATGTCTGAAAACACACATAGGGCCCTCAGTGGATGAACAATCACATAACAAAGAGTCAAAACATACATGTATCCAACAACAACATTTACACTGCATATATTCACATGTAGATAAAACACCACTATGCATTTGGATGATATACAGTAGCAAATATAGAGTGGAGTGCAATATGTTTACTGATATTATATGTTTACTTATATTATTAATGTTCAGGCAGTGTTATGTTTTTTTAATATCAGTACTGAAGGAAAAACACACTAAACTCGCCGTGACCCTTGGCAGTGCTTGACTGGAGCATGACTGGATTAATAGTTTAACAAGCATGATCATGTCATGTCTTTCCTGCATTCTTCTTTTAGGTACAGAACTACCAATGCTGATAATTAAAGACGGGGCGTGGCTTCTTGAAACAGGAGTGGTGAATTTAGGAAATAGTTAAGATTATTGCTACAATGTGTCATATCTTGTCTAAATCCTGCCTCTCTCAACCAAGACTTCATAACACCACACAATAAAGGGATGGGTCTGATCTACAGACTGTGCCCCAATTTTAAATTCATTTCAAAGTCAGTTCAGCTAAACCTGAGAAATATCCGGAATCCATCATGGCATAAGGTGCACGCATTTACCATGAACTAGGTTCATGAACAGCAAATAAAAAAATACAAAAACAACCACTTGCCAAAAAATGAACAAAAACATGAACAACTTTTTTTTTGTTTTCATTTTTACTAAATTATCAGATTCCTTAACCGATGTAAAATTCCTTCCCCCAAGCAGCCAGTCGGTGACTGTAAATGAGCAGTAGCCTTCACCGTGGGGCCATGTGGAGCCTCTGTACAGACTTAATCTACATCGGTAGACTGGCCCCTGGGTAAGTGCTTCCAGACAGCTGTGCATAAAGAGGACCACTGCACCCTGAGACTGTTGTGAATGTTGATGACTACTACAGCATAGGACTTTTTTTTCTCAGAACAAAAATGGTCCTTGATTGGCAAAAAAAAAAAAAAAAAAAAAAACAACAGACGAAACGCACAGGGATGTCGACACACGACGGCTAGACTGAGAAGAGATGCTTTATTTGGACTGAGAAGCAAGCAAGCTCGATATCTGATTTAGCCTGTCCTGCCAACTGGCATGATACTTCTGAGCAAACATAATGTTCCCCATTAAGCTGAAATTAGGAGGCACACGTGACCACGCGTGCTTGATTTCCACTCTGCTACTCTGGTCTTAAGTTACCCGCTTCGTTTTTTTTTTTAGTTTAAAGCAAATGTCAGAAAACATTTTTGCTCACATTATTTTTAAATTAGGAACACGATCGATCGAACCAGGCAGGCTCCACATCAGCGTGGTCCTTCAGCACAGAGGGTACTTTACCGATCAAGCTTTCATTTCACAACCAGCAGGACGTAGAATGGCACATTGGATATCTGGTTTTGGAAAATCCAGACGTCATGTATGTGTGTGTCGCTGTATGTCTGTGCATGCATGCGTGTGTGTGTGTGTGGTTTGTGTGTGGAAGTCCTGGATACTGGAACAGTAGCAATGGAAAAAGATATATTGAATGTAAAGGGGCAACTCTTACCCCTTAGATAATGTATACTCTTCTTCATGGGAAAAACACAATGAGCCCAAATGAAAGAGAGCATTTTACATGTCTCATTTGTATTTTTTACATGTGAAAATATGTGCAATATTTAAGGTCAACTAAAATGGCATAGAAAATTGCAGATAACCTGGCCAAAGTGATCATGAAGTGTTATATCCATAAGACTATTCCCTATGGCCTGATATGGTTGGCATTTTAACAGAGAAAACAGTTGTCTGAGCCGTTTCAACTAAGACAGGCAAAGTGACAGCCTCCAAAGTTCCCTCCCACGCAGGGTGGGGTCTTCTATCCAGTCTGACTCACACTGACACTCCTCAAGCACACACGCACACACACACACACATATTCACATGTCAGTACACACACATCTCTCTCTGTCTCACACACACATTCTCCCATAAATGCACACACACAGACAACACATTTCCGCTGAACTGGATTTTCTTTTCAGGGGAGGTACAGGTGAAAGTGTTTTGTGTGGGTCTGGCTGTCTGAAGTCACTGATAGGGAGTATGTAGGAAAACTTTGTTTTCACTTGCTGCCTGGGCAACCAGCCAGACTGAATAAGGCTTTTATAGTTCATTTCTAACTCCCTCTTTTGTCAAGTAGCCTTCATGGGGCATTTGAGGCTGGCCGTTAATTGTGTCATATCCTCTTTCAGAGTCAAACAGCCTTAACTAGTCAAAGCAGTGTACAGCACTGAGGAAACATTATATCTGCAAATGGTGGTGTAAATGATCAAATAGGTCTTAACATCGTGTCTCTCTTAGGCTATTTCATTATCCATCCATAACAGGAGCTGGGCATCTCAGAGTAAATATGGTCTAAATGCAAACATCAAGAGTTAAGCCATCAGTTAAGTCAACATAAAACAAATTTGGCCTGAATATCCTGTATCAAATTTCTCTGCTAATGGACAATGATAGCCTCTGATTGGATTAATTTGATAATGTAGCACACAGTTGCCTGGCAATAGAAAATGTTTTGCTGTAAACAGACACTGGAAGACAAACATTTGCAAGTCTGCCCCTGTATTCAAATTCTATCTTTGGTCGAGGTGATAAGGGTTTGCGCTGAATGATTTCACCGTTTAGTCATTCTAATCTTTACAAAATGTCATGCTGAAGACAAGAATGATTTAGGAACGGAAGTTGACTTAAAAATCATTCATAAAATTTGTATCCGATCATAAGTTCCGCCCCCTTAAACATTGGTCAACTTTTGTGAATAACACTGACTGATTGATTTGGAAAAGAAACCGTGTACAGGAGTGAGCGTTGAGTGAGCGTTGGGGACAATTCAGATTTTAAAAACACTCAGTTTGGGGATACAGACAGACTCACTAGAAAGAGGAGCAGCTGGCTCTCATCAGTGAATAAGACATATGAAAATCTGAAACGCACACCAGTTGAGCCCTCAGCTATTCAACCACTGCACCTACACAAATAAATAGTAATCAATTATCACAACACTCCATGGGCCAGATCATTTCCTCACCGATTTACACCTAATCCTCAACCCTGTGACTTTCCACCCCAACATTTAAAAAGGCAACAGTTTTAAACTAAGCTTCAGCTAGGCATCCTCCAAATGTCATGGCATTCTGAAAATATCTTTTCTCTTGGAGAAAAAAAAAAAACAGAGCCTCCTGCTCGATTCTCGAGGTTGGTGAGTGCAGAAAACCCAAGTTTCCCAGCCCTTCTGCTCTCTCTCTTGGTGTTATTTAAGGAAAAGTTTCCCCTCCTCTCCTCTCTGGGCTGGGTGTGGTTTTAAACACAAACTTCTGTGAATGTGTCCGCCTCCACCTCAATCCCTTGCTCGGGTGAAAGGAGGAGCATACTGGCACTGGTCTAGTCTGAGCGCGCTCGCTCGCTCTGTGCTTTGCACAGGACACATGCCACATGTCTGGTCAGTCCCACTCTTTCCATGCGCCTCTTTGGCAGGTTAGCCTTCACTCTGGAGGATCCTCTCATTCAAGGCTGAGCTCGGGGCTTTACAGGTCTTGTCTGGGTTTTGGTCCACCGCCCTACTGCGTGAGTACATCAGCGTTTTTTTACAGCATGTCAACATAGGGTGCGTGAAGTCAGTAATGCGGATAGGCCTAAAAATTGAAATCTGTTGTACGGATGTCTTCATAAAGCTTCAAAGCAACAGAAGAGTTTTCTTTGTCGATAAGATCCATGGTTTTCTAACTCTGTGCAATCTGCCTACAGTTTTTTTTTTACCTCTGAATGGAATG
This sequence comes from Sprattus sprattus, assembly GCF_963457725.1. NCBI lineage: Eukaryota > Metazoa > Chordata > Actinopteri > Clupeiformes > Clupeidae > Sprattus > Sprattus sprattus. The sequence continues at coordinate 6,880,358 of NC_137923.1, forward strand.
GGTGTCCACCTGTGTTTTGTGTCTGGGTGAGGCTATCATGACAAAACAGAAGAATGAATGAAAAAAAGCGGGGGTGAATGGAACTCTGCCTTAATATTAACAATCGCCTGAAAAGGAGGACGCTTTAGTATTCATTGTGTTGTGCTTATATGAACTAAGTTCAAGGCCTTTGAATGGGATACTAAACAATTCGCTAACTGCGTATAAGAACTATAACCCATAATGTTCTTAACGTGTTTCAAATGACACAATCAATTCTATTACGGTCTGATCTTTCTGGCTGATCTTTCTTTTGCTTTCAAAATATCCCTTTCACTCTGGTTTCTGAAAAAAAGAGGACATATTTCACAGAAAATTAATAAATAAAATCTTCCACCAAAACAAAGGAATACGTCCTTCACAATATTCACAATACGTCCTTCACAATATTTCAGGTCGGTGTGGAGGTACGTTCCAAGTTATGTGGATTGGTGAAAAATACTATACTTTAGACATATATAAAATGTATTGTTTTTGAAAGGATTTTTAAATTTGGTCTACAGTCAATATACTTTCTATAACATAATATAATTTTCGAAATTCGGACATTCAGAGCATACACGTATAATGTTTATTCCCACTCACTATAGTACAGGTCTTCTAAAATGTGAAAGATGTCTAAGTTCATTACAGGCATCTTTAAAGCATTTTTAACATTCAGGTACTAAAGAGTTTTGTTATGTTCAGGGCCTAAACACAGAAACCACATCTTAGACTAAGGTCACATGTGTTTACATTCATGCAAATTACCCTCAAATGAATGAGTCATTTTCCTTCCAGTACACACAAATATGAAGAAAGGGGGACATAAACGGGGATAATTTGATTCAGAAATCTCAGTTTTATGAATAAGAAACTCAGACCATGTGCCTGTGGCCTTCCCGCTCTCTCCCCACTTCACTGAGGGCTGGCAGAGGCAGAGGAAGTAAGCCATCTTTTCCACCTGACATCATTGACATGATTAGAACAACACTGTGCTTCCCTGTGAAGGAAAGGGGCTGGCCTACGACCTGCGGCTCAGCTCTGGTATGGCTCATTCTAAACCCACTCCTCTCTCCACAGCTCTAAATGTGTTAGACATTTGCACGACCAAAGGTAATCTGAAGCAAAACAGAAGGACATCACTGTTTTGTGAGTGATTGAACTGGATGTATACATTTAAGAGCTATGTGAGTGCACAGAAGTGCACAGAGTGGATAGAATCTTTTGTTCTTAGCACGCAAATCATTACCTTTGATGGTTTAAATACAAAATATTTGGATTAACGCTTGATATATTATATTGCAGACATTTGCAGAAGGTATCAAGATAACTTACAGTGAAATTTGGTTATAGTCATACTTGAGTTTACATATCTTTGAAGAAATATTTCTGTTCTTATTCGAATGATCTTATATTTCTTTGTCATTATGTCATTAATAGAATATTGATAGTTTCCATGATGATCTTCCCTCGTAATAACACACCGTATATGCTACTGTGTTAACAAATATATTGTAACTATTTTATTATGATCTATAAAGAATGCAATTCGAAAAACTATAGACTCATCCAAGTATTACTCTCATTTTAATAATACAAATATATTTAAGCCAAATCAATTTAAAATTACAAGTTAAGTTAAACATATTTTTAATGTAGAGAACACTTAATTGGTTGTTGATTGCACACAAGAAAATAAATATGTGCAGTCCAATATAAATCTCTACTTGTTTTGTATTTACCTTTACTACACACTTACCGCCCTCTGCTTACAGAATATTTAATAGTTACCATAATTTAATAGAAATCAATTTATTTTCTTCCTCATTTGGTTCTATATATAATATGCTGAAATTATATATCATCTATGCTGTTTTACTACTGTATTGGCAGTAGTGCGGTTTTAAGAGCAGTAGTGCACTACGGTTGGTATTACATTCATAGTTTCTAATACATCTTACTAATGCTCCTAGTTTTTCTCCTTATAAACAAGCGAATGGAAATTATCCATATACAACTACACCAGTCCCATAATAAATAAATGGCAGAAGTTTTAGACAGGTGGAATGGATTTCAATGAGGTGAAAAGTCAAATGGCCCTTAGATTCAATGGCACAGAACCAAGAGTAACTCTGCAAAAGACAATACTCAACCTTATGACGCATGCAATGCATATTATGCGATCATACATTGACACGCACACACACAGCAAGATGTACTGAATTAACTACAAGAGGCCTATCGGCAGGGAGTAGGTCAAACAAAGCACGGTGAGGAGTAGCTTAATGGTAAGGCAAATGAAAGGAAAATGGAGATAAAAGGGCAGCTACAGATGAGGACCTGGCGTGAGAGGTTTTGTTCTTCAAGGCCTGTTTACAGGAAGTGTTCTGCAGTCCAACAGATGGGTGCATTCACAGAGAGGGATTTTATTGCATTTTTCCAGGCCCAATAAAGTCCCCAAATTCTCCCCAGCTTCATTTATGTGTGGGAAAGCAGTGTTGCAGCTACTTGTCTGAGCGCAGGTAATCGGCAGGGAACCACGGGTGTGCACGTTAGGTTAATTGGACTAAATTGTTGTCATTTTAATAACGAGGTGTCTTTATGTTGTTTAGAACAGCTCTGCGAGGCAACAGGGTGTATTTTATATGAGGTCTCATTCTAGGACATTCTACTCACTTCGTAAGAACTCTCACGCCATGGAACACACACTAAGTTGAAGAAAAAGTAGGATCCTGCTGTCTTTTTGTTTTGCTTTAATGACCTCAATGAACAGGAAGAGAGCAGTTGCCGTGCAGTGCTTGGGATAGGATCCCTTGTAAAATATTGTTTCATTAAGACTTGTGTACTCACGGTGCGCTGTCAAAATTTCCTGTATGCTCAAGGTTCCTTGAGGTGTAGTAAATCATTTTAGGAGTTAATGTGCTTCCTGCATGAGCTCCTCAGGCAAAAGACCTGTAAGATGTTTAGTTACTGTAGAGTTCCATTGGCAGCAATTTAGCAAATGCCCCCATCTCTCTGTGTATTCCTTTTGCCTCCACAGGCAAATGGCTGAAGGTACCTGTGGGCATATTAATACCAGATGCATGACAGTCACTAGATTAATGATAAGGTTTAGACATCTGGAGGAAAAGAGGTAAAAAAAAATATTGAATAGAGAATGGGGGACTAGAGGTGGATAATGCCCTCTTCCTTAGATTATTCCTCATTAAACTACATTGAAATTCTAAATATTCTAATATTAGCTATGACACATTTTAAATGGGATCCTTTAAATACACTTTATGACCAAACAGTTGAGTTCATACATGGGGTTAACAGATATTGTTGTGATGCGCTGTAACTGCGTAGTCATACATTTTTGGAGAGGAAACAGCATTTAAAGAGCAGATCATATTATTTTAAAATGGATAATTGCTAACAGCAGCGATTATTTCCAGTGGATAACATTAATTGGATTTGCAAGCATATGACAAAAGAAGAAAACTACAAATTAAATGTTATGTCCGGCACTGTGCAGACATCGGACAAGTTGGTTTCAAGGCCTTCAAAATGACATTTGTTGTTGTTGTTGTTTTGTGCTGCCTGTAAAACTGGGCTGCATGTCAGCGCTCTTGGGCTCTGAAGGCCCCCACTGCTGAGGGCTGTTATCTGAGCTGCTGTGTAGCGCCGCTGGATCAAGCCGCCGCCTGCCTTCGAAAGGACCCTGCCGCCCCAGACTCGGTGCGCTCCCATCTGCGGCTCTGGCCAAGATAATTGGTGTGTCTGTGTGCGTCACGGCTCCTCTGTGCAAAAGCCCCTCCCAGCCAGCCAGCCAGCCACAAGGCGTCCCGGGCACACAGTCAACTTTATCTGCTGCCATCGGCCAGGGAAGCCCACCCACTCGCTTCCCAACATGCAATGCCTCCCTTTGTCCACTCAAGTGTTTCCTCTCCGGACGGGATGTGGGGGGAATGGCGTCAGGGAAGCCAGACCAATCATGAGTGTCCTGGCCTGCCCCCGGGGCTGTCTAGCCATAACAGCTGAGATTGTGAAACTCATGTGCAATCATGGAAAGGGAGAGAGGGAGAGAGTACAGGCTTGGCAACACTTTAGAGACTTTTTACAAGTCCTGTGATTGTCTGGCAGAGCCGCGTTGGGGCACTGAACTGAACACTGAATCAGGGCAGAGGGGTAGGAGGTGCCCACGATGGTGTCAGTTGCTGGTAATTTTGAGCATGCCCCTGCAGATTAAGACATTCAGAGGCAGCAATTTTGAGTTGGAAAGTGTTTTGAGGGAAGAAAAGTCATCTCTGGGCTAAGCTTATCCATACCCACTAAGACATTAACGCTATCCGAGACAGGCTTTCCTGCTTTAAAATAATGCCTGAGAAATAAAACGTCTAGACTTAACACATACATTATTAAATGCAACGTTCAAATATTTAACAGCAGCACTCATCGTTTGTATGATTTTCCCAGGCTGTGGTGTGTTTTTTAAAGTTGTTTTTCACAACCTCCTGACCAAACAAGGACCAAAACTACATTTAGTTAGAAACTAAAGGAACAAATGTATTCATCTTTCTTTGTCTCTACTTTTATAATCCAAACATATTACTGAAGCCAAGGATCGTTTGATTATTTGTTTTGGACATTATAGATTCCGGAACCAAAAGTAGCTAGAGAGAGAGAGAAAGAGAGAGCGAGAGACGCTTTGGTTTTTAGGTAAATTAATACGACAATTAGGTGATCCTGTTACGTAGTTTCGCTGGAGGCACAGCAGCATTAAACAAGATGGGTCACACTCAGCTGTCAGAACTCTTTTGTGATAGTGATCAAGCATTACTCGTATGCAAACCCTAGGAGAAGTTTAAAGTGACTGCAATGAGTATATCAACACATGGTATTTCAAATTATTTAAATTGTATAGATTTAAAAATACAAAGTTGTTTAGTAGCAAAACATGCTTGACGCAATAAACCATCAAAACAACTACATTTTGAAAGCTCTCATGTCCTAAGTCTAAGTAAAATGATCTTCCCCGCACAGTTAAATCATTATTATGTGCTATGACGTTAGCAGCTCTTGCTAACATTAATCCAAATTAGTCATGTTCTAGTTTCAGTGTCATCTGTACCTGTGGAGATGTCCTAACTCACTAATACAAAGCAGATTATTTTTGTTGCTGATTTGCCCCACTGCTGTTTTTTCTTTGGGCATCTATTTCAGTGAGAGCTATGCGGATGTTAAGTGTTTTTACTCCATAACTGGTCACGCGCAGCAGCTTGATATGACACAGGGCGATTGTTATTTATCCTGGAACTACCTCTCTCACTGTGTCAATTTGTTAAGTTTGGGAAAATATTAGAAGTGCACATGTTTACCCGTCTTCTCAGTGATGTGACTTGTACCTCAACACTGCCTTGGCAGATATGTTTATGGAAACTACTGATCTGTTTGTCCCCTCATGGTCTTAGGTCATCTTTTATTTTACTTGTTTTATTTTGTTCTCCTTTTCTTTTCTTTTCCCATTGAACAGGACCAATTTCTTTAATGAGTCACTGGTATGCTGCAGTCATATGCTGACATAATGATGGATAGACTAGCTGAAATATTGATACTGCCAAAGTATAAAAAACAGACAAATCTTATGGGGACACAGCGGGTTACAGCATATACTTCTTGTGAAACCAGCAACTGTTTCAGCCTAGCAGTCTTTGCCTTAAGACCATGCTTGGTGATAAAAACAGCTCAGGGGCCAACTTTCTTTTTTTCTTTTTAGATCCAATGGATTTGGTGTCCTCAGTGACTCTAATTTCACATTTTGAACCACTTAAAATCTAATCAAGTCAAACCCTCTTGTCTATCTTTCAGGTCCCTCTGGTGATTCGTGACACTCCTGCAAAACCGCTCAAACTTACCCCGGCCTCTGAGAGAGTGAATGAGTGAGTGAGTGAGTGTGAGTACTGAGTGCTGTGCCTTCATAAACCACATGTAAAATTGAACCGCCACAAAACATTACCTTGTGTCCCTCAAACGCCAGCCTGCCGCAGCATCACGGGGTCTTTCCACTGAGGTTTACAGGTCTGGGGGAACACATGCCCTCTTATTAAATCCACCCATTTGCATTTGGGGCAGACTGGAGCCCCCCGCCTCGGCGCTTTTTTATTGAAGCCCACCATACAATTACCCTGGCCTGTAATATGCAGCATATAGGAGGCCTGCAGGAGACAGTTGTTACCAATGGGTCACATCTCGCTAAACACCACTGGGGTTAACATGCTCATTGTAAATCTCCTGTGGAGTTTAATGTGATTAAGATGTGACTGCATTTTTCTTTCTGTATTGTCCCTTAGTAGAGTGTATCAGGTTGTAACTGTGCATTTTTCCACTACTTTGGTTTCCACAGCTTTGGCACTGCCTAAGGATGGGGTTACTAGGTGACTGTATTAAACTTGTCGACATATATTATGCTAAACACTCAAGGCCTGGCATATGTGGATAAGTAACACACACACACACACACACACACACACACACACACACACACACACACACACACACACACACACACACACACACACACACACACGTATGGCTCATTCATTGTCTCTTGTCTGAAACAGAAGTGTCAGAGGCTCCATTGACAGTGTGTTTTCTCAGGTGTGTGCGTGTGGCGCAGCATCCCTGCTAACAAGCTGCGAGTGAAAGGGGAGGAGGTGAGAGAGCTGTGAGGTGAACAGGGAGGATGATTAGAGGGTGATGATGACTGCCTGAGGTCTGCCACGCTGCTGAGGCCACTGGCGCTCCCTCTCTCCGATTCAAACGCTTTCGTTCTCTCTCCCACGCTTCCTCTCTCTCGCTCTCTGGATCTCTTGCTCTCTGACTCTCGTATTCTCTCTCCCCCGCCTCTCTCTCACCTTCTACACTTATCAGATTACCTCATCTTCTTGCTCGGCTACTCACTCACTATCTCTCTCTCTCTCTATGTTTCTTTGGGGCAGCTGGAGGGATTCCTGGCAGAGTGATTTGGGATTATATCATAAAATCACATTGCCAGGGATTTCCAACCAGCTGCAAGCCATCCACTTCAGCAAACAAAGGCCCCCATCGCCTCTCGCATCCGCCACCTACTTCCGCTGTCTGCCCCACTGCAGTTGTTACTGATTGATGCTCATTCCAAACACCAACTTTAGACAGGGGAGGGTTTTTTCCCGGCACCTTATTTTGCCACGTTAGAAGCCGACCGAGTCTACTGACAGACTTGTAACAGTGTGTGAGTCATAAAAGCTCAAATAAACAGGGTACATTTATAAGTCTCTCATCATCGCGGCCGTGAGCCCAGGGCTCTGCTGTATCCATTTAGAGCACAACCACACTCATATTCATATGCTTTCTGATCTGTGTGGTTTGGAAATGGCAATGGGAGGCATCATACCATAACAATATATGAGCCAACGTTTAAAAAAAGCAGAGAGAGAGCAAAAATGGGGCTCCTGTGCTTCAGGCTTTGAACGTTGCATATGGAATGCATTGAGAGTAGACCCATATTTCTTCAATGCATAATTTTTGTGGAGCTCAATGTGTTAATGGGTTCATTAACAACGTGGATACGGTAATGATTCCTTTTTCAGACGTTTAACGACATGATCAATCAGTAGTGGAGTGAATGGAAGAGAGAAACACTGAATCCTGAAACAACTGCACACAGGGCACTTTACAAGTCTCGTAAAAATATTATAGCCATACACTAAAACTCTTTTTGAACATCTGACATGGACTGATTGGCTGATTTCTTCCCTCTTGTGTTGCGAGCCGCAGTCTCACTGGGGTGTCTAACGGTCTGTGCTGTGGACCAAGTCCTATAACCTCCCTGTAGTTTCTAAGCAGTTGTGATGTGCACAGGGTTGAAAACAGCCCATTATGTCACAAATCCCTCTTCTCTAATGGTGTGTGCCAATGACCGTAACTTTATACTGACCCGTGTCTGTGGTGATAATGCATATAAGTCTAGAGCTTTCAAGAGCAAAACAAGGAGGTGGTCAGCTGGAAAAATCTGGATCTGATTGAGTACGGGAGAGCTTCGTGGCACTTGATGATGTCTCGTGAGGTGCAGGACTTGGCTCGCTTTGTGAACAGATCTTTGAAAGCCTGTGTTCACAGTGGCTAAGTTCCGCTCCTCTGAGGCACAGCTGTCATCAGTGTGGGAGTGCGAGGGCACACGACAGCAGACCATACAAAAGCAAACCAGAGGAAGCACCGGACTCGAGTACGGCAGGACACTACGGGAAGTGACCCACTGGGAAAAGTAGTCACAACTTTATGGATCCTCCAAGGGAGATTATAGTGTTGTAGCAGCAATTCACATGAATCACCAAACACACAGACTTTACACAAAAACAGACACTGTGGTGGGTAAAAAACACAATTTTAACAAATGTAAATGTATATATATATAAACTTCTACACTACAATATACTCAAAGAAATTTAGATATAGCTCTTACTGTGCAAATTAAATGTAGAATGTACATTGTGATATGCCACTCAGAGGATAAGCCTCCTATCCTGATATAATGTTATTGAGGTGGCCAGGAATGACTTACTGTAGCAGTCCTTATAACAGTAGGTCTTGCAGGGGATGTGAAGTGTTGTCCATTATGTTGAGCAGTTTGTGCAATATCCCTCTCTCAATAAACAACACTAGGGGCTCCAGAGCAGAAGAGAGCCAGCCATATTCATCAGCAGTTCAGTTTATCTGCAGCCCTTCACTTCTTCTCTCAGGATGGAAATAGTATTTATCTTAGTCCTGGTCCTCCTGATATCCACAACCATCTGCTTCGTCTTAGCCACATTTAAGAGCAGGTTGTTGTTCACAGAACCCCGACACACCCTACAACTACAGAATCACCCAAACATGTCTGCAGAAGACAGGACCAGTTGTATTGGAAGTCTGTGCTTAAAGAAGCTTTCCGGATCAATTGCTATTCGCTAACGATATTCTAGCAGCTAAAACTAACGAAATCTCTTGAAATGTGCTGACTTAGACATTATGACAAACTAGTAACTCAACAACTGTCCTAACACAGTCAAACGTCAAGCAAGTGCAACACAAGACAAAGAAAGACGGCAAATAAGCTACTTACTAGTTCGGCAGACAGTAGAAAGCCGGGTGGCGTCAGGCAATTTACAGTTATATGCCTATGGACCCTGGTATGGCAATGGCACGGAGGCGACTCTCTATATTAAGTCATTGTAGCACCCCAATTTTTTTCAAGCTGTTATTTTAAGGAAACTGCTTATCCTAACCCTAATCCTGAAGTATAATTGTAGCACCCCAATTTTTTTCAAGCTGTTATTTTAAGGAAACTGCTTATCCTAACCCTAATCCTGAAGTATAATTGTTGCATACTGTTACTTTAACATGGTGAAAGGGAAAGGTGAGAGTATAGTCCCCTGTGGTGCTCCTCTGCTGCTAACCACCTGCTCAGACACACCCCTCTGTCGCTCAATTTGTGGTCAAATTGTGAAATACGTGTTCTGTTTCAGATGTGGGAGTTTGGGCGTTTAGAGCTTTTCCATAGAAACAGTGTGATGGTTCTTCCCACAGCATATGGATGTATGCAGATCTTCTCAGACAAGAAGTAACTTGTCTCGTGAGTAATGTCTCTTATGAGTATTTTTTTTGCTGGAGAAAGGAAATGACAATCTAACCAGGTAACAAATTCTCATAAAGCCCAATATTCAGTAACATTGGTAGAATGTGTATATTGCCTACAACAGGTTTATCCATCACTTGCAACACTGTAGTCTGTTCTCTAGAGGTGAAAGGGGTTTTCCTTTCAACCCTTGCTACATACAGATTTAACAACAAAAAGTAGTTGAAATACATTCTGAAATATAATGTCACTACATCAAACCAACAGTAGGCAAAATGAGCTTTCTTGAAGCTACTGTGTGGGATAAAATAAAAATGACAGCAATAAAATTGTGATTGTTTCAGTCATTGACACAGTAACTCGAACAAAGGCACAATGTGCAACATTTGCTGGCTGAGGACTATACAAACAGCTTTCTAGACTGAGGGATGCCCCCTTGTGGCCAGAAAAGCCCCTTGTGAGGTTCCAGGACTGGGTTCAACCTCCTGTGCCTACTGAGCTGATAACAGTTGATTTAAGGCACACTGGCTCAGTTCAGCAGGAACCGGAGTTATGCCCCACAGAGACACTACAGCCAGCTGGGTGATACTGCCAAGGGGGTGTCAAGGCAGCAGATACTCAGTCAGCAACCAGGAACTGGCGACCGTGGAGGAAGGCTGCTCCTGTCATTTGACTCTTATTCAGATTATAAGAGCAGAGTTTTTCCAGACGTGTTAAGCCCACGTGGTGTATCGGGTCTTTTTGTGAATGCAAATATGAAGTAGAGAAATGAGATAGAATACTGCAGTCGCCGTGTTTGTTTGTCTGTCTGTTTTGTCTTCATAGCTGCTTGTTGTTATTTGTTATTGTTGTTTTTTCAATAAACGCATTTTTATAAAGCAAAACTACTGTATTTGCCTGGTTATTCTGCCACTGTGCTGTATACAATCATTATGGGCGAAAAAGCATTTACAGATGATGATTACAATTTCTCAATTTTCGTTCAGATGACATGCAGAAAAATGATATCTGCACTCGCATTTTCACATCAGTTTAACGATTCCATGACATCAAAATGTGTTTTTCATCAGGTTAGTTAGGAATCCATGGCAGACATTTCATAATAGGTTACATTGCAAAGACATAAAGCCGAAGGGAAACATTAGGGTTTAAAGAGAGCACATAGATTCAGAGCAGCTGTGCATTCACAGCAGTTACATAATGGCCGTTTAGGAGCAGTTTGCGTGTGACTGGATCATCTTCTTCTTATCCCTTCAGCCCAAAAAGGAGAAAGCGGTGACAGTTGCTTTTTGCTCTAATGAGCTGCAGATAGGAGCCAGGCTCTGGTTTAATGGGAGTGAAGAGAAGAGAAAAATCCTCCTCACTGTTTCTATTTGTGAGGAGCACGGCCATGTTTTTTGGTTTTCTTTACTTCTTTGCCACTATACCGAGACCTTACATTATAATAATAATACTTTAATTTTATATAGCGCTTTTCTAGGTACTCAAAGACGCTTTACATAGAGCAAAGACAAACTAAAAATTGACAAAGCAGCCAGTGATTGTCACGCTGGGGTGAGAGGCTCTTTATCGCACTCTGATCTTCAGACAGTGCAGTTCTAGGTGGTGTGACTGTCATTATTCCACAGAGCCCATCCATAACCCTTGACGCCATGTGGAGGCAGATTTATGACATGGCTCGTGTGTAAGTACAGGGTACGGCCATGTTGGGGCTGTCTGTTTTGTCTGAAATAAAAGACTAACAGCCTGATCTTTTAACAAACACAACTGCCTGAGGTCAAATTGGAATGCACTGTGACTACTGGGATTTTTTTGGGGAAAACTCCATTATCTTAAGCATACAACAGATATTTGAGCCGTGGGCTTCTGATTCTGGTAAAGCAGGCTGAAGTGAGTTGACTGACAAGGAGAGGTCCCCCTGAAGCTATTTAGCTAAAAGACGACGACTGAGCAAACTGGCTGACACAAACCAAATGTCAAGTAGATGACGATGACATATGCGCATACCTCTACTGAGAACCAGAGGCTGGCAGTCGGCCTTGCCAAGAGCAATTTAAGTAAGTGAAAATGGGCGAATGTAATCCAAGTGAACAATGAAGTAAGTAATCCCACCGGGACCACACACCTACCAACATATTCCCTTACACTAGGGCCTGTCTGTGACTAATCAGCTCAGCAGATGGTCCACATCAGTGATTAAAAAAAGACACTAGAAAATATGCTTAAAATAAAATGCCTGTGTGTGATAAAGATGGCACAGTAAAGATAAGGAATTCCATAACAAGATGTTTCACCTTATGTACAACGATGCCTATTTCTAACAATAGCAAAAAGATACATTTGGTAAAAGCACAGTTGATAAGACTACCTGATAATCCAGCAGTCCATACTCCAAATCAAATAGTGTCTCTCTTTTGTCATGGTGTTTATCCAAGTTTTTCATCAGTTCATTAAATGCAAAAAATATAATTTATTTTTCTGATGGTCTTCGCAGTAGGCGTTTGGTGTTTCTGGAGCACAAATTCACAGCGGTTCCACAGAGAACACTAGAGAAGCAGCTGACAACTATATCAATGGCGATTAAAGCTATTCAACAACAAGCAATGAAATCCATACTCTTATGAGGGTACACATGCATAGCTGCACGTTTGCTGATAAGAGTTTTGTGCTTAATTAGCTTTGCAGTAGCCATGCGGAAAATTAGGTTCACTGACTCCTCTGTCACAACAATGACTCAACAAAATCGAATTTACTGAAACCAACATGGGACATTGGGCTAGAGTTCACATCACTCTCGCCATACAGGCAGGCAATCTTCTCTGTCTATCAGCAAGTAAATGCAACACCTTAGGTGAGAGTAAGAGAGAGAGCATCAACTTTAGAAAAAGGTCTGATTGAGAATTGGAAACGAAATGTGTTTTGCAAGGTGGATGAATGAAATCTTGTGAGACACAATTCAGTCAGCATTTTATGAACATGCAAAATGAAAACAGGCTACTTCCTTTGTTCATGCCTCAAGACATTTACACAGTGGAGAGGGTAAGGGCTGTGAAGAGAGTAAGAGAGTGCTGGAACTGATTCCAACCACTGCATCACATGTCGGTGAATGCTTTAGCGCAGACTGCATTTTGAGTGGATTCAGCTAATCACAGGAGTCCCGCCATTTCAAAGCTTTCCTGGCAGTGGTGTGGGGCTTTGTGTGAAGGGGACACAGTGTTTCTTTTCTCACGTGTTATTGCTGCTTCCCCCCTTTTTCCCCTCAGTAAGACAGAGCCATAATGAAAGAACAAGCGCTGTCTTTCATGGTCACAAAAGTGCGCTAAGATGCGTTACATCACTGGATTCGCCCGGACAAACAGGAAGAGTTCAGCACTGTGTGTGCCCATGTCCTGTGAAAGCTACCCATGCAGCCCCCGACCATTTACACAAATCTCCAAACTGGGATAGATATTTTGTCTGCAGTGCCACAGTTTTGCAAGATTGGGATCTTCATGCTGGGTCTGACCTTACAATAGAAGACAGAACAAAAAGAAGGGCCTCTTTCATGTCTTTTGCTTTCTTGACCTCAGAAAATCCCAGTCTGATTATTTACAGAAATCATGAGTCAGTGCAGAAATGAGTCACAGTTAAAGAAAAAAAAAAAAAAAACTTCTATTCTATTTCAAGAATGTTGACGTCTCAAACATTAGGACTGTTTTCCTTTAAAGGTCTTCCATGTTGCATTTTTATTTTCTATCAGTAAAAGACCTGCCTAGAAGCGATACATTTCAGTTCAATTCCGTTAAATGCTAAAGTAGAAAAGTATCTGTAAATGGCAGATGGGCACTGTACCAAAATGGACTTGATGAATGTCAAAAGTGAAGAACAAACATAAATATAAATGTCATATATATGACATCTTGCTGAAATACCAGTTTAATATTGCTATGACATGGGCCTATATCACGGTATGCCTAAAACTGGAAAAACATGATTTTAAAATATCACGAATACCCAAGGAGTGAGTTATATGCGCCAATGTGCATAGTCCAATAACTTCTGACATTTGACTAATTTAAGGCATCCATATTTCATTCACACAGAAATAAATTCATGAATTTTAAGATGAGGATTTCCAAATAGAGGCAAACCAATCTGAGGAAGTCAAATGTGGGCTCAGGGACATGTGGTTCCAAAGTTGCCAAAAAAAGTTTCATCACATAAATACGGCATGAATTATTCCCTATCGTGTTTCTACTCGTCTATCTAACTGGCAAACCCCTCAATTTCACATCTTTACAACTGTGTTCCCTTCACTAATAGTCAACACACCAAGTGGATATGGATATGCGTTTACAGTGCCCCAACAGGCCCAGTGGGACTGAAACAAAGGGTGTGGCGGTGACCAGTCAGGATACAGACCCGGGTGAGTCAGCCTCAGCCTCGACTCCAACTGCTAGCCTTGGCACCAGGAGTGCCCCGAGATCGCTAAGACTACTCGCAGAAACATCCAAACAAACAGGCTGCCCAGAGTGCAGGGCACACACAGACACGGAGATCTACATGTGACTGCCAACCAACACTTTCCATGACTACAGCAACGCTCTGGCATCCTGTCTCCCCACCACCACCCCAACCCCCCCCCCCCCCACCCAAACTGAAGGAACCCAGCAGCATCACAGCGACCATAATGAAAACCAGCACATCCTCAGTCTGCAGTGTGTCTGTGTGTATGTGTTGGTGTGTGTGTGCGTGTGTGTCTGTGTGTGCATGCGTGCGTGCACACACATGGGTTGGGAAAATGGGTGGATAATTACGCCGTAGGCACGTAAACTGCGGCAAAGGAGGTTGGGGTAAATATGAGGCTGCCTTGTAATCAGAGGAGGATGTCTCGTTTCATGTTTCCTCTTTGTCATCTGAAAATAGACAAGAAGAAGAGCAGACTAATCGGGTGTCAAGGAGATATCGTCCTTAATCATTTCATACTTTTCCTCAGAGGCCTGGGCTTGTGATGAATGTGAATTTTGCCTGTTTCAAGCATGAAATGTAAGCAAACCTAAGGATTACAGGACAACAATGGTAGTGTCTTGTTTGCAGAATGAGCGATCTCAATCTCACAATGACTGCAATCTTATACCACCATGAAATATCAATGCAAATAAAGTCATTTGAGTCTCTCGCAAATGAACAGACAAGAATAAAGACAATGATGGCAACGTGGATTAGTGTCGATCCAAAGAGTGACAAAACCTCAGTGAGTTCTTTCCACGGAATAAGAAAGAGTAGACTGGACCTTCCTACTCTCAGCTATCTTTCTTTCATGTCAAACACACAACCTGAGGTAAATTAACCACAGGGCACTTTATGTATCACATCCAACTGTTCCATGACCATTAAACGAACAATGGGCATATAAGCACTTGTGTGATTTCCAAGTATCCCTAGGCAAGGAGAGCCATCAAGGTTCCTGGCAAAGTGCAGATCCGGCCCCACTCTACATCCACGGGGACTGTGTGGAGAAGGTCCACTCCTTCAAGTTCTTAGAAGCCCTCCTGACAGATGACCTCTCATGGTCTGCCAACACCTCAGTGACAGTAAAAAAAAAGCACAGCAGCGACTACACTTCCTGAGAGTACTCAGGAAAAACAACCTGGAGTGTAAATTGATGGTGGCCTTCTACCGCACCACTATCGAAAGTGTACTGACGTACTGCATCTCGGCGTGGTACTCTGGTTGCTCTGCAGCAGACAAAAGAGCCCTCCAAAGGGTCATCAACACAGCACAAAAGATCACTGGCTGCTCCCTGCCCTCCCTGGAATCCATTGCACGGTCCCGCTACCTTAGCAGGGCCAATAACATCCTAAAAGACTCCTCTCACCCAGGCCACCACCTGTTTACTCTCTTACCTTCAGGCAGACGGTACAGATCCTTTAGAGCAAGGACCACACGTCTTAGGAACAGTTTTTTCCCTACGGCCATCAGAACACTAAATACAGTCATGCACTAAACCTCACTTTATTGGTTGACTGCAAGTCACACATACCATCTTTGTATTTCTGTATTTCTTATTCTGTATACTGGTGTTGTATATATTGTATGAGTATATATATTATTCTGTTATGCTGTGTGCTGTTGCTGCATATATTGTTATCATTATACAGTATATACATAGATACTTTAATATATTCCACGGCGCTTTGTTGCACTTAATATTTATATATATTTTATGCTATTCCTACCGTTTTTA
Source organism: Sprattus sprattus (assembly GCF_963457725.1). Taxonomy (NCBI): domain Eukaryota; kingdom Metazoa; phylum Chordata; class Actinopteri; order Clupeiformes; family Clupeidae; genus Sprattus; species Sprattus sprattus. The sequence continues at coordinate 6,896,239 of NC_137923.1, forward strand.
GATATGCAATATTGTTGTGTTATATGTTGTTGTTGTGTTATATGTTGTCTCTCGTCACACCAACAGGAGAAGCACTCCAAATTTCGTTGTATGTAAATACAATGACAATAAAGGCTTTTCTTTCTTTCTAAAGTAGGACGTTCTGTACAGGTTAGAAGTCTTCCTAATTGGATGGTCCTAGCCTACGATAGAGCTTGTGTGTCTCACATGAGAGAGGCTTGTTATAGTGAGCATCATGGGAAGGGAGTGGTTTATGAAGATTTCCTGCGCTGATTAGGGAGATCCATCAGCCTCATTCTGCTGTTCCTTCATGCCTTTATTTGTTTTGATCTAACTCATGAGCCAATGTTCCCTCTCATCATCAGTGTGGCTCTGCACCCTGCTGTGGCCGTCTACCCATAATTCAATTCTCCTATGTTAATGTAATACGAGCTGCATATGGCTCCACAGGGTAAAGATTCTGACAGGACCTGTTGTGGTTAAAGGCAATAAAGCAATCGTGTTAATAAGTTGGGAGCTTGCATGCGATGCCTTTTTTTTTTGCCTGATTTATGTAATGTATTCCTTGCCACCTGCGCTACATGCTATCATTACAGAACAAAAGGACAACGGATTTGGATAGATCTCTTTTTTCAGTTTTCATCTTTGTAGAGATGGAAAGGAAAAGCTTCTCTCATCTGTTCCCCATCTTGACTGCCAGATGTCGCTTGCTTGTTTTCATTCTGCCTTGTGATATGCCTAATGCTGATTTGTAGTCCCACACTTCCTAATTTGTTTTGCTGTAGACTTTCATGGCTGTGTAATATACCATGTCGTTTTTGCCAGGAAGTGCCAGTGCTTTATTAGTTGATTATAACAAAGAGAGCGGGTCAAAAGGGGACTTTGGAGATCTGTCAGAGAAAAATGTAATTGTTCAAGGCATGTTTTACACACATGCTTTAGAGTCAGTCTATGCTATTTCTTTTGGTACTTTGAAAATGAAATGAATACATTATATAGAAATAAATCTACAGATTATAACTCTGCAATCCGCAATTCAGTTTTGGGAAAGTTGTTGATGTTTGTGCTCAACAACCAATCAAGTTACACCCCTCTCTTCCGTGCTCCTCAAGTACCGTGTGGCCGGGATTGTTTATGGCTCGGCCCAAGATGCTATGTTTGTTCCCCATTACAGAGCCAGGACTGTGTGCAAAGTTTTTCTGAATACAAACACTGAGCTAACAGCTAGAGAACCGTGAGAAAACATTTGATGAATTTGACCAAAAAAGAGTATAGGATTCGAATCTCAGCCTTCACTTTGAAATTCCCACAAAACAAGCAACTTTAATACTTTTTAGACAGTGACATTTTGGGTGAATTTGGATATCAGCCTACAGTTGAGGAGCTGAACAGATCATTTTAAATTTGCACAAATGTAATTAGGATGCATAAAACAGAGTATTACAGTTTAACTGTACAATTTACAAGTTGTTCAATCACATAAAGCCTTTTGCAAAATGAGGCATACCCCAGACAAAACGTTCACAAAAGTCACAGCTATATTACATTGCCACCTAGTGGATAGTTTATTTAATGCAACTAACTAGAAATTGGGCTCTAAATCAGAAATCAGACCTGATAAACATAATCATACATCTGGTGTTGAACATGTAGGAAGGTCCTACAGGTTTTGCATTGATCATTTATTTCACTACAGAGTATATATGTATCAATAAAGGGGGGAAATACAATAAATTAAAAAAAACAATAATACATATTTAAATATGCGTATTTGTATCTGAACATAGAATATTAATAATGTAATCAATGAGTCTGACATTCCAGAGTCACTTCAGATTAATAATACCATATTCAACCTTTTCTCATTCCACAGCTAACAAACAAAACCAAACATCTTAACAATATGTAGCAATAACATCATATTTTAGAAAAGATAGTACTATTATTAATACAGTTAGAGAGGGTTAACTAATACAACTTTGGGGATTACATTTTACTGAAAATAACTCAAGTCATGGTATGACACCTGTCAAGAGGATCATATGAGAGATCAAATTACTACTGATCCAGTCATTGCTACATTATACACGTCAGTGGCGGCTGGTGGTTTTTAAAGTGAGGGAGGAAGGACTGTGCGCCTGGTTGCCATTGGCCTGCTTATTCCGTTGGTGGCATAAGTATGTGAGATACAAGTTGTTTCAGGGTGTTTTTGTGGCCTACAGTACTACAAAATAGCAGGCAGGGATACAATTGATACAAAGCCACCAGTGTGGCACCATTGTACTTAAAAAGCTGGTGGGCAGCAGGAAAGGATGCAAAGCCAATTAGTCAAATCAGGCCAACTCTTGATTTAAAAAACTACATTCTAAATTTTGGGCCTACCATTACTAAAGCTATTGGTTATTATTTGACTATTTTTATTTTCAGCTGCAATTGTTTTGACACAAGACCAAAAGTGATGCCATTTAAAGTGCTCTGAATCATTCACTAACATCCTTTCCACAATATTAAACAACAAGTTACAAAGGCAACAAGTAAGAGAACATTATTTCAGAACTATTAACATGGGCTGTTTGCCTAACATTGTTTGTGGCAAAATTGGATGTTAATGGATGTTTCAGAATGTTGGTCAATGTGTAGGCTAATTAGAACAGATACGAAACACATCGCGTTCTGAAACATTCATTAACAATTTCCATTCAGAATGTCAGCTGAACGTGAACAGTCAGACTAACAATAGGCGTATGAACGATTTAAAAACAAAACAGTACAGCCGATTGTTTTTTTATGGTACCAGTGAGCTATAAGTATTTCGCATTCCAGTTAGCATTACGACAGCGGTTTTACCATTGGGTTTACTGACTTGGATTTTTGGAACAGGTGTCTCTTTTGTTATGATACTAACCTTCTCTCTGTAGCTCAAAGAATGAAACGGTTTGTTCAATAAAACATGAACAATATCTTCGTTCTCCATTGCACATCCTCTTTATTTGCAATCTTTCTACAACACTCTTTAAGGGTGAAGAGTTATCGATATCCTGCAGAATGGTTGAAGACGGCAACTTCTTTCGGTATTAATGTCTAATCCCCTCCCTCCACCGCCAAATCCATTGTTTATTGGTTAAGCGATGTTGGCGCAGACTCAGACGCTAGGGAGGTCTTTCCTCCCCTGGGCAATGTAAGTGAATGAGCCCCAAGAACCGCCAGTATCAGAGACAGATTACATTGATCTCAATGGGAGCCAAAGGGAGGACGTCCTCCGTGCAGTAATTTCTTGTTACGATAGGGGGTGCTAATGTTATTTTAACTCAGGGAAACAAATTATAATATGCATAGTATTAAATACTGATATCAAACTGCATTTTTAAAGGAATTTAGTCAGTTCAATTACAAAAATACATTTCTCAAAAAGTTTGGGGAGGTTCTTCCTCCGTTTCCTCAATGGAAGAACCTCCACTGATACACGTAGATGTTTTGCATGAAAACGCATCACATTGAACCCCTTAACAAGTGACAGCGAAACTTGCAGTCTTCTGCAAGTTTGTCCTCATAAACTGGTGGAAACGACAGCATGGTATTATAAATATGATAATGTGGTTTTGCTTACAGATACTCTGTACTTCGGTGATAGATGTTTTCACAAAGATGTCAGCTTAGTCTGGCTCTCCATGGTAACAAGGGAGAAAAAGAAAATGTCACAGCTGCGGGCTGCTCTCCCCTGACCCCAATCGACCCCAATTTAAAATGCATCAGTTAAATGACCTATTAGCCCACGAAACGCTGTAGTTGGATATTACCACAGGAGGAATTCATCTCTCCCTGACAATAGCCATAGCTAACAATTCCTGAAAACTACCAAGCCCCCCAAAGCACTGTCCACCTCTGCACAAGCTGATCATCAACAATAGCACAGCTGTAGGTGGTCACAATTGACTCGCTGTATAACAACCTTAAATATGTCATCTAGAGAGGCAAACAAACAGACTTGAAACTACAACAGAACATTATTTTTTTTTTTTACTTCCATAGGTAAATAAATCTGACTATGGAAGTTTGCGAAATTACACAATTTGAGCTACACATGCATGCAGATGGCATGGCTATAATACAACACTACTGTAGTCAGTTTTTATTTTTGGCTACTGCATAGGTTGGTGTAGAACTGCACACACTTGAATTCACTTCACCCCCCCCCCCCCCCCCCCCACCCTGGCTTGACTGCCACACACCCTCCTCCAGCCACTTAACATTTGCACTATACCTCACTTTCCTCCCCCCCCCCCTAAACCTGGCTTGACTGCCACACACCCTCCTCCAGCCACTGAACATTTGCACCATATGTCTTTTTAATACTGTATCACCTTTACTGCATTACCTGTATTGATTGTACTTTTCTACCTCATTCACTTGATTTCACTTTCACCAGTTTACTTTCACCTGCACTTTATATTCTTATCATAACTCACTCTTACCTCAATTGCTGCTATTCAATTCTGTTTATATTACAATTCTGTGTCATATTCTAACTCTTACATATCATATTTATTCACTTAGTCCACCCTACATTTGCACATACTCTGCACTTTTATTGCTATTTTGCACTTACTGGTTAGATGCTAAACTGCATTTCGTTGTCTCAGTACTTGTACTCTGTACAATGACAATAAAGTTGAATCTAATCTAATCTTCCACTGACACTGTGGGAAGAGCAACCATTGTCAACTGGTCATTCCAAAATCCATCCAAAACCCATCACACCAAACATTGGTGATATGACTTTCATTCAAATACTAAACAGTTTACACTTCAGATGTCTATTCAGCATGTCAGGAAATCATCATAATTCATAAGACAATGAAACACCTCCAGACAGGCAAGTTGAACCATTATATTGGGCAAACGACACAACTGACATATTTAGTCTATTTCTGAAGTCCAGCTCAAATGAGAGGACAGGAGAGATACATGATTTGTTACAGATGGTAGACATTCTACACGATAAAATGACTTATTGATCCTTGAAGTAAGCCACAACTTCAACAACTGAACATTTTGTCACCAGAAATGTGTTTAAATCTTGAGCAATAACAGCTGCAATTAGATCATTTTACAGATATTCATTCTCACATGTTTAGGTTAAACGTCTAGGATTCTAGGATCCAACCGATTACTAAAGATCAACAACCATTACCAGGGAGTCAATTTATCCTTGATTTGGCTTCTAAGTTAAAACTGGCTTACATTTCAAGTTCAGAAGAGGAACATTTTTAACTTCATCAATTCCCTACTCTGCCTATCCTCAGTACTGTACAAAAGTTGTAGTCACTTTAGTTGTTGTTTCACAAAACCTTTGTCGTTAATGTTAACGTTATTAGAATTAGTGTGTTAAAAAAAATCATATTTTATATTTTCAAACACTCTTTTTAAAAATAGTGAAGTATTCCAGTGAGACATTTATGTGCCGTTAAAAACAAGAAAGTAACAAAGTGACAGACCACATAGCATATTGAAAAACTGAAGGCCATCAGCTCAGAAATAGCAGAAGCGAATGCAATATAATGATAAAGAAAGAATCAAGACAGTCTAAATCCACTAAAGAAGTGGGGCAAGTTCTCCAAAATGCTTGAAACAACCTACCTGCCAAGAGCCTTACAGGGCTGTGTACCTCTAAGTGTACCTTTAGGCTGAATTGATGCTTTATTGAAGACAAGGGGATGTTGTACCAAATATTGATTTCATTTAGTTTTTTTGGTTTACTGCACTTTGTATGCTGTTATTTGGTAAAAAGTAAAAAAAAAAAAAAAAAAAAAAAATGTTTTTAAAGGCATCCAAAGTGTCTCAAACTTTTTCATGATACTGTAGGTTGCATCAACCTAAACTGTGCAACTGTGTATTCTTGTCAGTGCATAGGTGTCGATTTGGAATGTAGAAGACACATCCTCATGACAGCTGTCTAAATACTGTTTCACCAGCCATCAATCAGCCATCAATCAGCCATAGCAGCGACTCAAAATAGCAAATTCATATGGTTCTCCAGGGTCAGAAAATGCCATAATAAATGTGTTGTTGGTGTGAATGTACAAGTTGGCAACAGCATGTTATTGACACAAAGTGAAGCCACAGTGCCATGCTTTATTATAATTGACATGCTGCCATGGTATTCATTGACACTGAATTTTTTAGACTGTCTTCATTTCCAGCCAAATATTGGTGTTGGTCGTCACACTTGAGTTGCTGAAGAAAATTGAACACTTTATATGACAATATTTCCAGCCAGCCGTCTTGGCCTGAACCATCTCTGACGATGGCACAAGGAGTTTCACCCTACTTGTGGCTGGATGAGTAGAGAGGGGAATTATGCTAGGCTCTTCCTGCTCATTACTTTAAAAGGATCTACAATAGATTATTCTTCAGTTTTGATAAAGTTATGCTTAATAATTCTATCAACAACATAAAAGGATGTTGCAGTGCTATTCAGAATAACTCCAGTGAGAGAAACGTCCCTGGATGTAGGTGTGGCTGTCAAGCACTATTTAATTTCTCAGGTTGTGATCTGTCTCCAAAAGCTCAATATATTACATACTAATTATTATCGTTGTTAGTTTTTCTTTCAGTTAATTGTTGAATCAGGTGATCTAGTGATTGAGCATGGCTTTTAAGACACTACCACTGCCCCCTTGTGGTGAAAAATCTAAATCTAGTGCGGCTTTTGACACCCCTTCATTGTGAGTCAAAGGAACTGAATCTTTTTTCAGCACTCTGAGGATTTTTACTGTACGATATGTGATCAAGGTTAATATTTGGGTTATCAAGAGTAAAGAGAGACTGTAACTCCAACTCCAACACTCTCAGAGCTATACAATGGCAATAAAGGCTTTCGATTCACCCCCAAACCTTCTCTCTATTGCCTTTCTCTCACACACAAAACAAAAACAAAAAACACATACTTTAAAAAAAAATAGAGAAAAACATGTGCGTGTACTCCGGCCCACAAAATCACAGGCAGGCACACACTTGCACATGAGCTACATCTCACCAGCCTAGTTATCGCAAATACACAACTGTTCAGTATGACTGTGTCCCAGAGTTCCCACTAAATCATTCCAGCTGGTTTAAAAAAAAAAAAAAAAAAGACAACACTCATATTTCCATTGTTCCCTTCAAATGAGGTTCTGCTTAAAAATTCAGCCAACACCACTGATAAGATCTGTTCAGAAAGCATACAAGTTTTTATTGTCAGATTTGGTTAAAGCGTGCAGTATTGCGCAGACGATGCTAGGGTAGTTTGAGTGGAGTGCTTTGTGAGTCAAGCACTTTCATTTCAAAAGATACAGTATTTTATTTACATCATCTCCTGAAAATATTAGACTAAGTTACTTGAGGGAAAAGATGTCAGAGGCTTGGAGATACTAAAGTGTCTAAAATAATTCAAAATATTGCAACAGAGAATCGATCAACGTAGACAACTCCAGTACTTCAAAATCATTCCACGTGCCAAACTAACACCACTGTGCTAGTATTTCTGCTGATTCCCCCCTTTACTGGTGGCATCAAGAGAGAAGTTGATTAAATATCGCCACAAAATCTTTTATCACTGACTTGATTATTTGACTGTTTGCCCTTGCTGTGGGGATTATCTTAGCTTTTACTGCTGTGGATGGCAAGTAACTATCTTCTGAAATACTTTGAACCCATGCAAGCTGTTTGTTTATTATTAATGTTGTCTTTAGCTTGAATGTAAAAGTATAATGTGAGTACCATTTATCCTGCATTTGAAACATCTTGCATAGCCTGTTTTATTTCCACGTTTGCTAACTGAGTGTGGTCTAGTTCATGTTGGCGTTGCACTGATTCTTACGCCACTGCTCATTAGCAGCATTCTGACCTCACAACAACAAACCTCCCTCTTTCAACTCTCTGCACCCCCACCGCCTCGTCGTCAACCTCTTCAGCACACAAGCTCCGGCCGCCACACACGCTCGCCAGGCCACCAAAAGCTGACACATGACAAATCAAAGGCCTAATAAACAGTTCACACTGAACAATTTTCCCCAAAGGATAAAAATAAACAAATCTGCCGGCAACTGGGTGGCCCACCAGCTCTGTGTGAGGCCTCGCAGCACAACTGTTTCCTCTGAGAAAGCTTCCCCACCCCCACTCCCCCTGTCTCAGTGGGTGGCATTTGCTCCTTTCCAACACCACCCCCACAGCCCCACCACCGAAACTCCACTGCCACTGGGTCTGTTTCTCAGAGGCAACGCATCATGAGAGCACCCTACGGCGACCTTATTTCCTCAACTCCTCCTTTATCTCACTTTCTTTTTACCAAGTCTGGTTCCAAAAAGCACCAGAACGCCTCCGAAAAGCATTGAGACTTCCTTTTTTTTGTGAGCCAAAAGAGCCAGCGCTTTCAGACACATCAACTCACTGGCGGACTCCCGTCTTCCCTTACAGAAGAGGGGGCAAAAGTAGGCCTAATCCCTGAAAGCTGGGCCTCCCTGCAATAATGTCATAAGTACTGTAATGACACAATGAAGCAACATCCTGTCTCCGCTTGTTTGAATAATCGGCAAACTATTAAACACCAAAAGGCATATTTTAATCGGTGTACTAAGAAAATTCCACCAATTAAAAATATGCTACTTTCAGTCAGCTAGCAAGTGATTCATGTTTTCAAGTTATGACCACTGTCTTCAGAAGTATGAGAAGAACCCCATGAGCATAACTCTTGGCTTGTGGCAACAAAAAAAGATTATGTAAAGCAAGACAATGCAAAGGCCATCATTCTACTATTAGGCCATTTGTACAGGGAAGGGGAAGCCACTTTTCCAAACATGTCAACTTAAACACAAACTGATTAATGACATAACACATGGTGAAAATGATAATAAAAAGATAAAGTAACAAGAAAAGGTTCTATTTCCACTCCTGATCAAATTTTACCGGTTCTGTTTAATGAGAATATTTACACTAAACAATTCCAACACTGAATTACAACAAATAAGTAATGTTAAAGTGTTAAATCCCTGCATACTGTAAGTTAAATGCAGACCACAGTGGTCAGATATAGGAAGTGTGTGTGGGCATAAAAATGCTCATCAACTGATGCAGAAATTGGCATTCTTAAAATGGTAATTTAATGTGAGAAAGTGTTTTCTTCAAAATATTCTCACACGGAAACTCATACCATGTACATTAAATTGGTACCGCAGGAGTTTGCAATTTAGCAACAGCATTTAAAGGAAATATTCAAGAGAATCTCAATGGTTGTCATGCATTCCAAAGACGCAAGCATTCCTCACAACGAACATGAAATTAGTGGACAGTATTACACAGACACTTACCTATGTGGCTAGAGTGTAGTGTAGTGACTTGCAGCGGTGTCACACTTCAAAAGAGTTGTTGAGATTTGATATTGGGTGGGAAATAATATCCACATACAGTATATCCAAACAGTATATCCACAAACATCACATTTACCTCAAATATAGCCTTTCCTACTACTTTCCCCAAGTCTTTCTAAAGGCCTAAAGGAAATATGCAATGTTTCAACACTAAAGAATACAGCATTTATGAACTAAGGGACTGGAGAAAGTACATGACACTGAAGTCATCCATATGGTTTGTATGTGGGGCTCCGATAACATGGCTTATACAGCCCCCTTCAGCGAGGACCATTTTCCTATCGGTCCACTTCATGTGTTTGCTCGTAAATAGATGTCTCACCTGACTTTCCGATGTCACATCTTCTGCCGCACGTAGATCTATGGTTATGAAGTGCTCCTCCAACATCTGGGAGTGAAAAAAGCTAAGTTTATATATCAGTTGGTATATCAAAACATTACTCACACACCACCCAAGTCTAATCAGAAAAAGTTCCCACTATTTCATGCACAGGCAGCAAGAGGCTGCCCTTTGTTCCCTGAAAGGCAATCAGCCTGCACAAGACAAGTGAGCGTCAGTTGCCAAACAGTTTGTGGTATGTCTAGCAATATTGCCATTTCTTGTACCTCCGTGGAAGTATTTAAGCCATGATGAACGGGCATCAGTCTTGTATCTTTACATGCTCTCATCCAATACACAAACCAAGGCCGACTGGATCTCAATGGCGTCATCAGTGTAGTTAGTAGGCTATGTTGTAAGTTTGGTATGTTAGGTTCTCCCTCCGCATGGAGGTACAATGTGGAAGCTAAAAGGTGGCATATCTGAATATTGACATATAAAAATGCATTAGCCTACTTAATCACATCTAGTGACCAACACTTTTAAAGTACACGTCCAGTTTTACACCAACATATCAGACTTCCGGCGAGCACAGGCTAGGTAAGACGTATCCAAGGCCCTCTTTTGACAAATGTAATTTCTACCACACCCAAGGCTATACCACAGATAAAGGACGTTTCCACACTTTGGCTTAACCAAGGATGTTAGCAATATAGGGTATATACGGGCTTTGATATTAGCCTGCACTATAATGTTAGCTGTAACAGTTACAAATCCGACATTGGTCCCGCTTTTTAACTCGTAAATGTGCAGCTATTTTAAGAACAACGAAAATAAATATCAGAGGAGCCATAGCAAAGCTTAAACCTACAAAATCTTAGATTCCAAAACGTGACCAGAAGCAAGTTAGGCTACATTCGGATACAGCCAGAACGCAATTGCTACTATGCAGTTGGCATGATTAGCAACTGCAAACTTTAGCTTTGGTTACCTGTTGCTCTAAGGACAGAAGGTTTGCTTACATTTGCATGTAGGGCTGGGCGATATGACGATATATATCGTGAGGACGATAGAAACGTGTCTATCGTGACCTTTCTCCTCTATCGTTTCTATCGTGATAAACTTTTTTTCATAATACAGTCAGCTGGCAGCTTCAGTGGCTGCTAGCAACGTTTAGCTATCGCTGCTAGTTGAGATTCAACGGTGTGTCGCTGGTTTCCCTGGTAACGGACAGACGGTTAGCAGCTAGCCCTGGGTCTACTCTACCTTCTGATTGACGCTCTTTGCCCTGCCATCCACGGACAACTCAGTTTGACCCATCTCTCTGGACCATCGAGGTACTGGGTTCCAGTTTTATGGAGTTATTATCCTGACATTACACACACATACATAACAAGGAGCTCCTTCCCGAACGGAACGGCATTATACAAACATTCGTATCGCTCACACACACCGCCAGCACAGCCGCTTGCCGGAGCGGCACAGCACTCTGTGGATTGACAAATACGTCATCGTACGTATTCTGAGCTGTGACCATCGACTTTTGAACTCTGAACTCATACATCTATTCGGAACACAAAGAACTGTAAAATACATCGGGATTGTATTGCCATATTGTTATTGCATTAGTTAAGTTGTTTATTGATTGTATATTTATAGCAAGCGTGAACGAGAGAGTGATTGGGCATTAGGCCACTGATATTGAATGGGTATGAAAATAGTTATTAAAGCAAATATTTAGAGTAGGTTCATTGAATGTATCTATTTATAATAATTAATATTAGTACATGTCTTATTTAATACTGAATGGCTTTTATCTCTTCATTATATTTAATATTAGTCAATATTACAGGGGAGTGAGATCTTAGTTACACTCACTCTATACACATCATTTTAGTAGCGGATTAATGCTCCCGCTACATTTTTTCCATTATTATATCATTATCGTGATATATATCGCTATCGTGATATAAAATAATCCATATCGTAATATATGTTTTTTTCCATATCGCCCAGGCCTATTTGCATGTTATAACATTTTCTCGCCATAAAATTCAATTTTGTACACTGCATTTAAACAAGCTCACCTCTGAAATTACAATAAACGACTCCACCCTTAATGTAAACGACTTACAAATTAGAAACGTGAGTAGCTTAAAGGCCCATTGGTGGGAAGCAACTGACAGTGAAGTACATTTCCTCAAGTAGCCTACTGTAGGACTAGTATCTACAATAGTAGCTGCTTACACCTTCTTGTTCACTACTGAAAACATCAATGAACAGACACATTTATTAGAAGCCACTGCATTACCACTAGGTTTAAAGGCACCCAGTGCAACTTTATATAAACATTCAATGAAAAATAAACATTCAATTTCTAGTCTTTTTTACACGTAGTAAGTTTCAATAACTCCATACCATTACATATCGACATTCAAGGAGCAAAGATGAGACGTCGTTGTGTGGTGAGAACTGATAGAAAATCGTAAACAACAAAAATCGCCGGTGTGGAGAGGCCATTTTTCCATTGACTGGAATCCTGCTTTATTTATTGTAGGTTTCAAAAAATAAAGAAAATGGCGTTGATTGTTGTTGTTATCGATTTTCTATCAGTTCTCACACCACAAGGACGTCTCATCTTTGCTCCTTGAATGTCGATATGTAATGGTATGGAGGTATTGAAACTTACTGCGTGTAAAAAAGACTAGAAATTGAATGTTTACTGGGTAAACTGGGTGCCTTTTGTAGGGGTGCCAAAGTAGTCACTCTGGATGTGTATTTATCTATCCTTGTTTCTCGGCCATTAAACACATAGGGGAGAGTGAGGCAAGATGATCCATTTTTATAAAAACTTAAGTTGACCTATAGCCAAGGGAATATGAGACAGAGATAAAACTAATGTATACAACACAAGTTCCGGATGTGTGCCATCAGTGTCGTGTGCTGACAAAATATGGGCCGGTAAGTTGATTCAGCTGACAGGGTAAGTTAAGCCATGTGAAAATCTCTCTCTCTCTCTCTCTCTCACACACATATTTAAGGAAGATGCTATTCAAAATGGCAAAACGAGTGATGCTTCTACGTCCTCCACAAGGAGGTTCACACAATCTTGGGCTACTTGCACAAGACTGTGGAGCCCCTATCTGTTTTTCTTCTGTAATTACCTTGCATGACCACTAATATGCTACATCAAAAATATGAAATATAATGTCAGATTAATTAGGATAAACAGTCATTTAAACACCAAATATTTGACTTAACTTCATGTAAACCAGGGGTTCATCTAACCCCCAAGGCTCTGGCTCGATTTGCTCCACATCTACCATTTTGAGAAAAGTGCTTACTCTAGCAACCCAGAGCTTCACTTCTGCTAATGTACTCACATGTTTTTACACACTGCCAATTCATCAACATATCTGATATAACTTTTTAAACTGAAAAAATACTTTTGACATGAGACTGATTATACCTGATATGCCAATACATAAATAAATGTGTACAAAAATATGCTTATCACTTGATTTTTTTCTTCCTCAGCAAGATGAAAATCGAGAATACAAACTAAATTTAAGGGTCACATGACAAAAAAATTGTATAGATGCCCAGATACAGTTGGTGGTTTAACTTACCCACAGATTCATCTTAACCCAATCTCCACAAGAAAAGATGCAGTTACTCCCTGGAAGAACCCCCCTTTAATGATTCATTCTTTGCAGTTCAGTTGTTCAATTTATCAGTTAAATTCACCAATACAATGTTATCACAGTTGTCATAATTTACTGTATGGTTGCATAGACTCCCACTAGTCACCCTTTTTTGTGCTGGTTTTTTTTTCATGAGGTCAAAATTTACTGTTGGCTGAAATACAAGGTCTTTCTTCCATGTTACATAACAATTGACCCTCTGAGACGGTAGTTTTTGATATTTTAACCTGCTATTATATGGCAATAACCTCCACCCCACTTCACTTTGGCAAGCTGCAAACATCAAATCTGGAGAACAATCCACTAGAACTGCCAATAATTGAATCCACACGATGTTTGCCGCAGAACACCGTTGGCCACTGTAATCTAGTCTGTCATTCCTACAAAAAACACACACACACACCTCCTGTGACCTGTTATGTCACTGACGATTGGGAATCTTTCATCTGAGCCGAAGATGGGCAGCCCATGCCTGCTGCATTTTATGATGCACAATATTGTGTCTTCTTCTCCCCAGGTGAATCTTCAGGAATTTTTCAAAAGGAGAGGGGGTCAGCAGGCTAGGGGACACATGCGAGGTATTCAATCTGGAAATGTGTTTCATGTGAGCAGAGGTTTGTGTCTGTTGGCCCCGAGTCTGTTTCACTCTGCTCCCTGGATTCCAGCTGTCCACATGAGTATTTTCTCAGTGTGCAGAAAATTGGCAGTGGCCACTGCTTGGTTCCCATCACCTCCACAGACTAAATAAACAGCTGAACCACCCAGCGAGGCCTGAATTGGTGGGGAGCGCAGCACAACTCTTGGTGTTCTTTTTCACTTGACCTAATTTGTTTTTTTTTATTTGTTTATTTGTTTGTTTATATAATTCCCTGGTCTTGTCTTTTACTTCTTGGCTGTTATCTGTGGCTGGGGCAAGATTAATTAGAATCCTTCCACACTAGATATTTACCCCCCCCCCCAAAGCATGCCTTACTGTGTATGGTTATTATATAGGTAGTCACAACCAAAGTGTATAAGCAAAGTTTGATATTTTTTCCCCATAATTCTATTTACTCATATTTCCCAAAATGGAACTTTTACTATGCTGCTGAGGGATGCTGGAAGTTTCTGTTTGTACACAGGCAACTGTCCTGTTCTTTATGAACTCAGGGAATGTGATAAAATGTGTATATTGATTTGGCGTCATTCAAGATTTGCCATAAAGTACCCTTAAGGGTCAGCAATGGCAATTTACACTTTTTGTGACAGCATTTAGTAAGTCTCCCATGTTGTGTTGGATGTAATCCATACAGTATACTCTGAAGAAATACTCTGGACTTTGAAACTGCTCCAGGCTCTGTAGTAGTTGGAGAAAAGCTCAAAGCTGTGAGCTAAGTTTCACATAGTCAGGACAAAAAAACACCCAAGAAACCTAGAATGATCTGCTTTTTCACCATGTAATTGTGGTGATAGCTTAACATTGTTGTTCATGACAAGTACCTTAGAAACCTCCAGCAGTATGTCTCATAGTCAAAGCAATACCTGTTGGCTTTAAAAAAAAATTAAAAGTTTCCTTACATTCCCCTTGCCTTCAGGCATCTTTTTGACAGCTTCAAAAGTGTGGTTTGCTGCTGCCCTAGATTCGTTCTCAGATTTGACTGAACAACCTGAATTGCTCCCCCCGTGTGATGTGCCATGGCCACCAGGGTGCACTCACATATCACAGGCAGACATCTCCCTTGCTCTTTCCCCTCTGCTTGTCCTTGAGGTCTCAAGGTACGTTCAACACGTTGACTCAACAGTGCTCTCTCATTGGGTGGCTGAAGTTTTGATGTGTTGCTTAGACCTATCTGTCCATTTAACGGGTCAGATGTTTGTTGGATTTGACTGAATACACTTTATTACAGTCTGTGTCGAATAACACAATGTGTTATTTTATACAGTGTAGAGTTTAATTGTGGCTCATACAATGCTCCGTCTTCATCAAAGTGTTAAAATTTGAAATGGAAAAAAGTATGTATATTTTTTTTGAATAATGGAAAGTAGAGACACACCACTCCACACCACGCCTGCAGATGGGGGGACTGTGGTTTTATGGGTAACACAAGAGTGGCACGGATAATGAAAACAAACACAGAGCGCATTATCTTTGACCAGAAATCCAGACGTACTAGGACGGACAAAAACATAACAATACTACTGAAGAAAGGCAGACTAGCAGTACTGGTACTGAATCAAAAGTTATGTGTGTTCTGCTAACTTGGTCATTTATCATCATACACAGGATTATTTATCACACAATGTTGGTCTGATTTTCAAAAGCCTCTGTGAGTGGTGTGCAGATTTGAGTGATTTATTGGAAAGCGTGGCAACACCCGTGCAGATTTCCCCTTCTGCACGCTATTTAAGAGTCTGGGTTTCCCCATCTGGGCACGTTTCTTTATCCTTTTACTTCAGAAGTCTTGTAGAAGCCTTCAGCACTGGTGAGACTGAGGTATAATAGTTAGAATAATCATAATGTTGCTTCCAAAGAATACTATGTTCAGTAACTTTCTCAATATGTATTAAAAAAAACGAATTCTAGATATAGTTGCAGGGGGAGAGTGTTTGCTTCATATAAGATTCAGCACTGTTGTCATCTTTCACGCTTAAGAGAGAGACAAAAATGTACCTTGCCCTATTGGAAAGGGCAGTGGCTCAATGAATCTTAAATATGGTTAATAAGAAATCCATGTGTGTCTCGGAAGACAGGGCTTGGCCCAGAGTCTACATGTTGAGCATGAGGCCGGTGTGGTCCACTGGGCCCTCAGTGAGTCAGTGCAGGGGCAGACACACACACACACACACACACACACACACACACACACACACACACACACACACACACACACACACACACACACACACACACACACTCACACACACACACACACACATTCACACACGTGCATACATGCATGCACGAACACTCACAGAAACACACACTGACACACCCGCACACACACACACACACACACACAAAGAGTGTGAGGGAATAAGAGACTGCCTCATTCCACTGCAGTGCAGCAGTGATGGATGTAGGTGTTGAGAGCCATGTTGTTTTGGATATTGGGCCTCCTCCTGCCACAGGCGAACCCCTTTGGGCCTAACATGCCAGATTAAATACATCTCTCCGTGTGACTTCAAGAACTCCACTCTGCCCATTCACTTGGGGTGGGCACAGATGCATTAGCATTTTTGCAATTGCTCAATGAAGGACTAATGCAGTTACATTTACAGATCTAAGCTTTGCTTGAAATGTATTTTTAGCGTGAAGTGGCTGTAAGAACAGACGGATCACATTTTTTCCCCCACACAAGATTATTTTACTCTGGCTGTTTAAAACAACTACCCTCAATGAGCTAATCATTGTGTCTCACCAACTCACCAAGTTCTCCTGAATAGATCCCCCTGGTGGTCATAACTGTTATTGCATACTGCACTATTGTGTGTATTTTGTCATAATGGAGTAAATTAATTTAAAACAGAATTAACCGTCTGGTCCACCCACCTATTTGGCGCTCTATTGTGCACTATTGTAACTTTCACACTCACCTATTTGAACAATTTTAAAATAAAGACAAAATAAATAGGGGGGCTTTTGTAATGTGCGTATATATGGAGTAAAAAAACCTCTACTGGGTGTTCATGAAGAGAAAAAGAAAGCCCAGAACACACAAGGACACATATGGCACAGCTCTCCCCAGTGCAACACAACATGTTTTGCTGGCCACATAAAATGGCTGTGCCAGTCTCTCCTCTGCCTTCATTAGGTTTTATTACCTCTCGCATGTGTTTAATTATAATCCAAGGCGTGCTTTTAACCCAAGCTGCCATACAGTGTGCACCACCTTATGATTATTCCCCCTCCAATTTAGAACTCTGTCTATTTTGTACCCTGGAGTGTGGTGTGCAATTTGTAGAGAGCAGCCTAGTGAGATTAGCTTCCCGAATGGAGCCCCTTTGCAGGCACACAAAATGCAACCCCAAATGTGGCTGGCATTCAGATTGTTATTGTTTCAACCAAACAAACCACTTCTAAACACTGGGTTTGCATTACGAGCTCATATTTAGGCCCTTCTGTAAACATCGCAGCCCAGAATGAATCAATTAAAAAGGCATTATGTTGGTTCCTGTTTATTTAAAACATGTTTACACTGCAGGGGCCTGTCTGAAAATTCATATTGTTCCTTCAGTCAGACGGCAGCAATACATTCCAAACACATTTGTTGGTCTGAAGAGAGTTTTGTAAATATTGATCCATTCTCTGTATGATAAAGTGAAGTCAAAGGGTTGACTTGGACAGTTGGCCGTCTCAAATATCCATATAGATGTAAGATGACACATGCAAGGAACTGTAGGCACGCTGTGCGTCACACTTTAAAGAACACCACAGAAAGAGTTGCAGCCCCGTGCTGGAGAAGTTTTAAAATACCGTTATTCTCGCTTTCACCAGAAACCACCATGCATGCAGGCATGGGCCCTCACGTCTGGCAAACGCAGGTCATTCTGGATGTAGCAAGGAACGACAAAAATGCAAAGACCAAAAAAGTCACTGTAATGTAATAATGGAAGACTCACTGTAGAGATGGATTTGGGATTTTTTTTTTTTCATCTCTCAGCTTTTGACAGTTTTTTCCCCCCAAGGCTTTGTGAGTGTGAACTAAAAATCAGAGCCAGACAAAATAGTAAACCACACACAGTCCTGACTAACACACACAGAGACACACACACATACACACGTCAGACTAATCAGCCCTATTGAATTCAAACAACAATGGGCGCTCATCCTCTGGCCACCCAAGTAGCCCAGCAGATCATGTGTTTGCTCTTTTGTTCTCTCTCTCCAGCCTCCTCCTCCTCCTCCTCCTCCTCCTCCTCCTCCTCCTCCTCCTCCTCCTCCTGCTCCCTGGGCCAGTCCTTTAAAGGGGCCTGTGTAGCCCTAAGCTTATGCCACCTAGATGCAGCTATCTGTTGTTAAAGATGTCAGCTGTTATCTCACTAACCCATATTGCAGGCTATATACGGGGAATGGGGGGGATGAGTCCTTTCAGCTAGTACCAGCTGTTGGCTCATGCCCTGACCTCCCCCCACCGAAACCACACACATACTTATACACACACACACACACACACACACATGCATACACACTTTCTCTGTCTCTCCGGGGTCCATGTTGCTCTCTCATCTCTTTGTCAGTTTCCGCACTAATCTGCGCTGATAAAGTTTGCAGAAATGAGTGGGGAGAAGAGACACAGAGGTTCCTCCCTCTACAGCCCTCCCCCAACACACACACACACACACACACACACAAATTGCTTGTGTCCTGCCCCCCATGATGCCACTCACGATGCTTGGCTCCTGTGCCTCGACCAGCAGGACATGAATGAAGTGGCTTTATCACGGCTCCCATCAGCACACTCTGCATGCCAACACGCCACGGCACATCAATGAGGTCCACAGGAAGGGCCCGTTAGCCTACGTCAGACCCCAACATCTAAATACTTCCAGTGGAAATTGTTAATCATCCTCTGGACCTCCAGTGAAGCCTAACACACACACACACACGTACACGCACACACGCACACACACTCGCTCACCCACACACACACCAACCTCCCCCTGCCAGATGCCAATGGCATGTAATTAGTGACAGGGAACTCTGTGTCTAAAATACTTTTATCCAAAAGCAATGCAACATTTTTTCATGAAGTTTAATAATAAGTGTGGTTTCAGGGCTAGACTGCATTGACTGCAAACACTGACGGGGTGACCTCTAAAGTCGTAACTCTCAAAACAACAGGGTCGCAAAATAAACCATTAGACCTTAAATTCTTAGATACTGGAATCACTCCACAGCATGAGGTTTGGTATTCTCCATACGAGCTGTGGTGCGTGGCTACACAGGAATGTGATCAAAGCTGTAGCCACTGTCATTATTCTTGAAGCTAGAACTCACAGCTAGTCCTACACACGTAACTTGATCCTCTAAACAGGGATCAGTCAAGCTGCGTACGGCACCATCCAGGAGGCCACACTTGCACCCACCCTCTCTCTCTCTCTCTCTCTCTCTCTCTCTCTCTCTCTCTACCTCTCTCTGTCTACCAATCGCTCTGGGGGCCATGACAGTAACTTCAAAAGCCAGGGAGAGGTATCAGATTCAGACAGGTCCAGGGTAGCTGACAGATGAGCTGCTGTTGTGGGAAGCGAAGGAATTTACAGCACACAGCACACGCCTTTCATCTCCATAGGTGGCCATGTTGTGCTGGGGGTGGGGGGGAGGGGCAGCCGCCCGCTCCTGTGAGTCATAACAATCAAACAGGAAGTGAGAAGGCTCGGCCCCTCAGGTAAATCTGAAGAGCCTCGTCTCCAAGACTTCAGTCCTCTGCAATAGCTCACTCCTCCTAGCCTCTAAGGGGTTGTTAAGTCATCCATGCAGAGCAACGAGACCAGATAGGTAGATTCACTCGCCACATTCTTTCCACACACACACACACACACACACACACACACACACCCCACCCACCCCCCGGACATGTTTCAAGTATCTCACCTACGACACCACAGCTATTCTATCTCATGAATCTCAAGCAACTGCAGCTCAGGATGTCTCGGGTTCAGGAACACAAGATTTCACCGAGATGAACATTCCTCTGCTGTTTACTGGGAAATGCGTTCCAAGCAACACCTAGCAGAGCATAATGCAACCCAAAAAAAAGACAAAAGACAGGATTTTTTTTTTCTGTTTTTTTCTTTAATGTATTTTGTTAGTTAAATTCCTATAAAGGGTGAAGGACAATTATGGTCACACAAGAGTTCTGTTGTTGTTTGTTGAACATAGTTTTTTTCTGAAGTCACAGTGTTTTAGACATCAACAAAAAAAAGAGAAACAAATCATCGACTTTTCATGAAGAAGGAAAGGCCAGGAAACTACACGAAGGTGGACAGCGTCAGTCACACCTCTCCTTCATATTCCAAGTGTGCTGTTCTCTCCGAACCAAATACAACATGGGCGGAGCACCCCACTTCCACCCACTGTGGACTCCTTCCTCTGGCCTCAAAACAAAATCAAAACAAAAACAAAAACAAAAACAAAACCTCAGCAACAAATAGATATAATTATATATATATATTTTTTATAGATAGATTTATATTTATAATATATTTACTCTTTAAAAATAGAACTTCAGTCTAAATGACTAACATCTGTACAAACTACAAAAATAAAAATTTAATTTAAATAATTTATATGGCATGACATACATTTCAAATAAAACTACAACCCTATGCAGGACCCCCCCCCCCCCCACCCCACCCTCTGCCCTTTTCACTCCTATAATTTACACACTCCTGTAGTTTAGCTGTGAATGTAGGATGATTTCTTGACTCTGTTTAGTTTCTTCTTGCGATTCAGTAGCTACTTAAAGTTTCTTGTCTTAGAAAAACATAAGCTGCCACTTAAATCTAATACATGTCCCTGCTTTTTTTTATGTAACTGGCAGTGATGTGACCAATACTGAAATGTGTGATCGTTGCCTCAACCCCCCCCACCCCCCCCCCCCCCCTGCTCAATAAACACTGCACTGAGTGAAGATGAACATGCGACAGTAAAGCCTTCACAGACGCACTGTCTTGAGCCACGTGATGTGGCCGCTGTTATGTGGAGCACCAGAGAGGCCCGAGGCCCTTTCCACGGCAACCCCTCTGCCTGCCTCTGCCTCCCTGCCCTCTGGCCTCGTGGAAACACGCTACCTAGTCAATGATGATTGCACGGGGCCTCGGCAGTGTACGCTGAACCCCACAGCAGCCAACCAGAGTAAACAACACAATAAAAAAAACCTCCCTTTGCATGTATATTCCCTTTCAGAAGGAAATTGGGTGGAAAAAGGAAAATCTGTCACATATTGCCCCCTCCCGAGTCTACGCATGGGATGGGTTATGGAATGACAGAATTCCAGCGCACCCAACCGCTTAACATAATCCAAAAAAAAAAATAAAAAACCCTAAAAGGTTTATCTCGCAACTCCTTCAAGTAGTAAAACACGTTAACTGCAAAGAAATGACACAGAGATGAGGTGACAGTGTAGCGATTGGAGAGGATGATGGAGGTGCTGTCAGTAGTGGACCTCCACAAGAGCATCCACCATGCTGCATGCCACCCATCAGAACCAGGCCCACAGCACATTTAAAGATGGAGAATGTGAGCCCAGGTAACAGACAAAACAAATGTGCTACATGTACGCGCACTCTTGGTGAACCATGTGTGCATCATCAGCTAAGGACCATGACGAAAGGTGATTCAGCTAGTGTTAACTGAGTCCCTTTCACTCGTTTGTTACCATCTAGACATAACTTGTGAACAACAACATAAAAACAATAACAAAACAAACAAAGAAAAACACCCTTAAATTATAAGGGGCCACAAGCAACCTCAGAGTGAAGGCATGGTTGGTTGACATGAGGGGAACATATGGCGCACCCAGATACTGACATTTAAAATGTAAAACATGAACATTTGAATGCACAGTTAAACAGAGAAGAACGTCACGAAGGCACAATGGTTGCTATTGTTAAAAAAAGTGTTTGCAGATACAAACTTGTGGGGAAAAAAAACATCAAAACAAAACAAAGGAATCCCACATGATTACTTGCTATGCAAAATATGGGGCAGTATGACAAAAGGACATGGAAATGAGAACAGAGTCCAGGTATTTCTGTTTGTTTGCATTTGTGCAGTGCAATCAAAGACAAGGCATCACCTTTGAAAAAAACAGAATAGCCTACTATTGGCTGCAGTGTAAGATCTTGTTTTTTTTTTCAATTTACAATTTGGGGGAAGAGGGTACTGCATATTTTCAAGGCAAACCATTTCAAATTTGAAGTGTAGCAGCAAAATAAGAACAGAAACACTGACCTTTCATTTTCAATAACCTAATATTTACCATTTCACTCTTTTTACACATTTTGTATCTATACACTGGAGGAGACAACCCCCCAAATCCTCTTATACATCTGTCTTTTATACAAGAGAATACACACGTTATACAGTACTCTTTTAAATAAGTTTTCCCTCTTTTTAGTATTAAAATATATATTTATAAATTTATATATATATATTTTTTTTTAAACAAGACCTTTTTAATATCTTTTTTTAAAATAAATCCTCTTGTCTGTGTGTGAGGTCTATTTACAGTTCAAAGTGGAAAGGCTGGAGATGGGGACTTCCCAGAGACAGCCAGAGACAGATTCCAGACAAAAAAATTAGGGGTGGGGGTTGGGTAGTGTCTAGCAATCTTTGGCTGCTTGGATCCGAGGACCACCTGGAACACAGAAGGGTGGAAGACAATGCCATAAGATTGGGGATGATTGTGTTTCAGGTTAATCTGAGAGTGAGTAACTTTCATGCAGAAAACGTTTTTTCCTCGGAAGAAGCTTAATTACCTCGAGCCTGGTTAGCTTCATTCTGGTTCTTTTCTACAGATTCCAGGTCTTGGAGTTCCAAAGACTCTGTCTTGTAAGATTGTGTGGCTTTCCCAAATGACTGAGAAGTCCTTTTTGTCTCCTCAAAAGAGTCCAACTCAGTGTCTTCAAAGCCCTCGTGCATGTAACCCTGGTACGACCCCGGCAAACTGGGGTGCACTGCCACCGTCACAGAGGCTGTGGCGGTAACCATGGTAACAGCATTGCTGGGCCGCTGCAGTATTCCCGTGCTGTGGGCCGGAACATTAGTCCTGTTTTGATGCGGCCCTCTGCACTGCTGGGACCCGAGGCCCGAGTGATTAGTCCTCCCAGGGCAGTGGGACCTGCTGCTGGGTAAATGTTGCCTCCTGGGTCCCTGGTACTCGTGCTTGCTGTCCCATCTGCTGATCTGAGAGCTGACCGAGTTCACTGCGTTCTGGGCGGACTCGCTCATCTGATCCTTCAGAGTGCCTGGATTTTCACCGTAAGGCTTCACTACCTACAAAAGAGGAAATTAGCAAAATTCATATGGTTAGGGAACTGCCCAACTAACTGATGCACTGACGCAAGTAAGAGAAGTGAAGATCCAGCTTTGACAGAAAGAGAAACAGGGTGGCTTACTGTGAGTTTGGGGAAGCTGGGGTTCTTGCTTGCCTCAAGCAGGATGCGCGAGGTTGGCGCAACGGTCGGCGGGGTGATGTATGCGCTCCTGTCACAGTACTTGTACTCCTCCTCGCCGATCCCAGACGTGGTGGTCGTCTCCGAGTAGTACTCCGAGTCGGACGACTCCGAGAAAGCCTGCTGACGCGTGCCCCTGGGATTGTGCCCGGCGTAGTAGCTGTGGTGACTCATGGAAGGAGGGAGGGGCTCCGGGGAAGGGGTGGCCATGCGGCTGGCGTTGTTGGCAGGGGTGACTTCAGCGGGCGGTCCCATGAGAGAGAGCAGCACAGGCAGCAGCACGAGGCCGTTCAGGACGCCCAGCAGCGTCAGGATGGCCAACACAGCAAAGAAGTATCTGGAGAGAGAGAGAAAAATAAGGTTGAGGTTAATGGGAGACATTATTAAGGTGGAGTGATAGCTAAAACAAACACAGTCACACTTGGGCAGGGGCCGTGCAGGCAGGGTGAGGAATGTAGGGTAGATGTAAAAGTGGTTATGGTGATTCTTTCTCCCCCCTCTCTTTCAGTCACACTTTCTTCTTTTTCTTCATGTTACTCCTGACTACGTCCTCTCTCCTGGCGACCTGACAACACCGGAGTGAAATTCCTAGAGATTCCATCTTGGAACTGAATGCACTCTAGGTCTCTTTCTCCCTCTGTCTCTCCTGCTTTCTCTCCCTCTGGAAGCCCTCATCTATCACCACAGCTCTGCCACTTCCTGAAGAAATGCGTTTACATTAGCGAGCACATCCTACGCGTCAGAAACACTCTGGCCCTCCCCTGCTCTCTCCATCTCTCTCTCTCTCTCTCTCTCTCTCCTTCCTACCCCTCCCTGTGGCCCCAGGGTTGCTGCTGCTGCTGCTGTTGCTGCTGCTAATGTAATTTTCTCCTCAACAACTTCATATCCCATCTCAATCAGATCCCATTTCAGCATGGCCAGGGCACACCGTCTCTCTGTGTTTACGCTAGGCAGGACAGGGAAGGCTTTTTTTTTTTCAATACTTTTCAAGTTTTGTCTTCCTTACATTTGTTTTGTTTTTCTTTTGTAGGCATCAGTTCCGTTACACCCCAGTCTTGTACCACAGTAACTATGAAAGGCATGTCTACCCACTCGCAGCCACAGCCCATCACTACACTGTAGCTTTCAATTCAAGCCTGTCCTTAAGGGGCAAAAGATCAGTGTTGACTAGAGCAGCCCTCTCCGACACAAGTGGCTGACATCGCTAACGCGGAGGCCTTGGCCTTGTGTAATGAAAGGGGCCTGAAAAATGAGCTTCTTAGCGGGCCAGAAAACCAGCAGGAAACACCACCCTCCTCCGCCAAAGCCAAGAACATGGAGGTCTGGGTGGCTGGCTGGCACCGGGACATGGCGCATCTGGCGGCACAGTGGGCTGGGAGCGGCCCTGGAACAAGTCTGCTTGGATGTCAGCGAGCGAGCGGGTGAGCAAGCGAGGGAAGGAGGGATGGACTGATGGAGGGATGGAGGGATGGACTGATGGAGGGATGGAGGTGGGGTTGAGGCTGGCTGTTTGGAGCACCAGAGACGGAGCAGAGTGTGATGCTACTACCACCAGCTGCACTGCTTTGAGGGGGTGAAGTGAAAGAGAGAGCGAGAGAGAGAGAGAGAGTGAGCTCGTCTCCCTGGCTCCTCGGTTCCTGTGCAGGGAGTTGTGGGGGACGGGGAGGTTTTGCCCTGCGTGTCTTGTTAGCTGGGAGGTTTGGGTAATGGGCAACAGAGCCGCGAGGGCTGTCTGTGTCTCCGCGTCTCGGCTTGGAGCTCTGAGAGAGAGAGCTCAGTCTTACCACAAGAAAGAAAGTGCATCAGAAAATTAGAGAGTGCTAAAGTTAAACGCTAACACACACTCAGACACATACATGCACGCAAGAAAAAGGAGACAGCTCAGCTCTTTTCAAACAGAGAGAAAAGGAATGAAATATGGAGAAAAAACAACCGGAGGGATCCATCCACCCCTACTCCCCTCAAACTAACCCACTTCAATGAAGTCGCACCTCAGATGATTTATACGTTTTTTTTTAATAGCGATAGTTCAAGCCTGTCTGCTCACAGCTGTACAGAAAAGACTGCTGTCCATTGACCTGTCTTCATGCATGGGGCCATGTGTTTACTTTGGCTGTCGGGGCACTGTCAGGCGAAATGAATTGTAAAACACTGTTAAAAAGATTACAGGTCTGTGAGTAACAGTCCCCACCGAACGTCCATTTTGGAATCTATTTTGGTTTGCGTCTATCTCCCGTTTCCCCAGGGCCCTAGTGGTTTTACTGTGTCAAACGGTACAATCAGTTTAACTAGACTGTAATTACCTGACTCGGACCTTGTGCACATCTCAGGGTGAAGCCTGGGTTTTAACAGGGCCTCTGCTAACCTCTGTAGGTGGCCTGGGAGGGCCCCAGTCTCGACTGAGCCAGAGAGGAAGAGTTCCGGATTGTAGGAAGGAGTCAAGTTAAACTATAGAACCAGTCAAATTTGGAGCCCTAAGCCTGCTCTCACTAAGCCCCTTTCTCCTCCCCTACAGTTCGTTCCCTCCACTCCTCCTCCCCGTTTCCCTCCCTCCATCGCTCTTTCTCTCACTCTCTGCTCACTCTCATGACTGCCTCATTAACAAAGCCAAAGCAGACTGCTCGAGTGTGCACTATTTTCTTTTCCAGTTTGCTTTGAAAATCACACAAGAAACTGTGTATCTTTGCAAAAAAAAAAGAGAAAAAAAGAAAGAACGAAAGAAAGAAAGAAGAGAAAAGCCACAAGCTAAGCCCATGTGCCCCCTTGGCCAAAAAGAACCAAATGTAAAAACACTGTCTTTGTTATTTACGTGGTTTGTGTTCAATGTTTAAAGCTCGGAGGCCGTAAAGCAGGAGAGAAAAAGCAGATGAAGCCCAAGACCATCTCTGGCCGTCCTTCTCTCCACCTCTGGCTGGTTACAAACAAAACACTCTATCTAACCATCCTCTGTACATGAAAAAAAAAGATGGAGGAAAAAGTCACTTGTTTATTTTACTAAGTCAACATTCAGAAAGTGGAGTGTGATTTATTTAAGGAGGGTTGAAAAAAAAAAGAAAGAGAAAAAAGAAAGAAAGAAAGAAAGAGAAGGGGGGGGGGGGGGGAAAGCAAAACCATCCATGGGCCCCGGTCGGGTTAGACCTCCAGAGTAGACCTAGTGTTAGGAATTCTGTTGTTTATATAAACTGTAATCTTTTCCATTCGGAGTCAGGGGTTGGAAGGGGTGGCTCCTCCTGAGTGGGGCCGCCGAGCTTGTTCTGCTGTTTATTCAGCGCTCCACCGCCAGGAGATGTTTACAGCAATGTATTTATGCTTCTCCCCAGCTAGAGGGCCCACGTTCCCTTGGTCCCCCCCCCCCCCCCCCCCCCCCCTGCCCCCCACTCACCCCCTTCATCTAAACAAGACCTCCCAGTGTGAATGCCCTTGTGCTAGCCCGCTACCTCTACCAAATGTTTCTTTCCCCCAACCCTCTCTGCCATGACACTATCCTAAAAGCACTTAAAAGCACAAACACAAACACACAAAGCTACACACACTCTCTCTCTCTCTCTCTCTCTCTCTCTCTTTCTCTCTCTCTCGATCTTTCTCTCTTTCTTTGTCTCCATTTTTTTGTGGGAAAAGTATCCTTTCACCATCTGACTTGATTCAAACACTTGGAGAATGTTTGAATGGCCACAATGCCAAGAAGCCACCCTGAGCGTATTTATGCTCTCTGACGTGCTACTCTGCTCGGCTACGCTCTCTAAGTAAGCGATTTTTATGTCACGGGTCTGTTTGAGGCGGCTCTCAAGGTTGTGGTTGGGTTCCAGCTGAGCCCAGATTCAGCTGAAAAACACTGCTATTTGCCTTTTTGTGAGGGGAACCGTCGAGCGAGGCAACGCATGGCAGCCAAAGCCCTTGGTTGGGGGGGGGGGGTTAGCAATTTCTCGTTGGAGAGCGAGTGACCAGTTCAACCGAAAATCTGGGCAGGGCCTCAACGCCTTTATGTGGTTTAGAGTTAAGGAAAAAAGGCTGTCAACTGGATAATTGGACAGTTGACAAATTCCTCAAGAGACAGATTGTGTGTAAGCTGCACACGCAAACACACACACACACACACAGACACACACACACACACACACACACACACAAGAGTCACCACCCAGTGGGTAGAGTATTTACATGTTTATGAGCAGCTGCTGCACACCCTTGATGTTTTCTCCATTTGTTGTGTGCTGAGGGTGTTCAGTGGGTGGGGTGGGGACGGGCAGACAGAGTCAAGAGTGACAACACCAGGTGAGGACAGAGGTGGGAGGCAAACATTCCCACCTGTACCCCCATCTACTACTACCCCCTCTCTAAACACACACACACACACACACACACACACACACACACACAAACACACTTCCCTCCCCTAGCCCAAGGGCCAATCTGACAACTGTCTCAATAGCTCAGCACAGTGTAAACATAGTACTCTCCCACCCACCCACACCCACACACACCCACACACACACACACACACACACACACACACACACACACACACACACAAAGCACTAACACACGAGGGGGTCGGGGTTGTAGGGAAGTGGAGCCAGAAATGGAAACAGCCTCGGACGCCTCACCTCATGATGAAGTCAAACTCGGAGCCGGCCAGCATGAGCACCCCCAGCAGAGTGGAGATGGCGCCGTCCATGACGGGAGCGAACATGTGCTCCAGGGCCACAGCCGCGCGGGTGTTCCTGTCTCCAATGGCGGTGAGGAACCCCTGAGGAAGAATGCACACAGAGACACTCAGTCTGTGGCCCGTGTCAGCAGCACCACCCCCCCTACACAAGACCATCACCTTTTCTTTTCTGTCAAGACCCACCAAAAACAGACAGCCAGGGGGCAGTTTCTCTATGTGACATAAGAGGAGCCGCAATAATGCTGGGAATGTGTTCTTACCAGTGCGATGTGAACGGTGAATTCCACTCCGATGCCAACGGAAGCGATGAGGATGACCACGGGGATGGCGCTAAGCTTGATGCCAATCAGACCCATGATGCCAAAGAGCTCCACAGTCATCATGGCCAAGATAAAAACCTGTGAGGGAGGGGGGAAAGAGTGGGTTAGTCGGGTTCTGAGGTAACATTTCATCACGATTACAAAGATAGGGTTTGTCATAACAACACTCCCCCCCCCCCCCCCCCCCCCCCCTTTCTTCTTTATTTGGTCCACTTAGGAGTAATGGCTTATGACCAATCCGCTAATGATAACAGTGAAGTCTCTGGAGTCGTGCCACTATTTTCCACACGCGTGTGGTTTGTAACCCTAAAAAAAAAATCCTGCACCCCCCCCCCACCAGTCATCTGCCTTACTATATCAGGTTACACTCCGGACCACCTCCCGGCCCCAGTCCCCCACCCCCTCCCCGTCTCTGCTTTCAGCGGTGGGGAAGTGACTGACACCGTCAGACAATAGAGAGCAGGAGGACTGTGCCGCTGGCCCCCTCTCTCCCTCGTCGCCCCTCTGACGTTACTCCACCTCTTCAAAATTATTTCCTCCTTTACATTTTTTTTCTCCATCCCATCTTTTTTCCTTCAAGACCAAACAAGAAACTTCCCAGAAAAAAAAGAAAAAAAAAACTCTTAGCCTTTTAGGCCTTTTTCGAGCCTTTGATGTTGGCAGGGGTCCCAATTTGGTCACACTTAAATTGGAGATGGTAAAACCTGTTTTTATTACGGCCACATATAGGCAGTGAAACAGTAGAGGACAAGAGCTGAGAGACAGGCCCGAGACAGTGTGACTACACATGTGTGTGTGTGTGTGTGTGTGTGTGCGTGTATGTGTGTGTATGCCTGTGTGTGTGTGTGTGTGTGTGTTGGGGAGGGTGAGAAAGGTTGTTTGAAAAGCAGGGTCAGTCATCGCTCTACATTGATTCTTTAGCATCTGCCATGCTAGCGCTGAAGCTTGCCGCGTTGCCAGTAGAACGTAACGGTCACAACGAGTCCCCTCTCTTGTCCTCAGACCCTCCCCGTGCAGGGACGTCTTCCCCACCAGCCTGTGTGAAATGTTTCCCAGCCGCTGAACTGACAGGGAGTCCCCCCAAACCCCCTGCCCCTGTGTGCCCCACCACAACCAACACCACCACCACCACCACCACCCCCCAAGGCTGATGGATGGGTTTAGCAGGCCAAGGTCGCGACTAGGCAGATCCGTCCTGTCCCCAAATTATTTGGACAAAGGCAGTTTGAGGTAAAAGCCTTCAGGAGAGCGTTGCCGCTCTTTTGCATTTCCTATTTGGAAAAAAAACCTTGCAGCCCCCATTAGAATGACAAAGGGGGTGGGGGGAATTCAGTGTGTGTGTGTGTGTGTGTGTGTGTGTGTGTGTATGTATGGTGTGTGTGTGTGTGTGTGTGTGTGTGTGTGAGAGAGAAAGCAGCACCCTCTGGCCAACCCACTGAGGCCCTCCCCACAGAAGGGCCCTCCATGGCATGATTATTGAGCTGTGCTGTGGGGATAAAGGGAGAAGGGAAGAGTGGAGAGTGAAAGAGAGAGAGAGGGGGGGGAGGGAAGGAGGGAAGGACAAAAAAAAATAAGATGAATGAAGGAGTGACTTACAATCATGCCTGCGGTCCAGGGGTTGAGCAGGAGGATGGCGCACACCAGGAAGGTGCAGGCCAGCACGACGCTGACGGCCAGCAGGAACCAGTGGCGCAGCCCGATGTACTGCTCCCAGAACAGGAACGGGTAGCCGTTGGGGTAGTTGCGGATGCCCTTCCGGTTGAACTCCTCGCAGATGGCGCGCACGCTCTCGATGGCCTCCACGAAGTCGGACGCCTGCCTCAGGCCGTTCAGGTAGAACGGGAACTGGGCAAACTCCAGCGGCTCGGCAGCAGGGACTAGAACAGAACAGAGCAGGCGTCAATGCCAAACAGTTCCACCGATCTCAACGTCATTTTAAAAACTTCTACTGGGCCTCCACACTCGAAGCTGGGGGGGAAGAGGCACTCACTGCGCAGGTTCTCGCCCGTGGTGTCGTATTTGTCGTGGATCCACTCGCGAGGGTGGGGATAGAAGTTGGCCTGTGAGGCAGCGTAGCCCAGGGGGTCATTGCTGACCCACACGGTGAGGTAGATGTAGAAGACCTCCGACGGGATCAGGCCATCCTCATCTACCAGCTGACGAGACGTCAACTACAAAAAAAAAAAAAGGCGAGTAAGAAAAAGGTTTATGAGGAGACGGACGAAGAACCAAACTAACTCCGAAACGACAACACAATGCGGCAAGACCAGCTGAAAGATTGGATGCTGATGGAAGCTCTACCTGGCTGTAGTTGAAAGGGTCCTTCTTGGAGCCGGTCTGGATGAGGAGCTTGTAGGCCAGAGCTCCGTCCTCGGTTCCATTGCGGTAGCTGTCGTAAGTGATCCTGCCAGCCTGCCAGTCTGCATCGAATGTGGCCTGCAGGCCTGTAAGCGAGCGAGAGAGAGAGAATGAGTGGTTGAGTGAGGGGTCTGGCCTTCAGAGCAACATAAGCGGCCAGAGAGCACGTTTCCAAGCCTGCAGAGCGGGTCCAATGCCAATAAGGACAGAATATGATTGGTGTAGGCTGTGCTACTTTTTTAGGGGACTTGAACACCCGGGAAACTGAGATGATTTTTTTGGGAAAAACTAAATAAAATTAATTTTGCTTGGACGAAATACACACACACACACACACACACATGCACACTCTGAACCACACATGGATACACAAACGGTCTATCGCTACCCCCTCCTCTCTGCGTCTTTGTGCCTGGTACTCAATATGTGTGTGTGGGCTGAATAAACTAACCA
Organism: Sprattus sprattus; assembly: GCF_963457725.1. NCBI lineage: Eukaryota > Metazoa > Chordata > Actinopteri > Clupeiformes > Clupeidae > Sprattus > Sprattus sprattus. The sequence continues at coordinate 6,927,618 of NC_137923.1, forward strand.
GCAAAGCCTTTCGTGTTCCCTAAATTACAAAGTCTGACAACAGCTGAAAAACAGTTTCCACAGCCTTTCTATAATTACAGAGATCTCCTCACAAGAAAAGGAAATAGCATGGGGGGGGACAGGGAGTGGAGCGCCAGCCAAGGCCTTTCAAGTCCCTCCAATTTCCACATGCTATTGAGGAGGCTAGTTCCCTTTCTAGCACTCCAGTTTGCCGCCTGAGCTTCACCCGAGGAGGGAGGGAAGTAAGGAGGGAGTAGCCCGACTGGAGGGGTAGTGGGAGAGGTCAGAGGCTGAGGCAGATAAACTCTAACCTCCCACTAGCCATTCCACCAGGGGTGTTGCTGGAGGAGACAGAGAGAGAGAGAGACAGCGAGAGGAGGATAGAGAGAGATGAGTGGCGGCTGTGAACTTTCCCTGAACTGGTTCCCTCACCTGCAGCCTCTGCCTGCCCCATCCTGCACTCAACCCCCAGGAGTGACACCCAGGGTCTGACCCTGCAGGGACGTTTCGCCTAACCAACAAAAAGCCTTGGATAAGCCAGAAAGGATAGCAACACATTCGGCACGAAAGGGGCGAGTTTAATCTGTTTACCTCGCAGCCAGTCCGTGAAGAAATGGAGCCACATGCGGGGTAGTTTCTGGTCGCTGTCCCGCACCACGTACTTCACCGAGTTGAAGCCGTTGTGGATCTGAAGGAGCTCCCGTTGGGAGCGGGCATAGTCAAATCCGTCCATGGTGACCAGGTACATGTTGTAGAAAGAGAAGTACTTGAACTGGGCCGCAATAAAGTCGTACTCCTTGGTGTCGCGTGGCACAATGTCAGTCAGGTAAAGTCCGTCGTGTACCATGGTGGTGCCGTAAAGGCTGAGGCCAAGCAGGGCCACGAACATCACCACCACCACCGTCTTGGTCTCAGGCTTGAGCAGCAGAGGGGCGTACTTCTCCCGAGCGAAGGTGGACAGGTTCCAGCGGAAAAAGGGAAGTGGCACGCAGTCACGGCCCTCCTTGGGGTCCTCCACCTGGGCCAGCAGGTCCCTGGTGGAGCTGGAGGGGGTGAAGAGCTGGGAGCCGTAGGGGTCAGCAGCCTGGGCCGGGACGACTGGCGAAGGGGCGACGATGACCGAGGCGGGGCCAGTAGAGATCTGGGAGGTGGGGGGCAGGATGGTGACGATGTGCTGGCCGGCAGCGTCACACTGGGTGAAGGCCTGCACGGTGGTGGTGATGTGGGTGCTGGTGGTGATGGTGGAGCCTGTGTAGGTAGGGGTAGGAGGGGAGTGCGGGTGGCTGTCAGCGGCGCCGGAGAACTCCTGCGGCTGGATCTGAATCACTCGTGAGGAGCAGGGGCTGTCAAATTAAGAAAGGACACACACAATCAGTAACTGTAAAATATATATATATATATATATAATAAAAAAGATATACATCCAAAACAGCCACAGCATGAAAAGGCGATCTGAGCTTTAAAGGTTTCACTTTGAGATGCAGGTGAATGTGGGCGTTGGGGGCTACCTGTAGAAACAGCACAGGATGTCCAGACGTTTGTCCTCACGGCGGTGCAGGTCCAGGCTGAGGATAGCAGGGAAGATGAGCAGAACCATACCAAAGTTGAACACCACCACAATGGCAGCCTAGAAAGAGAGAAAGAGAGAGAGAGAGAGAGAGAGAGAGAGAGAGAGCAGGAGGGAGAAAGAGAGCGAGATGTTAAGGCGAGGATCCAAGTCTTTTTCGCTCATGTCTCACACCCAGCCCCACAGCTGCCATCTGAACTTGACAAAAAAGTTCTCTACATTCAAGCTCCCTTGCTGTTTTAGTGCCTCGGATTGAATCCCAGAAAGTAAAAAATGCCCCCTAAATCAACTGGTAACCCCCCTTCTACTCCCTCCCTCCCCATCTCCCTCTCCCTCTCCCTCTCTCTTTCTCTCACTCTCTCCCTCTTTCTATCTCTCTCTCTCTCTCTCTTGCTCTCGCCCCTCCAGAAAACCATGACCGAGCCAGGGAAAGGGGACTCCCAAGGCCGCTGCTGCAAGTCTGAGCAGGACCTTGTACCCCTCCCCCGCTCCTTCCCCTCCGAGCCCTCGAGCTGACATTATATTCCGTATCATTACACCGCGGACCACCCAGGGTTAGCCGGGGGAGATCACAGGGCCGCAGTGTGACGGCGAGGGTGATATACTGATATATTCGCTCGTCTCATTACTGCTCCACTCCTCTCCCCCACATCCTCACCACCTCCCCACCTGAGAGAAACCCCAACCCCTCCGTACCGCACCACACCACACCACAACACAACACAACATCCCTAACCCCCCATACACACACACACACACACACACACACACACACACACACACGTACATCAGGAAAAAAAAACTCTAAGATGGACAGAAGGGGGAGGCAGTAAAAAAAGAAAGAAAAGAACAAAGGCTTCTCTACTATTCACATCGTTTATTAAAAGTGCTCTTTCATTCCTTCTTTTTCTTCCACTAACCCCCCCTAGTGAGCAAGCAGTCCTGCCACGCTGTGAAAATCAGCAGCAGTGGTTTTGAGGATTGAAGTGGAACTGTAAATACACACGCACACACACACAGGGCCCATACCTGCAGGGAGAACGCTCTCAGGGCTGGGATGGGCACCAGGGCAGCCATGAAGAAGGCGATCATGTTGTTGATGGAGGTCAGGGCCACGCTGGTGCCAGTCCTGCGCAGGCAGTCTCCGGTCCGCTCCTGTGGGAGAGGAGAGGGGAGGGGAGGAGAGGAGAGGAGAGGAGAGTGTTAGCAGAGAGCAGCAGCGGCAGCACAGCTAACAGTGCTGAGTGGAACTGGATGGCGCTCTGGGAAACTGTAGCAGGAGCTTGCCTTGAAGGGGATGTTGGAGGCAGCCTCCGTGAAGGAGTGAGCCAGCAGGAACATGTCATCCACTCCAATCCCCAAGGCCAGAAACGGAAGCACCTGACAGGGAGAACATCACACACACACACACACACAGGGAGAGACACACACATTCAGTGTTAAAAGTAGAGTACCAGAGATCACGGACTTGCCTGCATATTTACATTTATGATTATGAATGTGTGTGTGTGTGTGTGTGTGTGTGTGTGTGTGTGTGTCTGTGTGTGTGGGTCAGTATTTGAGATTTTGTTTCTTACGAGGGTGGAGTGTTTACCTGTGTTGTGGCTGCATTGAAGGACAGACCCAGCAGAGAGCACAGTCCCAGCCCGGCCGCCACTGACAGCGCCACCAGCAGCACCCCGGCCAGCCCCACGGCCCCCTGGGACTTGGCACAGTCCCAGCGCAGCATGGTCACGCAGGCGTAGGCCAACTATAAACACACACACACACACACACACACAGAGGTGAGCACAAACCCTCCCACTAAATAATTGTATCAGCACAAGGTCACAGGTCACCCCCAACATATGTGACGTAATCGGGCCCTCCTGCAGCAGCAGGCGGTTTCTCGCACTACTTACCATGAGCAGGTAGCCGCCGGCCACGCGGATCACACTGACGTCGGAGAAGGACTTCATGATGTCGTTGAGGGTGGTGGTGGAGAAGGCATTCACGCTGGACGAGGAGTTCTTAGGAACGCTCTGATGGGCCACCTACACAGGGTCACGCAAGCACCACTTCAGTCAGCCAACTTCAAAAAAGTTATTATATATCATATATTTACAGCAAAAATATTGACCCATGTCCCAGTAGTGGATTCACTGTTGTGACACAATATTATGCCACGGACAGGACCTTCTTTGCATGTCCACAGGAGTGTATTTTCAGTGAAAACTCAGTGGGCCCAATGGTACCTCACAGTGATGTAGAAAAAACAACAACACAATTTTTTTTTACATGCAATACATATAGAGCTGCAGAGCAGCAGGTCAAAGCACACCTCTATTCACCTCGTATATTTACTTTTTAACCCCATAACAAACAAACAAGGGGACTCCGGTTGGCACCTATGAGGCTTGACAAGCCAGAAATAATGAACACAGATGCCAGGGGTTGGAGGCCAGCGGGATCAAATGAGATCACATGGTCTCTCAGGCTACTCCGTCAGCGCCGTGAGCACACCATAACTTCAGCCCTGCACTTTGTTTTTACAGTGACCCTCCCCCCCTTTCCCCTCTCTTCTTTCCTCTCTCTCTCTCATTCTCTCTTTTATTTCTCTCTCTTCACCCTCTTCTCTGAGCGAGCGCTGGGCATTGCTGAAGGCACTCCATGCTGCCCCTCCTCCAGTCGGCGCGCTGGGTGTCCGCTATCACAAAAACAGCTTGTTCCTATAACTGGGAGTCTGTCAGTGGCCTCCTAGGAGGACTCCGTTTACTAGGCAGCTGAGGATTGATGGAATTCAGGCAGACGTTGCGATCCCCTGGCCTAAGCAAAACAAGGCACCACCAGCACCATCGCTCCCCCCCCCCCCCACCCCCACCCGCTCCAACACACACACACTCCCCCCTAAGCCAGTGTTTCCCTTCTCACCGTGCCCCTCCCTCATAGCAGGTAAGCTCAGGATAACACTAAAGACCTCTGGCTAACATGCCTTTAACGCTCACTCCATAGAAAAGAAAAAAAAATAACATGCACAGTGGCTTGGATTTGGGTCAGGAGACAGAAGCTGCGAGACAGAGAGAGAGGGAGAGAGAGAACAGGAAATTACCTCAACAAACTTCCTCTGCCAGGACTCCAGGATAGCTGTGGCCTTGTCTTCATTCCAATTGATGTCGTGGATCTCGTAGTCGTCCTTAAAGTGCTCGTAAAGCTGCTTGGGGCTCATGAGGAGGAACATGGTCTGGAGGGCTTCAGCACTGGAGGAACACCAAAGAGAACCGGGTAAATAAAGAGAAATCCACGAGGTGTGCTACTCTGAATCACAATGCAATGACTCTCCATAAGATGCCCACTGATGGTGGTTGAGCACAAGCAAGTCTAATCGTTTAGATGTGGTATTCATTTTGTTTGGATTAAAACAAGCACTCGAAGCACAACACGTATCGGATTTCACCCTCTGAGAGGACCCTTTCTTTTTGCGACTACGTCATGTTGGTATTTGTGTACGGGCTGTTCTTGGTTCCAACTCAGGTCTCTTTTTACACGTTTTTCCCTGTGTCTGTGTAAGAGTCGACCCATGGTTTTTCATTCCACACAACAGATCCATCAGTGCTTTATGTGGCTGTCCATCATGTTTAATTGGTCTATCCTACGCTGGGGTCAGGGAAGGAAACCAATCCTGCCTCATGCAAGGCATTCCACGGATGTGTGAGGTTATTAGGGGTCCGAAGGATTCCTTGCTCACTCGCCCAGGCCTCCACTAGAGAGGCCCACCCACAAACCCCCCAACCCCTCTTGCCAAGCCCCCCCCCCCCCCCCCCCCCCTGCCCGACCATGCTCTCTCACCTCTGCAAGGCATTCTGGGTATCCTTTGCCCTGCCACCCAGGATGAGTTCCTCCTGCCAGTGCATGAACTTTTTCGAGAAACCATGGCAACCGCCCTGCAGTTCAGAGGCAATGTCGGGACTCTGGAGAGCACAGCACCACATTTCATTAGATCACCACCTACTTGTCTCTCACTCCACTGAGCACAGTCATTTAAAAAAAAAAAAACATTATTCCATTTTATATTTAGAATATATATATATATGTATAAAAATCAATATGAGATGTCCTACCTCACGCTTCTCCTTGTTGGGGGCGCTGTTCGGGCAGTCGGGGTCATTGGGGTTGAGGCAGGGCCTGTTCATGTAGGCGTGGCCCACCTGGGCCTTGTCAAGCATCTCCTTGAAGCCCTCCAGAGAGGTGAACTGGCTCAGCTCCTCCATCAGCTTCAGAGGGTCCAGGTTCATCCACTGGATGTCAGGCATCCCCCTGCAGCAGATCAAACCAAGACCAAACACGTTTAGCACACAGGGGGTGTACACCAATCACCAACCAATCATCAGTATACCAATTTAATTTTTGTATTCTCCTCTTGTCCAGTGCCACCTTTTTTCCTCATCCCTCTGTCATCACCCTTTTCGTACTCCCACCCCCCACCTCTTCCTCCTCCGGTTCCTGTTTCCCACGTCAAGCAGCTTGTTTTGGGCTCGAGCCTCAGGCCGGCTCTCCCTGGTGGCAGGCTGCAGATGCTACATAAAGTAGCGTTTATTATCCTGTTACACGGAGGAACATAATGCGCCGGCGGGCCGTGGGCTCCTGTCTCTTAACTCTGTGCATCGAGTCATAACAATTACCCCTGGCTCTCAAACATCTTGATAAGGCCCTGGCGGGGCTGGGCTGGGCTGGGCTGGGGCTGGGGCTGGGCTGGGACTGGGGGCCAGGACCCAAGGCTGGGCAGACAGGAGGGAAAGCCCAGCGCTCTCCCCATCTCTCCCCTCTCTCCTGCTGCTCAAGGCTGTGGCGTTCACAGGCTCCCGACTCAAAGAGACACTCTAATCCCGTGGCTTTTTTTTTTTTCTTTCTGCGATGGTGCTAGAGCTAGTCCCGCCCACCCAGTGGAGCTAAATTTACAATATTCCTCCAAAGAGAAGGTAATTATGTGGCCTGTGGGATTGCAGCCTGGTGTCGGCTGACAGCCTTAGCCAGCCAAGACGACTTGGAGCACTGTACTTACGACACAAGTTCAAGGCCAGAGCTTTGTACGCAGGAAGTACCTTAAGCTCTGAGGGATTGCCAGTGTGTCGGAGAGCCTGCCACACTACACACCATTAGTACGACCAAAAACCCTGGGAGGGAGAATGTGACCTCTGCCACAAACAAAGAGGCTGATTTGAATGACTTTGTTTACTTGTAATGGCGTGCTTTTTTTTCAATGCTTTTGCACATATGGCTAATATATCTAAGTAGTTATCAATTCATGTTCTGCTTGTGGACAGGAATGATTGGAGGCTAGACGAGACGGTGTTATTGAAAAAGCCCCATCTTTCTATGTCACAAGCAGAAATTTAGAGGGAACACAACTTCACTGTGTTGACAGATTCACAACATTAAACTGAACTCTTCACTCAACTTCAAAAAGAATAATTTCCCTTGTCTGGCATCTCTTTATTTTTCTGGACCCCATTCCCACATGAAATAATCCACATGCAAAATGACATTAACCTCAGGTTGATATACGAGCTGAAGAATGTGGGGGGCCATTTTCTATGGCCAGTACTTGAGGGTGGAGAAAGAAAAAAGAAAGAAAACTGTAAAAAAAGTGTCCTCACTCTGGGCACAATCTCCCTCCAATAATTCATGAAGAGTGGCTTCAAATAAAGCTGGTCCTCTCCCATTCCCACATACCAAGCGCCTTTGCTCCTGCTTGCAAAGAGAGGCTCCTTTATCTCCTATTTTTTGCTTGAGTGAACCGGCCTAGGCCCTTTTGTTTTTCCATAGATTGCTGCTCTTTGTTCTCTCAAGTTTTTTTTCTCCTCTCTCTCCCTCTCCTCTCTTCCCCCCCCCCCCCCCCCCCCCCCCCCCCCCCTCTCTCTCACACACACACACACACACTCTCACTGTCACTTTCTCTCGCACAGCATTAAAAAAAATTGGTTGAACTGAAGCGGAAGCCAGAAAGGACATTAGCCTCACTGGCAACCCTTTCCTCCCTTGTAACGTGCTAGAAAAGAGAAAATAAGCTTTAAGTTTTAGCTCTCAAAAATGTAAGAGCAATGTAAGAGTAAGTTCTTGCATCTTCCTTCATTGCTTTTTAAGTAAGCACAATGTCATTTTCAAATGGAGAGGGCTAAGATTTCCTGTTTTAGAACAAATTAAAAAGTTTGATATCTTCCATATATATATATATATATATACACATAGCATACAATAATATAATTCTCTTGGGAAAAACATCTCTATCTTAAAAGATCCGTATTCTGGGATATATGTGTTAAGAGAGATGTTTTGGAGAAAACGCACTGTTAATTTCGGCTCTCCCCACTTTCTCTGTCTCTTTGGGCCCACTACTTGAATAATGCCCATTTTATTTGTTGGACTTACAGCCCGGAGCCCAGGCGATTACCATGAGAATGCGCAGTGTTACCCAGTGCTGACAAAGCCGGGGCCCCCTCCGGGGCCCCCTCACCGATGGACACTCACTCGTAAACTGAAAGAATGCTTACCATTGTCTGACCCAAAGACTCCCCAACCCACCCCACACTCTCGCCCACCCCTTCACCCAACCCACCCACCCAGTAGCAACCATCTCCTCCCTCCCTCCCTCCCTCCCTCCCTCTCCCACTCTCTCTCTCTCTCCCTCCCTCTCCTTCTCCCACTCTCTCTCTCTCTCTGCCCCTTTTCCATTAGGGCTTCCTCTGGCTGGGGCCCTGGGAGGAGGGGCATGGCAGAGGGGGTGTTAGCGGAGGCTCAGTGGAGTCCAGTAAAGCCCCTCACCGCTCTGATGACAGGACAAGCACAGGCGACGACTGAACCAGGCCTCTGCTTATCAACGGACTAAATGGAGCCTTTGCTCCGAGCTTAATGTTGGGAGTTTATTGCTGCCAACACTGTAGTTGGGCTGACATGACGACCCCCTTGTTACGGGAGTGTGCGAGAATCAGCGGGTCAAGTGAGCTTACGGAGCTTGGCTCAAATCCCACAGATCCCGCATGGGGTGGAAAAAAAACACCTGATAGAAAACAGCTATCAGATACACTGCAGTGATCAACACTGCCTTTACTGGCATCATCTCAATGCTAGCTAGCTAGATAGTGCTGGTGGTGGTGGTGAGGGGGATAGGAAGCAGCACTCAAAAATGCCTTCATGTGATTGGCTGGTTAACTTACGGTAAGTAGGCTGAACCTCCTTGCATCTTGGAGCCTTCCCAGAAACAGTCCAGAGGGCTTATAATCATACACGGGAAAAGCTTGTCAATCATCTGAAGAGAAAGAAACAATTGGGCATTTGTCAAACTGGCGCACTGGAGCAAATGGAGAACATCGAAACTTATCCAAGGCAAGGGTCATGGGGAACATGCAGTCTGTATTAAGCCATGCTCTGTGAACTCTCACGGGACATGGAAATACAAAAACAATAGGCTTACCCTTTCGATCATGACATTTTCTATGATTGGAACTCCAGACTTGAAGCAGATTTTGTTTAGATCCCATGACCTAAGGAGAAATCAAATGTTTACAGTCATCAATTACAGCAAATCTCTGCAGGTTTGAGGTGATTGCCGAGTGTAAACAGTCAGAAAGATTCCCCCATGATTCAAAAGACGAGACTTACTTTCCGTACAGGGACACCTGGACCTTGCTGGCAGACAGCGCTGCCTCCATGTGAAGTAGCAGGGACTCCTGGGTAAGAATATTGGTTCCTTCCTGTTTAGGCGTTTGAATGAGCATCTGTGAGGTGAACACCGACTCTTCTCCTTGCTTCTCCTTCGTGTAGCGCAGTTCGCGGCTCACTCGGCTTCCCGCTGCAAACACAGGGGAAGAGGAGGAGCAAAGTGTTAAAAACAGACCAGATGAACCCTTCAATTCTCTAAACGCCATTCATCCATTACATTCGATGATGATTCAGAAACCTTGGTACAACTTCAAAATAAAAGAGGCTCCAGGTCAACAGTAGTTATGCCAGATGAAGACGTAACTGCACCTTAGTGGAATCACACAACCTACACTATTTATTATGAATGAACCTGCAAAAACATACTGGATAAAGCTGTATTGGTCAAAACCAGCCTTGGGCAAAACCAGAGCACAGCGTACTCAGCGTACTCAGCGTACTCAGCATGAGCCAATCCACAGGACCAGAAGAAAAATAAACCAGAACAAGAACACTCCAGGGTGGTAGGAGCACATACACACGCACATACACACACCTCCATTCACAAACATTTATGCCCCTGCGTTCGCTGCTTTTGTGGGAGCTGTTCATGTCTGGCCAAGCAGAGTGAGTCAAAAACTACTTATTGATGCCTCCTGGAAAACAGATGTGTGTCTGTAAAACTCTCTCTCTCTCGCTCTCTCTCTCTCTCTCATTCTCTCCTTCACACTGGCCCTGGTGGCCATGGCGCAGTGGTGACACGAGCCTCGGGGTGGGCTGCCAGTCAGAGGCCTCCCTCCCAGCCGGCCCGAGCAGATCACAGTGTCTGGATCCCAGTCATGTGAGCAGCCTAACCCCAAACCATTCATTCAACTCCACCCCCCCACCCCCCTCCCAAGTCCATGTGCATAGGAAAATCCCAGCCAGGCGGATGGACTGGTTAGTGTCCGCAGCTTTAAAAACAGGCCTCCACCATCCCAGAACTAAGCCGTCAGGGAAAGAGTGAAAGAGAGAGAGAGAGAGAGAGAGAGAGAGAGAGAGAGAGAGAGAGAGAGGAGAACAAAAGCTGCTGCTGCTGCTGCTGGTGGCGCTGGTTGTGGTGGTAGTAGCGGTGGGGCTGGCTGGGGGAAGAGAGGAGGAGGAGGAGAGGCAGAAAAACGCTGTTCATGTGGTATGCAGAGCCCTTGGATGAAAAGCATCAAAGAGCGCAGAGGAAACTCTGGAGTCCAGCCCCCTAATTAACGGAGGCTGTGGTGAAAAGAGTGTGCAGGGTATCTGCAGGCATGCCAAGGGGCACATGAAACGCACCGGCACAGATCAGAGCAGCCCCGTCTAGCCCTCTGTGTCCCAATACATGATGACAACCCCGCAGTGGCTAGCTGGGCCCACATCTCTCTGTCGTTCTATCTCTCTCTCTCTCTCTCTCTCTCTCTCTCTCTCCCCCGCTCGCTCTCCCTCTCTTTTCTATCTGTCTCACTCTTCCCAAAGCCCAAAGCCTTGCCTGACTTAATTGAGAGAGCGAGAGAGGGGGAGAGAGAAAGAGAGGGTCAGAGATTTTTGAGAGAGCACTAGAGAGTGAACAGAGGGAGACACAGCAAGGGAGAGGGAAAACAAGCGAGGACTGTAAACTGGGAGAAGAGAACTCTCTCAACACAATTTCTCTTGCACCGCACAGCCAAATAACTTCAAGCCCCCTTTCCTTGTACTGAGCAATGGCTAAAGCATGGCTTAGCATAACCATAAACTGTTCTGCCAGATCATACACGCAAAGTTTCGGGGGTTTCATGAAAAGTAAGCAATGACACAGATATTAAGGGGGAAATGTGGTTCTCCCTGAAGCATAGTTACATGAAAAAGCTTGTAACCCACGATGTTTCACGACACATTATCGCTGCATTGCTCGTTGTATGGCAACCAGCTCAAGCTAGGGTATGTAAATACATTCCATCAGAGATCTGCGCACAAGATTTAAGCCAAGGAAAAAAAAATCACACACACAAACACACACACACACACACACACACACACACACCAACTCCATTCACAAACGCAAACACGCCTTTTGTTTAACTTTTCAAACATTGCGTTCATATTTAATGCATTCAGGCATCTGCAGGGATCGAGCTTGAATCCTTGGGCCGGTAATTACAGGGGCTCCTGAAGTAAATTATAGCTATTTGTGTCTCGTTCCTCCCATCTGGACCACCCAGCTAGAGGGCCGACTGGGCTGTGGCGCTCCGTCACCCCTCCTCACAGCCACCCTCCAGATGGGAGCTCGGCTCGCCTCCCCTCGCCTCTCAGCTCGCTCTGCCGCCGCACGCTTAAAGAGACAGGCGCGCAAATACTTCACAGTGTCATACAAGAGCCAGAGTGAAAAAAACAAATCAGGCTGCCCATTTGTTTCAGCTGTGCTCCAATTTGACTTGCGGTAACAGGCTGAAACTTTGGGCTCAGGGCTACAAGCTCAGTTCCAGAGCCAGGAGGAGGTGGGTCAGTTTCAGTAAATGATTTACAATGATCTCAAACACATAGCCCTTGTTAGATTGTTACATATTGACTAACAGTAAGCAACAGCACAATTTCAACGTGTTTACTAAAGTTTGAGTTTCGGAAAGTGTTAAATAAGTGAAGAATATGAATTAACAATTATTGTTTAATGGCGTACTTCATGACACAAAGTCATATATATGTATACGTTATCGTTATATAAATATATTTATACGTATATATATATATATATATATATATATATGTTGTATATATGTAAAATGGAGCTAGAGCAGAAACGTCATTCTGAAATTGGTAGTGGATCCTGGTCCCCTTTCCTTTTGTTTAGTTTTCACAGCTCTGAAGGTGACATCACCAGCTCAGGTCAGCCCTCCATGAGGTGGGTCCTCCTTCACATGGTGGGAGAAATGACTGTGACACACACCAGTCAAGACTGCACACCCAATGTGGTAAATAAGAACACACATCATGGCTCCCCACAAAGCTCCAGTCTCCTACATGGCTGTTACGTGAATTGGCTAAAGCTATGGCTATTACCTTACTCTCCACAGAGAGGGGGTGAGGCTGTGAAAGGCTGCTAGCCAGAGCTAGCCAGGAGGTGGGAGACAATGGAGGTTTCAGGGGGATAGTGCTTCCCACTCCTACTTTGGGGCTAAAGTCTGTGGGCTAAAGGCTGGGGCTGGTGTGAGGGCTTCCCCCTCACAGTGGGCAGCATGGAAAGTGACATGTAATTAACCACGGAGATGCAGCCCCCCCTGCGCCCCCGGTGTCAGCCCACTGCTGGACCCTGTCAGCTCCAATCTCACTCGTGTCCACTCCAATCTACCCCATGACTGCTCACCACTCGCCACAGCTCCCTCTTGCCCACTAGAAGGGTCAACGAGCGGGAGGTAAATGCCCGTCATTACTGCGAACATCAGGTGGGAGCAACACGACCCCTGTGATATCGGAGAAAGTCTATTTCTTTTTGGTGTCTCATTAAAGTTTCCACTACACATCCCTGTATGGTGTAGAAATATCAACGAGGTGAAAGGAACGGACCTGTTGCTATTTATTATATAAAACTGACTATGCTGCTCAAAGCCATTTAATCCAAGGACACACACATACACACGCCCACACACATCAAAGCCACACACATCACACACACACACACACACACACATAGACACACACAGGCTCATTCAAGGGATATTCCTAAGGGAACTGGCTAACTCGGTTCAGGGTAGACCACCACACACTGATAATGGCAATCATCTGTAACGCAGCAACTGTATTTTCCCACAGCCCACCAGGGCCAATGAATCAAATCGGTTTTACCCCAATAAAGGAGTCTCCACTGACCAAGGTGGTCCAGACACTCAAGCAGTCAGGCCTTCAGCCAGGCCCACACAATGTACGCTTGAAACAGTCACAAATAAAGCTTTAGCCAACGTTCACAAGCTAGATCTGAATCCCAGCGCTCTATCCATTAAGCAGGGCCACCTTCAAAGTGTTGTGGTCCAGATTAGCTGGATTAGGAGGCCTTTGAAAGGACCCATGCTGACTTGGAGGAAGTCCCACAAGGAAGAGTGCTGAAAGAGACATTTTTACCTGTTTTTGCCACCCAGGCGCGACACACAAAACACAGATACACAATGCTCTGCTGGCACACAAAAAAGACGCGCGCTGGAGACATGCACACACACACCAACAAACAGATCCAGCATTAGTACATACACTTGCTGGCACACATAAACACAAACCTTGCTGTATCTATCCACCCCTCATCCCTTTTTTTTTCTGCTTCAAGTACATAACTCACAAAACAACAACTTTCTCTGTGTTTGGAACCCGTCATTCCCCATCATGTCTCCCTTGTGCCCGTTAAACATTTTCAAGGAGACATTATAAAAACAAGAGGGGATAGATTTGACTGCCATGCCACACCACACATATTTTCACAAATACATCTCCAGCTTCACTACATCTCTCAATACCCCATCCCGGTCCAGCCCAGACTATTTGAGGAGACAGGCAGAAAGGCTGCTCCATCTATACCGCTCATACGGAGAGAGAGAGAGGACCGAGGGGCTCAGTGCAAGCTTCTTTTGTCTCTCCTTCACTTGAATGTCTTTTTTTAATGTTTCCTAACAAACAGGGGGGGGTACAGAGAAAGTTTCCCAACAAAAGCAAACGGCCCAAAACTTTCTCAGTAAGTTGGGGGGTGGCTGGTTTCGAACCTTAACTATAAAAACAAAGATCTTAGTAGTGCCCATACCCATGACAGTGAAGTGAGTCTATTTGGATCAGTGTACCTTTGGAAGAAAATTAGGAAGAATTTATATCTGTAAACAAAATGAACGGAGGGAGGGAAATCATTGCTGAGGGTAAAAATACTAAGCTTCAGTTACGACCTATTCAAACCTGATACTTCTGTCAGTGCTGACATAAATTTCCACTGGTGTTGGCATTTAGGCTCTTGCTATTTCCATATGTATAGCCTTCCCTGTACTAATTATGCTAATCATCCCTAGTGTTGGCTGCTGTGAAAAATGCTCACATTAGGCACTCCACTGGCTGCTAATGCAGCTTAATGTGTGGTTGAAACATACATTCATCCCATGGTGAAAGGCAAAATTTTTCCACATTGCTGGTTGCATTCAGGCTAGAAATGAATTTATTGAGCCCAGGGACCATTTCTCCCCCCACCCCAAAGCACCAAGAAAATGTTTTTCTTCCTTGGTTTAATGAAGGGGGCAAATGGTGCAGAGAGGGAAAAAACTGGAGAAGCCTTTGCCGAAAAGGTGACTGGTGTCACTTTATTTAGCATGGATCAAAGAGAACCATCACTCTTGGCAGGAAATAAAAACTGTCAAAATGAAGGGAAAATTCGAGTTTCAAGAAAACCTGGGAATGGTCGCTGCACAAATGTCTGGCTAGCAGCATTACAAATAAAATAGAACAAAATCGGACTCCAAATACCGAATCGGACAGAGAAAAATTAAATCTCAGTGGACATAGTAAATGCTCATAGCTTTTATAACAGACATTACCAAAGTTACTAAAATGTAATAGAAATTACTTAAATGATACAAATACAAAGCTACTGAGTATTTCAACAATCTCAAAGCTGCAGCACTTGGCACAATGCAGTGATGTATGTGTTCAAGTTGGGAGTTGTGGCCCCCTTGCAAGTACTGAGCATACAAGCTTAACCTTCTGAGAGAGAAGAGGCCTGTTGGGCTGAATATCCAGCACATGAGGCAGTTTTTGAGGAATGGAGGCTGGAGGCCTGTGCTCGACTGTGGCTGGGGGTGTGGGGTACAGGGGGGGGGGTTGAAATAAACATTTTCAACTGACCCAGGTTGACTCTGGCCTTGTTTGTTCTTTCTACTGGTGAGGTCTGAGTCTCGGCAGTTAGAGTTTATTTATGTAGCTGGGGTACTGCGGCTTGCCATTCACCTCAAATAATGCTCCATAGAGCTTGCTTTCTCTTGAAGCAGGCACTGGACTGGACGACTGTGTATTTTCTAATGAATTATTGCATTTACCTAGCAGTTTTTGTTTAGATAACTGCTCCAAACACAGAAAAGTCCACATGTCCTCCCCTCAAAAGCTAGGGTTTGTGCAAATTCTCTGGAAGGTACCTACTGTTCTGCATGTGGAAAAGGCCATTCATACCATGTGTACATGTTCTTTCCCCCTACTTCTCTTCAGCTGCATAGTCGCTTTATAAACCTCAGAGAGGTCTGCTACCCAGATATCCCGGCTCACTTTTTGTAATGTTTGCACAGCTTGACTGTGTGTACATGTCTGTCAAGCTCCCCAAAATCGTGTCAAGACGGATGACAAAAATTAACTTATGAGTACATACAAGTACATAAACATTTCTTTCTGTTTAGAACGTTTAAAACTCAAAATGTGCTATGAGCTTTTTTTGTGGGTCCTTCGCAATAATGACCACATAATTCAAAATAAACCACTGAGGAGGCCTCCATTACTCAAACAAGTGATCATATAACCAAGTTCCTTAAAGTCATCCATACTGCAAATATAGGCAGTTAGTTTACATAGCAATTCTTTAGCTGAGCATGGGTGTCATATTAAACCAAGATGTCTCCACTAACCTAAGGCTAAACCAAGGCCTTGAACCAAACTCCCATCATTATATCTGCTTCTGATTATTTCCTTACAGTGTAACACACAAGATGCTACTCTGCTGACCAACTTTAGAAAATGAAAGTGCAGAGGGATTTCAAAACTCTTGAGTCTCATCAGCCAAGAGTAGAGGTTTATGTTGACCTTTCCTTCAACCAGAAAATAGTGGCAATTTCTCAAGCCAATAATCTCTGCCAATAGTTAACCAGTAACTGATAGTGAACTGATAAGTTAAGACAGAGATTCTTCCCCTTAGTAATCCCTGTTTTTAGTTAGCCCTTGTCAGTTGTGGAGAACCATGCTGAAAAAGGTCCACAATGGTTACTTATATACAATCATTTAAAAATGCAAATCAGATGGACTCAACAGAGCACACACTTTCTACACCCAGAGTGTCAGCTCGCCCGACACTTCAGTTGTGTGATTTGGGTCACATTCTCAAGAAACTGCCATTCACTTCAGACCCCTTCATTCTCCTTGTGAAAATGTACATTAGGAACATGGCACTCTACAGACATGGCGTAAGTAAGGCACTGTTAGCGTTTACAGTTTCAGACAAGCACTGTCAGGTCGGGCCCTTCCGTCTGTACTGTTGGAGCAGGGGCAACCGTTTTCACACGTCACTTTAGAGAAAGAGGAAGCAATTAAAGTCGCCATGGTGGTCCAGTTCAACACTTCAGATGTCCATACTAGGTGGCCTGGGGTGACATCTGGGTGGGGCTGGGGGATGGGGCAAGGGGGTTGAAGCAGTTACAGCCCCGGGGTAACTGATGGGGGCATATGCTCCCAAACAAACAGCTGGGGAAGTGTCAGGCCACGATACCTTCTTTCTGCACTTCTCTCCCCTCTCAGGGCACTTAAAGGGGAATGGGCCCACTCCAGATGGGCCCACCAAGATGTGCTTGGACACACAAAAGCTACAGCCAATGTGAGGAATGCTTGGAGGAACACCAGAGGCCCACACTGTTTAAACTGACAACAGGAAATGCACCAAGACCTGATGGTTTGGCTGATGGAGCACAACTAGAACGGTTTAATGTTATCCACAATTCTGGGCAAACCAGAATTGCCCAGATGCAGTGCACATTTTTATGGTCTGGATGGCTGTTTATACAAGCACACAAACACAGAGAATCTTTGTTACAGCGGAACACCCAATGGCAGACCTAAACTGATCAAAATATATTCTGGATTGGTCTTTTCCCTTTTTTGAGAACCTTCTCCCTTTATGTGATCGTGTATGTGACTTTGTGTGTGTGTGTGTGTGTGTGTGTGTGTGTGTGTGTGAGTGTGTGTGTGCGTCTGTGTGTCTGTGTGTGAGAACTAACCTCTCCTTGTTACCAAACCACTTACTCTCCATTCAGCCCTGAGCTGCTTTGTCAATGGGCTATTGGGGGAAACAACGCAGGCAGAAACTTTAGAAACATGGGCACAACCTCTTAAAGGCACAGCATTCCCTTTTTTTTAGCAATTTGGCAATTCACTTCAAAAACTCCACAGTACATGTCTGCTTTACATTAACACACAGATTCATCTGACAACACCCTTCTCTCAGTAAGCCTAACCGTAAGCGCAAAGACTGCAAGGACAAGATGGCAAACAAAATCACAAAACAAAGTTAAAATAAAAAATGCAATATGGAGTAACCTGACCATAACCACAGTGGCTTGTGAGCTAACTAACTAAACTAAAAAAAACAAGTATTCAAAGTAAATAGTCAACACAACACACAAACTCAAATACTGAGACCAAAGGCGACCAAGATCCAGTGCAACTCACACTACCCAAACCTTGCATGAAAATGAATCAACCAACACAACACAATGCTCTGGAATTAAGAGAGAAAAAAAATGCACGCCCTGTTTACACAACAACTGCTGTGACTCTTTTTAGTATGTGTGGAGCAGGTGGGTAAACTTCAGCTGCATTCATTTATTATTATTTTTTTCGGAGGGGAGAGAAGGAAAAGAGGGTGCCTTTATTGTTGAATGGAATCCAAGAATAGTTAGGGACCACACAGGGAGCCGAAGGGGGGAGGGTCAGTGGCTCAAAGATGGCTAACGATTCACACAGCCCATCTGCTCTGGGGCTCAGGAGAGCGGCGAAAGCCGAGGGGGCTTAGGAGGAATTTGGCAGTGTGAAAACCAAATAAAGCTGCCCGAATGTGCGCAGATAAGCAAGGCACATAAAAAAGGGGCATCTAATAAATAAATAAATAAATAGAATAACACAAAAGGGCCCACCACTAACAACACATACTGATAGGGGGAAAGGAGCAAGAGAAGGGCCTGCTTGTGCCTAGGAAAATAATGCTAGCAATGCGTGACAGAAGATATGGAATGCCTCAACTGAAGGTCTATGTCTTCCCAAAAGCAAAGAGATACACCTTAAAGAAAATCCAAGAGCCCAAGTACAGCACAACAATGTGCTGCCACTCGTTCAGTTCTGCCAATTTGGAGCAAAATGTGTCAACACAAAGAGAGATGGAAGAAGCACTATGGAAAGCTTTTGAACTGGTTTTGATCACAAGCAAAACTGTCAAAGATTATTTTCCTGACTAATGACTCAGTCCGCCTCAGCACACAGAAGTCAGCTCTGGGTAATGTACACACACACACACACACACACACACACACTCTGAACCCAAGAACAAACCAAAAGCTGAATGCTTGAACTCACCTTCCACCCATAGCTGCTCGATGTCCGTTTCGATGGCAGCGACCCGCAAACCCACAGAAAAGGCACCGAACACAAGCAGTCCAATGAAAAGGACTTTTCCACAATGTCGCTGGATGTGACAGCCCAGAGTAAAGAGGAGGGCCTGGAATCTCGCCCGAATCCAAAGCGGCGCTTTCTGACCCACAGCCTTCCCCTGAGGAGATGCGTCAAGGAGAGAGGGAAGAGAGACACGTTTGTTAATAAATACACTGGCGTTGCTGGAAATCATTCTTGCCATGCCTGGACTGAGCTGCAACTACATGGCATGGTGGCAGACGTAACCTACAGCAAACTCAAGTTTTCAGAGCAAAGTTGACGTGTTCATTTAAGACGGCTCACCTACTGTGTCTAGTTGTGTACGATAACACTGAGCATAAAATGTCTACCCATGAGTTTTGTTCATCCAAATATGGCTTGTGTTGTTTCATCTCAAAGGACAATAGACAGCCTTGTTACACTGAAGCAACATGACATCTCATATATGTACCAGGCCAGCAAACTGCATGTGGGCCATCCCTGCCATGACCCCAATTCACCAAAGTTAAGCTCTATCTGGCAAACAGTTTTATGTAGTTTTAAGACAGAATGATGTAGAAAACCAGTTCTGAGAGAGAGTATGGTGTCGTCTTAATAGATTAAAAGCAGCAATTGAAGGCTATTATCTGAGTATTAGGCTGTATTGGGGTTTCCCAAAAGGCCAACAGTGACATATGACTACACTGGTCAGAAATCCCTGAAGTGTACGTACTGCATAGCCTTATGGCAATTCACACATCATCACCAACTAATTTAGACCAAACACATCACATACTAGTTGTTGGAAGCCTTGCATACACTGTAGAACCAGCAGAATAAATGCAAAACTCCGGTAAGGTTTAAAAATGTGGGCCTAATACTTTCAACCAATTATTTTACCTTGATAACACATACTCCACACAAGACAGTTATTCAATAGATGATTTGGCCTGATTGTATTTAACCGTCTAGAAACAGTTACACACAATGAAAAGTGTGTAAATCAACATTTTACCAGAAATCATATCAGCACAACAACAAAAATAACTAATCTGAAGTTCCTATGTTATAGGCAAAACATTAATATGTAATAGACCTGACTGTGAACTATTAGTTTACAATGACAGTAAGTTAAAAAACAAAAATAAAGAAGACTCTTGCTACTGTTTTAAAACATATGAATGAATCAACATATAAAGTTATCGAATATACTCCTCCTAGACAATACGCCTGCTCCAGCAACTGGACATGTTTTGATTTCACTCATCTGAGTTTTGACACATAACCAAGCGGTTCATGTGATTCAGTGATGCTTTGTCAGATAAAACGTAGTCATTGAATTCCTCTGACAGACCCACCGCATTTTCATATAAACACAGTAACAATGTAACGCGATTTGTTTCTAGAGGTAACATTGTAGAGTAGTGTATAACAAACCGTAGTTGTAAATAGCCTACTGCTGCTAGAATGTTGTGAAATAATGCACGCATTTAACCTGCAATCCAAAACGAAAATGAATGGAGGCACGTATTTTCATTCATGAAATTATCAGCACTCATCGACTTCAAGCCTGCTCATCCCAGTAACTCTAAATGGTAAGCCTTAATAACGTACATAACGTGTAGGACTATACATGGGCTAGTGCACATGTAGCTTACGTTACGTTAAGATCCTAGTTGTTTGTCCTATGCCGCTTTAGCAGCAAATAGCCGTGCTGAAAACGCGACTTAAAACTTTCGCCGCGAGTAAGGAACTTAGACAACAAAGCGATGGTGACTGAAATAGTAACATAGAAGCCCCAAATGAAAAGATGTGTCACCTTAGAAATCTGTTTTAACGCGAATGCGGCGTGGCAGTAACTAGGTCTTCGGAGAACGTCTGAGCTCACAGCCGGCGGGGAACGCGTATAACTGGGGGGTAAATCTCCAAAAACACCGGCCCCGGGGACTCTGGGATCCGAGGCCATAGTCCAAATGAGAAAACGGAGCACAGAAAAAAGTGAAAGAAAAACGTTTGGAGTTCAAAAGACGCGATAGTAATCCAATATAAAAAATAAGCGCATCCACAGGGCAAAAGTTAGAATATTCACTAGTCTTTCCTTGAGTCAAAGTCTTGCAACTCCATCCCAACATTATGTGCCCGAATCCGTATAAATCCTCCGGTCTTCATCCGTGCCGATAGCTTATAAAACAACGTTTTAAACCAGAGGAAAGTCGCGAGCAGATTTCTTAGTCTGCTTCTGATCCTGTAGCAGTAACATTTGGAGAAGGTAGCCCCTTTACAAATCCTGAAAAGGGTGGTTTGATGGAAAAGTGCTCTGGTTCTCATTGGCCGAGGAAGAGGCAAATTACTTTGCAAACATCTCCTATTATTAGCTGCTAAGCAACAGCTCACCAAAGTGGAGAGAGAGGGAGACCACCCAGGCAGCCCTTCAAATCATCGGAGGGAGGGGGAGTGCAAGGGGGCGTCAGAGAGAGGAACTCTTTCAATAAACTCAGCACACTGCAACCCTGCTCTGCACGTTTCCAATTGCATGAACTCGCATTTTAAGATGGTATCACAGAACATATCTGTTGATGCCAACCATAGGCACAATTTGTGCGATATTTTGCGTATGATATGCAGTGTGCAAGTAATATTTGTTTTGAATTCCCTGTCACTTTTGACTTGAAACGGGAACAGAATAAATGGAAAATCCATGTGCGCCCGTGCGCTCAGGGTTGTAGGCTAATGTAGGCTACCATATTCTATTACCCTATAAGACTACTTCCACACAACTGCACAGTTCTCTAAAACTCTATTCATTCACAAACCATGTTTGTGAAAGTTATTAGCTAGCATTTAGATATTCGTGATTGTCTAACGGAATTTTCTGAACAACTATAGAGTAAGCTACATTTGGTTTAACTATTCAACGCAGCGATTAAATAACGTCCTCACCTTTATACGCCTGATCTAATATTTCAGACCAGAATTAAACTCTCAAGGTGAAATTCTGAAACCAACCAATAGGGTGCTGCTTGCGTCAAATAGTGGTGATAGCTCCCCTATGTAACAGTTTGATAACCAGAAGATCTCCTTTCACCGTTTATGATCCACCCATGTGGTCTCTCTGTCTGGTAGCCTATGTCTTTTCTATTTAAAAGATTAAACCAATAACTTTAAAATACAGGCACTGAATAATAAATAGGCTACTTCGCAAACTTCAAAGAAATGTCTCCTTGTTAAAATCCAGAATAACTTCTATTTTCACAGCAGATGTACACATACTCTGTATAAAACTGTATTATGTTCATTATAAAGGAAGGGTCATCTTTATTGAAATAGATGATGCTACATCACTTGAAATATTTTGGATTCATTGCCTCATTTTTTATGTTACTTAAAAGATCCACATTTTGAAAAGGTCACTGTTTGATAAATGTCATTTTCAGGACATATTCTATATAGCAGAATTAGTAGACCTTCCTAAGACACACACAAACACAGTCATACACACGGGTACAGCCTGTATTCATTCACAATTGTGCCCTTGACCCAAGGGTCCAGTTGAGTGCCCACAGCAAATTTGCACAGGACTGAGCCAGTCTCTCATGTGCCCACATTAATATTGGCTGATGGGGCATCTTGCAGCTGGCTGACTTCAGATCAGACCCGGCCCTGATCTGGCGCAGATCCAGTTTCTCAAATTTGTTTAATTCGATGAGGGAAAAGGCAGCTGGAAATGGGAGCTGATGTGGAATGTGAGGAATTACTCTGTGCGGTAGGGGGCCCCTTTAAGCCTAACAAACTGAGGGAGGTCCGGGCCAAGGTCTAGAGGCCTTGGATAAATAAACCAGGGAGATGACCATGCGCTGTCCAGAAATCTGCCATCACACGGCCCCCAAACATAAACGGCCCCGGCCCATCCTGGTGCATGTGTGTGCGCGCAATTGCAAAACTACGGAACCGCTCTCTCGCTCACCCATCACGCAACAGCTGAACGGCTTAGCAGGCAACTGGGTGTTTATTTATCATAAACCTGCAGTCTTGCATTTATTTGTGAAATGGTTGGTAGAGCCGGGCATGTATAGGCTCTCTATTGTTGCAAATGTACACAACATGGAAAAGCAAAAGAAAAAGGCCAAGTGGGCTTAAAAAAATAATGATCATAAAAGTTTTCATGTAATCCTACGTTGAAACTAATGTTTGACACCAATGTTTCTCTTGTTTTTCATGTACACTATCTAAATCTTACTGTGTGGTCTATTTAGACAAAGAGGGACTTTTAGCAAGCAACTGAAGTTTTTGAGCAATGTGATACAATTCTCTGGTCACATACGACTGCGTATCCCTTGACACTGTGGCGTTGTAAGCCCTCAATTCACACTGGAACATCGAACAAGGATATGCAAGGGCACATCCACAGTGATGTCTTTGAGTCAGTAATAAGCATGCTTTTCACCAACATCAAAAGAAACAATTAAAAATATGCAAACATTGATTATTGTGCGCATATGGTGCAGACTACACAAATTGAAGCCAACTTAAATTGGAACAAGTCTCAGAATAAGAGATGTAACTGTTATCCTTTGTGGGGAACATTAAGTGTGTTGTACCAAGATGCACAAAGGCCTTCATTTTTACCCATTTGTCATAGAAATGTACCATAACCCAAAGGAAGCCGATGCTCTTTTATTGAATGGGCTCTGGCTGACCATGCTGCTGTACAAAAAGGCCTGGGGAGACTCCACCTTGAAGCCAACATTCAGGACTTGTTTGGTGAATGTTTACAAAGCTTAAAATATTCTTAGCCCCCAAAGTGCTTTGTAAAAGAATGATGTGTACATACAGGCATTGTGAGGCTCCGTCAGTCCCAAAAGAGAGGGGTCTGCCACCCACAGCCACAGATAAGTTTAATTATGATAATGTATTTCTCGCCCCCTTTGTCATCATAATGAATGGTTCCCCTAAAAAAGTTTTCTTTTTCTTTCCAGGCGTCTTTGTTTGTGATTCTTTAACTGAGGTATTGTTCAACCCAAACTGGCAGGTGGCATTAAAAAAAAAAAACAGACCTTTGTTTTCCCGCCACACCACCAGCAACTTACATATTTATTGACTTATTTGTTTGTTTCTTTATTGATGGCTCTGTGATCCATTTGTAAGTGTGTTGTCCTGGCGGTAAATAAGTTGGAGCATGTGTTGGGTCTCTAAATGGGGACTATGCAGGTATTGCATATACAGATAATATGTACAATTCTAGAAAAGCTACATCTTTTGCACAGCCATAACTTTACAAACAGAGAAAAATCATGGCAAAGGCCAGTTAACACAGACTGAAAAAACATAAAACACAAAATACAAAAAAAAGACACAAAATAAGAGTCACCTTAGCAGGGAGAACATAATTTCATAAGCATCATGAGCTCCTGTATGAATCTAATCAGCAGTAACTGGGACACTCACTTTTACCCACACATACCAATAGAATCAGCGCTGCTGGAGCCTCATCCTGTTAAGACATCAAGTTACATGATTTTAATATGAAAATATATAAAAATCAAAGAATAGGAGAATTAAAGATGTGATGAGATTTCCTAGATGTGGTGCAAGAAGCTTTTTAAACGCGACAAGTTAAAGTGACAAGAGGATGTATAACAAACTACCAAACTGAGAGAGATGTTAAAGCGACATAAATTACATATCAATTACAACTTATATGTCATTACTAAAGGAGTATGCTGATGATCATCCAAAGCTATGTAAGAGCAAAAAGCACACTAGGTGACTGGTGTTGTTTAGGAATTGTTTCACAAGCCATTAGACTGCTCAGGACACACAGCCTCAATGCAGCCTTTGTTCTGAGGTGGTAAGAAAGTACTAATTCTGTGATGTGTGTGTTGAAAGTGGGCGTGAAGGCATGGGAGGGATGCAGTGTCTTAAACGTGGGTGAAAAAGAGAGGAAATTCATTTGTGCCTCAAGAACACAGAAGACAAATTGAGGAAGTGTTCTGGTAATGTGTAGGGGTCACCAGCAACCATGCAGGTTTTTTTTTCTGTGGGGGGGGGGGGGGGGGGGGGGGGGGTGGCCACTTGGGTGGCCTAGCCAGTCTTTCGCCATCCACCGCGATTAGCCCTGCGGACAACCCCCCAACCAGCACACACTCGCCACCCTCCTCCCAACCCCCGCCAAACACACACACACACACACACACACACACACACTGAAGGCAGTGCCCAATCCTTGTGCTCTGATCATTGATTCTTCTCCCTCTCTGCCTATCGTTTGGTCAGTCAGGATGAAACCCCACCCCCACTTTCTTGTCTTGATAGCTGGGAGGCTGGTGGCAGAAATGTGTGGATGAGCTCCAGGGCTGTATTTATATCCACGTCTCGGCTGATTTATGACACCCAAGGCCTTCACAAGTACCACTGCACTTACACTACTTACTGTAACTGCCACTCACCAGCATTTAACCACCAGGTCATAAACATTAGCATCTTCATTTGGAAGAGGGAGCACTCAAGAGCTCCATTTAGAGGAGAGCCGTGCAGACTGAGCACTAGGCATGCAAGCAGGGCTGGTGGAACTAGTCACAGGCAGGGTTTCAAAACAAAACCCACATCAGAAGTCAGCGGCAGTGGGATGCATTACTGTCATTCCCACAGGCTTTCTTTTTCTCTTTGAAAAAAAAGGGGGGAAAAAAACACCCGAAAATGTAATGGAGGAATTAGACGTATTTGGTTTGATGCCAGCATCGATGATGTTAGGAAGGTGTTCAGACAACTTGGGATGTTGGAGAGCCGTTAATGCTGCGTGCCAGAGTAGTCTGTCTCGCACTAACAAACAGGCCATGCTTCCCCCCTCCACCCGCCCCCCCCCCCTGGAAGCAACCCAGAGACAGGCGAGCAAGACCTGATATATGATCTGTCGGCTGACATCTGATCTCCAGCTCTGGAAAACACAAGCATCTGTCACATTTGGCTGAGAAGGGTGGGGACCGACACAGAACACAGTCCAGGAGAGAGCGTGCACACACACACACACACACACACACACACACACACACACACACACACACACACACACACACACACACACTCACACTCACACACTCGCTCACACGACCAGAAGGACTGGGCCTACGGTGAGGCGTCTTTGTCTAAATATACAGACCTTGGGGAGAGCACTCCCACCTGGGCCTGACCTGGCACTTTGTGTGGAGCCACCGTTGTCGGGTGGGGTCGTTGAGTGGCGTCCAATCAGATAGCGGCGAGTTAACGTGTGAATTAAATTAAGTCCACCTCGAGTTTAAGGGGGGAACCCAGGGCAGAACTCGAAAAGAGAGAAGAGACGATACGAGAAGTTTCACAGTTCACATTCCTCCCCAAAAAGAGCTCCCTCTAATTTGCTGCTCTGACTAATATAAAAGTTGTCAAAACATGAGTCTGTTCACAGAGGAAACTTGGGGAAAAAAATCTTTCCTACTCTAAAGATTGAGCTGAAGGCGTTTTTTTTTTTCGAGAGCACTGTGTGGCTTTAATAATTTCTTACTCTGGTCTGGATGGAAATGGTCCCATCCAGTGGGAGGTTAGATCAACCTGGAATAAACACATATTCCTAGAGGGGAAATAGAGAAAAAGAAAAGAACTAAGGAGGGGAAAGGGTTTCATTAGTGATTATAGTGAGTGATTAACAACGGACTCAAACACACCAAAATTACAATACTTGGTTGAAGAGACAAGGATCATCTGACAATTACACCAATTAACCTAAACGACTCCAGTTGGCCACAGACACAACAAGACGCAGAGCATGTAAATCATACTTTGAGGCCAATGCATCTTCCTCGAGGCCTCGTCATCCTTAATGACCAAAGATCTTCAGACCTGTAATTTAAGAGATGCGTTGCCGATGGAATGCCATAAATCTCTTGATGGCATAAAGAACGAAAGAGAGTGGTTGTGTGTGTGTGTGTGAGGGAAAGAAAGAGACAGAACTAGTGAGATAGAGAGAGGGAGAGAGAGAGAGGGAGAGAGAGAGAGGGAGAGAGATAGAGAGAGAGAGGCCGAGCAAATAAGAAGGTCTGTATTCTGGCATTTTGTAAAAGGAAGAGCGTGAGCGGGAATGAGAGAGGGAGGGAGGGAGGGCTGTTACTCGTTGGGATCTCGCTGGGTGGTCTATCCCTCCATTTTCTCTCCCCCCCCCCCCTTCCCCTCCTTGTGTACAAATAAACTCAACCCCATTGTGGTTATCTGTTCGTTTTAGCATCGGGACACGCACAGACTCACTCACTCACTCACGGTGGTCATGAGAAGGGGGTCCTGGAGGTCCCGCCAAACAAATAGCTCATCCACAGAGCCGTCTTCACAGCCAAGCGTCTCGGCTGAATCTATACGGCCGGACATGCAGAGTAGCATGAATGAGCCGCTCTCTCCCACCACACTGTTTCTGATCTCTTTAAAACAAAGAAGGCCACCACAAGACAGAACTGAAGAAACACGTGGAGAAAGACATTCTTAAAAAAAAGAAAAAAGAAAGAAAGGATGACACTGAGTGTGTTTTGAGATAAATAGCTGGCATTTATTTTGGACACTGTGTGTGGATGTGATTATAAAGATCAATGGTGTAGGAGGCCAGATCTTCCCCCTCTGCTATCTTCTCTCTCTGGTCTTCTGTGAGAAAGTGTCGTGGCCAAGTTTTCTAGATCTCCATAAGTTGATCACTCCCAACAATTACCTCATTGGTTCTTTCGGCTGCAAGGAAGAGCAAAAGAAAGTTTAATAATACAAGATGACTGACAAGCTGAGCCAGCATATGACCCTTCAGTCTCTACGAGAGCAGTAGTAACGTAAATGTGTTTCTCCCATCACCACAGGCTATGATCCTTTCTTTTCACACTTCAAGTATAAACAGATGATGTAACTGGCAAGTACCGACAGCATTTTGTGCTCATCCCCATCACATTTCAATATTACGAAAGTTTTATACAAATCCATGAAAATGTCACCAGACTAGAAACATCTTATAATAGACGGACACAAACACATCAGTCACAGGAGCACACAGGAGCACACACAAACACACACACACAGAGAAACACAGACACATACACACACAGACACAGACACAGACACACACAGACAGACACACACACACACACACACACACAGAGGGTCTGCAAGGCAACTCCAAACCAAATCATGGAGAGGTGATTAATGTTCCATATAAAGACATATTTTAGTGTGACGGAATCTGTACGAAAAAACTCATTTCTCAGTTTGGGGAAAGATAAATAGAGCATGGAACGCTAGGAGAGTTACATTTCTAAGCCCAGAAGCTCTTTTTTTTTTTTTTTAGGTGGCCGTGGTGAACGTGTGCGTGTATGTGTGCGTGTGGGGCAGTTAAGGCACAGAACATGGAGTGAATCCAGGGGAACGGCTGGCCGCCTGTGAGCAACGGTGGGGAAAGGGAACACCTGCAGGAGAGCCACACCTGATCGCCATGCAGACTGTTTCTCGCTTCCCTCTCGCCAGGGTGGTCCTCGGCAGACACTGCTGCCCGTCCACACCAGCTGGGCCAGGGGAATAAACTGTAATGCTTTTAGCAGCAGCACAACCGGCCCGGCCCAGCACAGCCCAGCGCCGCTGCCCCTATTGGGAACAGGGAGGGTGTACACAGAGGAGCAACTGCACCAGATGGGACGGAGTAGGATGGGACTGGAAGGTCGAGATGGATGGAGCCACCTTTATGGTCCTCTGCCATGTTCCACCTGTCATATTGCCGTCAGTCTTCAGCTCAGTGATTAGAGAAGGTTACTGGCCTACAGAGAGGACATGTTATCCTCAAGAGTGTCCCTCCTGCTGACAGAATCCGGGGGAAAGGCAGGGCTTGGGCTTGAGACTCTGTGTCTTCTTAAAGCGCCTCTTTTATCTGCACTAATACTGTCATCATATTGAAATGTCATTCAAATCTTATTTATAGTGCTATCCTCGGTTAAGAAGCAGGGCTTTTTTTTTTTTTTTTTAACACTGGTGCCAAAACCATCTTAAACAGAACACAGAGCTTTCAAGTTGCTTCAAAGGACTGCAAGTGCTTGTTATTTCAGGAGGGTAGGAACATCAGAACTACAGGGCAACTTGGCACTTTGATGAGTTTTTTTTCCCCCTATTAAATTAAGATGATGACTTGGCTTCAGAAGCCTCAAAGGAGCGGCTGTCATCCGCTGGGCTGCTGGGGTAGGACGTTTATTGCAGTTATTATAAGCAATGCTTTTTAAATAATATGTTACAATAACCTCTGTGATGGGTTCTTTTCTTAATTCTGGGGGATATCTTTGAATGGTGGTCCCTAGCTGTGCAGTTTATGACTGAATCGTGTGTGTGTGTGTGTGTGTGTGTGTGTGTGTGTGTGTGTGTGTGTGTGTGTGTGTGTGTGTGTGTGTGTGTGTGTGTGTGTGTGTGCGTGTTATACCCCATTCCCCCTCACACTAAAAGCCAATTATGGTGTTGTGTGGGAATGGTAGTGAAGTCAAATCTATTCCCCGGGGACATTTACAGTAATCTACTGCCACGGCTCCACTGTGAATCGAAAAAGCAAGATTCACGTTTTCGAGAAGGGCAAGAGGAAGGGGGAGGTCTCCTCCTTCATTGGCTGCATTAATGTTCCATTATTTCTCTCAGGATTGTTTAGTGTCTATGTGAAGCCATTTAATCATCAGCAAGTGGTTGTGATTACTTTGAACGCAAGAATGCCTTAGAGAAATTCCTGGTTCGTATGGGTGCCTAGTTGCTATACTAGCTAACTAGCTAGCTTGCTAAGGAAACTTTTAAATAGTCTTAAATGGTTTAACTGGTAGAGTTCCTTTTGCAATGATAGCTCGTTATCTAGCTGATGTTACAGTCTCCTCAATTATACAATTATAATAACAAAAGGCAGAAACACTCTGCCTCTGCAGCTTTGCCCCCCCAAATATAATAGTTTAACTTAACAGATAATTAGTTCATATTAACACACCCTAGCAAATGGCAACTGTTAACATGGTACCCCAAGCTGGAGATAGCTAGGATAGTTCATAGCTAGGTGAACTGGCGTGAGACCTCGCATGTTTTACACATCTTGCAGACGTTCACGCTCTGTAGCATCCTGTTAAATATAAGCAGGTGGGAATACTGAATATGTGACTGTACCATTATAGACTGAGTGGGAATAAATATTTGTGATCCATCTATGTTGTTTTTCCAGATGCATTAACGGGTTTCGTATGTGAAAGGGGCTTTGATGGGGTGTGGCTGAGGGGGTATACAGCAGTCTAACTTGTAATTTGGGATATCTGGCAGTAGGTCTGTATGCCCAAGTCTTTGGAGGTTATGCTGGGCTAATCAGGTCCAGTCGCACTTTGATACCCCATACAGTGGTGAGAGAATGGTGGCAGGGGCAGAAGGGGAGGGCTGGGTGGGGTCTAGAGGCTGGAAATTGTTGCAGTTTGGAGGCGGGGGTGCGTGGAGTAGCAACACCCTGTTGTTCAGTCAATTAGGCCCAGGCAGTCTCTGGACATCTTAAGTCTGCCTCAGGCGGTGTCATTGATGGAGAGGTTAGAGACCAGGGCTCAGACCACCCGGAATACAACAGCCTCCAGCCAGCCAGCCAGCCAGCCACACACACACACACACACACACACACACACACACTCACACACACACACCCACACACACACAGGTTCACATTCACTCTTACACACCAATGCAAAGCCCACAGTCTGATTTAAGACTGAGCGGATTAGGAATATTAAAAATAAAGCTCAATTGTACACACAAGCTTTGGTTTTAATGCGCTATTAAAGCAGATTACAAGCCACGGCTCGCTCTCTCCCTCTTGCTCAAACACACACACACACACACACACACACATAAACACACACACACACATAAACACAAGTTGACTGAAAGGAACACACACACACATAAACACAAGTTGACTGAAAGGAACACACACACACACACATAAACACAAGTGGACTGAAAGAAACACACACACACACACACACAAACACACATAAACACTCATATCTGTGTGTGTAAATGTGTGAAGCGGTTGATCAGTGTTCAGTGCTCACCCTCTGGCTCTATGCGCTGGCTGCTCCCCACCAAACAGTACTTAATGTCAGCACTGCGCCCAATCACCGCATTACTGCAGATCACGCTGCCCTGGATGTTACACCTACCAGACGGAAAAAAAAGGATTAATACACTGCCATTATTCAGGGGGAACAGGACACACACTTTCACCCAATTCAACACACACACACACACAAAACATGGAAAAGATTCAAGGCTAGAATGTTGCCTACACACACACACACACACGCTATGGAAACCAGGCGGTTCAAGAAGAACCAGATATGGAGTCTCCCACACCCGACATGCGGAGTAGAACACAATCCCTGGGTCAGGATGTGTGGGAAGACAGAGAAGACACATTTGTGTGTGTGCTGACACACACAGACACACACACATCCCTATCCCGCATGTTTACAGCATTCAAAGAATAATATTTTCCTGGGATCGCTTTGGCACCATAAAACTTTATTTGCACAGTTTAATGTTTACTTGACTTGCTTGGGCCAATTTCACTCTGTCTTTTTTCCCCCACTACTGCAGAAACATATTCACCATGAACATTCAGCTTTCATGTCTTCTGCTAATTACACAGCTGAGGGTCTTGTCCTTCTTTCACCCGGCCCGCAACCCCCCCCCCCCCCACCCCCACCCCCATACGAGGAAACATAATACCTCAGAGTTTTCTTTTTTTTCCCGGCAGGCTTGTTTTATTTTCCTGAAGACAGCATTAGCATATATATTAAAAACAACACCAGCCTCCCCACACATGTGTGCCAGCGCGTGACTAAGAAAACAATGCCATCGAAAAATGCAGTGGCATCACCGCGCATGTAAGGGTATGTGTGTGTGCGTGCGTGCATATGTTTGAGTGAGTTAGTTTCGCGTTGTGAATTCGACGAACAAGTGTGAATCTTGCCGTCAATGGAGGGTCCACAGTGGCCCATATCTCCATAGCCATTATTGTTTTATTCCCACTTAGTGAACTTTGGGGGAAGTAGTGGCCTCCACTGTGCTAAATGTGATAAAGTCAAAACTATATCTTTTTTTAAAGCAACAGAAAAATACGCTGGACTCTGCCATGCTTTCAGGGATCTGTCTGGAACGCTATCTTCACACATCACTACAATAGGAAATAAAGGCTTCTGGGTGGCGACGGCACACATGGCTTGGCACAATCCCATTCTCCTGCCAAGCGTTTACCCACTGCAGTTGGGGAGATAAACCTGCCGCTACATGGCCGCGTGAAGGAGCTTTGGGAGGGTGTCTGACTGTACGAGGAAGTCTGACAGGAAAAGAGATGGGCTGAGATAAAATTACTAAGATAGATAGAGAGAAAGAGGGAGAGAGAGCGAGAGAGAGATGAACAGTGCCAAATATTTCCTTGTTGTGTCCTGTGTGTACCCTTAATACCTTGGCAATATAACTATTTGTTTATGTGTTAGCAATAAGCAATAAGAGTGCGAAGATTGAGTGTGATAGAAGGAAAGGAAGACACAAGGAGAGAAGAAAAAAGAGAGACAGAAGGAGTGATGCAGAGGGAGAGAGGTGCATCAGGTCTGCTATCTCTGAATGAGTGTGATGTGTTAGGTCCCGCTGACACCAACACAGGCAGGTCTGTGAACTCTGAATGTGTGTGATGTGTTAGGTCCTGCCGATACGGACACAGGCAGGTCTGTGAACTCTGAATGTGTGTGATGTGTAAGGTCCTGCCACCACCACGGACACAGGCAGGTCTGTATTGGCAGTGGCACATGGCCATCTATTCAGGTGTGCCAGTGGAGGGGAGCCCGAGCGAA
This sequence comes from Sprattus sprattus, assembly GCF_963457725.1. NCBI lineage: Eukaryota > Metazoa > Chordata > Actinopteri > Clupeiformes > Clupeidae > Sprattus > Sprattus sprattus. The sequence continues at coordinate 6,960,135 of NC_137923.1, forward strand.
CACACGCAATTGACGAGAGAGAGAGAGATAGAGAGAGAGAAAGAGAAAGAGAGATAAAGGGATAGAGAAAGAAAGAGAGAGATGGCGGGTGCAGGGTGACGGGAGATTACAAGGATTGGCGTTTTTAAACAGAGAGACCACCAAAGAAGCTGTGCTGAAACACCACTAATTACTACCACGATGCTCCTCCTCACAGTGACCCCACACTCCTAGAGCACACACACACACACACACACACACACATCCCAACCCCCGTACTCTACCCATCCTCATCCCCCCTTCCACACACACACACACACACACACACACACACACACACACACACACACACACATCCCAACCCCCGTACTCTACCCATCCTCATCCCCCCTTCCACACACACACACACACACACACACACACACACACACACACACACACACACACACACACACACACACACACACACACACACACCACACACACACACACACACACAAAAAGAATCCACCACTTTGTAAACAAGCACTCCTACATGCAAACAAAGGGTGGACAAAAATGCAAGTGCCTTCTTTAACATGCCAGGGACTGCTAATCCCTTCTTACATTTTTTATGTTCTGAAAGAATTGCCGTTTCTTTCTTTCTTTCTTTCTTTTCTGTCCTTTCTTTCTCTCCGTCTTTCTTTACTCCTTTTCTTTCTCTCCTTTCCTTTTATGCGTGCACTAACTTGGCGATGAGGGTACCCATGCTGGCTCTGGACTTTGGTTCTGGGGGGGGAGACTGTGCTCAGACCAAAAGCCCTTCCCTGGGATTTAAAATAACAGACTCCTTTTTTTCTCTTTTCTTTTTCTATACAACAATTCATGTTATCCTCAGACTTTCACAAAAGCGAGCAAGGACGTCATTTACTCAAAATCAGCTTTAATCTAACTTCTTTCCGTTTGAGGAAAAAAAAAAACAAGAAGAGAACAAAAAAAAGAGCCAAAAAAAAAAAAACGATAACGAGAAAAGAAATTAGCAAGTGTATGAAAGACAAGGGTGCTGGCAAGAGTTAGACGATGATCCAAAAGAGGAGAAACAAATGTTGCATTAAATGTTGCATACTTGTTACATGACACGCTTGACGTGTTCACTGCTGTTGTTCATCTGACAACATGAAAATTGATGCGAAAAGAAAAGGTTATTTCTTAGAATGGAATGGGGGGGGGGGGGGGGGGGGGGTTGTAGGCTTTGTATCTATATTCATCACCTATCTGTGTGGGTTGAAATGTGACCTTGTTCAGGGTCACTGAATAGCCATGCACATTTCACAACATACGTTTCTGTTTTTTGTCAGCACAACAAGAGCAGGACTAGTCTCCCACTCTCTCTCTCCCCCAGGACCCACCATCCCCATGTCTCACCCAGAAGCAATGCAGGGGAAAACACTATAAAAAAAGATTTGTTTTGTTCAGTATAAGCGCTGCGAGAGAGAAAGTCCCCTCACCTGTTGCCCCCTAACGCTGAGCAGTTAATCCAGCAGATGGCATTAACCTCCGAGCCGGAAACTTTCTCCACGCAGAAAAAGGTGCCGAGCCCAAACCGCTTAGGCAGTTGCCCCGCTTAGATAACATGACTTACAGCAAGTGTTCTGGCGTAAGTTTAGAGCCTTGAAGTGACTGGACATTTTATCAGCATTTGTGATTTGTCCTCTATGAAAAAGTCAAGTTGGAAAATTGACATTTCTTTCGTTTTGCCTTAACCATGTAACATTTCTCAGCTTGTTCGAGGAACTCATTTCAATTTCTTAAATTGTGTTTCGACTTCTTCAATTAAATGAAGATGCTCCAATTGGCATTTAAATATAATGTTTTCATTGTGTCTTGCACTAGCAGAGTATGGTGTCAGTATTGTGAACTAGGGGTATCGACTCACTGCTCCTTTGTAGGAAGGCACCTGCAGGAAGCCTGAACATTAGTTAGTGGATAAAGAAGTCGGGCGATCGACTTAGACGAGTATAACACCAGACAGGGAAAGACATACTGTAGAGAGGGAGCATCATCTTACCCCTCCTCGATGGTTACACCATTCATTATGATGGAGTTGGTTATCTTAACCTTCTCCTTCACTGTGGTAGATGCGCCGATCGTTGAGCGTTTAATGGACGTCTTGTCGGATATCTGACAGGAGGATCCAATTATACTGTCAGCTCCAACCTTTCCGGAGACAAAACAGACGTAATTACAGATTGAAGGGATTACGGTGACTTACCCAGCCACTTGATCCTTAAGAGCTCCAAACACAGCTACATTTTTATTTCAAAGACAAAGTCCAGTTCATCACTGAAAGCTTGCTCTTCACAATGTGAGCCTCACCTCACTGAGACAAAATATAAACAAAAAACACAAAGCTAAAGAACGGACAGGGAGAGAGACATGGACAGGCAGAAGTACAGAAAACTAGAGAAAGAGAGAGAGAGAGAGAGAGAGAGATTGAGAAACAGACAGAGAGAACCTGAGAGTTAAGGAGAGAGACTGAGCGGGTCAGAGAGAGAGAGAGAGAGAGAGACAGACAGACAGACAGACAGACAGACAGACAGACAGACAGACAGACAGACAGACAGACAGACAGACAGACAGACAGACAGCCAGACAGACAGCCAGACAGACAGACGGACGGAGATACAGACAGACAAACAGACAGACGGAGATACAGACAGAGAGTGAGAGAGAGACAGAGAGAGAGAGCCCATGCATTTGCAGGATGCAAACCATGTTACTGCTACAACATTAATTACCAACACAAGTGTGTTTATGCAGACACATGCGAGTGAGATTACAGCCCCAGGAAGGGGCTGGCTTACCAGACAGCGTTCCGCCACCACAGCTGACGGGTGGACAGGAGGGTCATCAAACAGCTTCGGAGCCTGTTCCAAACAGCACACGGGACATGCTTGTTAACACTCAAAGTATTTATTTGTTGTTAAAGTTCCTGAAAGGAACTAACCTCCGCTTAAAAGTGTGACACTTTTGATCAACCTAAACCCACCTCAGTTGGGTGGACTGGCAAAGGAGAGGACAGAGATCCACCTTGTGTGGATCCCGCACTTACAGGAAGATCATATTCCAGGACTCTGAAGTACCATCTCAAGCATGACATCTTCATGTATATTAATGCAACAGTGTACGATGTGGTCTCAAACCTCAACCATTTATAGAGAAAAATGTGTAATTAGCAATAAGCTCCTTAAGGTGACTCCTTACGATGTTTGTGTGATGTGGGTTGATGTGACGCTTTTTGTAGAATCAATGAATCATTGGACACAGACACACTGACTAATTTCAAGAAAATCTTTAACATTTTGTAAACTTCGACGTTCGTAAATGCATTCATTTCTTACTTCATGTTCTTTTGAGTGCTTGCTGGCCGATTGGGAAAACGCACTTATTACCCTTCCAAAAGACTATTTATACGTATACGCCTCAGTTTTCCCTTTCGTAAATCTTAGATGGCCAGAAGTGCTTCTGCTGTTAGCTCACCATGCGGTTGGCCTCGATGTAGGCGGCGAGGGTGTTGACGCGGTAGCACATGCCATCCTCCATGAGGTGCACGTAGCAGCGCAGCTTGCCCCCGTGGTAGGCCTCGCTCATGTCGCCGCGGTGATCGTTCCAGCAGGAGCGCTCGCGGGTAAGCTGGAGCAGGATGTCGTCCTTAGAGGGCACAAGGATGTCTGGGGGGGGGGGGGGGGGATGGGTGGGGGGAATGTAGACGTGATTAATGAGGGTGTGAATAGAAAATGTGTGACTACTTAGTACGCTATACACTACATAGATTGTAGTGATAGCTTGTATTGGTAACATATAACCTAGGGTTAGCAGACTAAGATATGCTCTGTGGCATTATGTGGTATAATGTAGTAAAGCACAACTACTTACCAAGGTTTGCAATCCGATCTTTCTTCTTCTGGTCCTGATCGACATCATCTTTAGGCCTCTGTGAGTTCATGGACTTGGAGAACTGTTTCCGAACCAGGTAAGGCACTAACTCTCCCCGGATGGAGGAGATGGACCTGAGTACATCAAAAACAAATAAGGACACTCAAGACGCCACAGAAGCAGGGATAGATAACGTCTTCTGCTCAAGTCAAGCCTGATGTGTAGGATGGAACTAAATCCAAACATTTTTGGAACAGTCCAATGAGTTTCCTCCATCAGTTATTTAGGGGTCATGTAATATGTGTGTAGGGTGTCTCTACAGTTCAAGGACTATGGCCATATAAACAAACAAAAAAAACTCAAGTTGAAGGCTCTCCATGAGGTAAGAGCGGGGACCAAGTCATGGTTTAGAGCCGTGCGTTTCTGCCGTCTCTCTGACGTGCAGTCAGTCTAGGCCCCCCACTCTGGCTCTCCCCTCTGCTTCACTTTCTTTAAGGCTAGATTAGAATTTCCATGTGAAAGCGGAGAAAGAAACAACAGTTACGCTGTCCGTATTTCCTCCTTCAGAGCTGCAGTGCATACAACTTTCACGGAAGGGCTGAGCGAGCGAGGGAGAGAGAGAGAGAGCGAGCAAGAGAGAAAGAGAGAGAGAGCTAGACAGAAAGAGATAGACTAAAATGGAGACCTGAAAGGAAAGTGAGAAGAGGGGGCTGAATAATGGAAGAAAAAAAAAAAAGTCAGCGTACTTTGATGAGAGAAAGAGGAAAGTGCAGAAGGAGGAGAGACTGGTGTGTGTGCGGAGGGGAGGGCTGGTGGGGTTAGGCAGGGCAGTGGCGGGGTCACCCTCGATGAAATGATATTTATATCAGCGGCCCAGCAAATTAAAATGTCAAAGCAGAGTGACTGGTCTTCAGAGAGGGGGAGAGGGAGAGAGAGGGAGAGAAAGCACACTGTGTGAGGGGGACACAGAGCCAATGGGCCAAACGCAGCCACTGCCTCCAGTACTTCCAAGAGGCTGTTGAGAGTCCGCACAAAGCCCGCCGGAGCTGCACAAAGGCAGGCCTGGGAGAGCCCAGAGAGAGGGTGGAGGGGGCGGAGATACTCTGGGTGATGGAGGTGGGATGGTGGTGGTGGTGGTGGTGGTGTTGGGGGGGGGGGTGGGGGGTGAAGGAGGCCTGGTTCCCGTTTCACATTCACGAAACTCAAAAGAGAAATAGAGAAGATGTGAGGGTGGGGTGGGCATCTGCAGACAGTCAAATTGAAAGTCTTCAACCTCTTGCATTCTAACTTTACAGAAGTAACAGCCATAAAAAAAAACAATAGTTCAGCCATTAAAGAAGTGAGAAAAAGAACTGTTACACACAGCAACTGTAGGGTGGTGTAGGGTGGTGTGTGTTAGTGTGTGTGTGTGGGGGGGGTGGGTGGCAGAGACTATAAACCTGTAAGGTGACAGGTTGTAAAAGTACTTAACACCTTGGCTGAACACCTCAGCCGACTCAAAGACTCGCCGCTCCAGCTACGCTTATGTTGGTGTTTATCAAGAACCAGTCTGGGTGATGCATGCAGGGAGGGAGGAGGAGGAGGAGGAGTTGGGCCGTTAACATCGCTGGGAGACGTGAGCTGTTAGGCCTGATGGCCGACGTGAGAAGGGTTAACAGAAGGAGGTGTGAGACTTAACAGACTGGGAAAAATCCCCTTACTTGTTGTCTACTACGAAGTCGACCACAGATTTCCTCAGGCAGTACAGGTGGGCATCCAATAGGCCTGTCTTGATGTGCATTCTGGGATGTCTGTGAGAGAGAGACATCAGAGAGAGGGAGAGAGAGAGAGAGAGAGAGCGAGGAAGAGAAGGAGGGAGGTTAAGAGGGAGAGATCAGAACAAAGTGATTAAAGAATACCAATAAAAGCCTGCCCGAAGACTGCAATATTACGGAATGTGATATGGCAAACCCACAACAGTGCCCCAAGCTATAAAAAACCACACGCAAGATCTAAAACTATCAAAACAACCAACAACAACAACAAAAGAAACCTCCTTGGACTTTCCCCCTCTCTTGAGGGCAGATACTAATTACACGCTGATGTATGAAGCTCGTGTATGGGTTTCATACGGCCTCTAATTTACCCCTCCCCGGTCCACATATTAATTGGCCTTTTTTCAAGGGACCATCTGCTCTGGCAGGGCTGAGGGGAAGAGACACGTCTGAGAGGGGAACTCTGGGATGGCGACCGCTGGCACCCAGGCTCTAATGGACTCCCTGGCTTTCCTGTGTCCTTTATGAGGCCACATCAGACAGTCTCAGCCTCAGCCTCAGAGCCCCCCCCCCCTCCCTCCAGCACACCTAACAATGCTGCCGGAACCATCCGGAGACCTCCTGTGAGCAGTCAATATGGCCGCCGTGGGGGAAGAAGTGTCCTGTGAAAGGATGGGAGTGAGAGAGAGAGAATGAGTGATTGAGTCAGAGAAAGAGGGGGTGAAGGAAGGAGAGAGATAGAGAGACGGGGCAAGTGAGGAAGTAGGTGAATGAATACTTGAGTGAGGGAATGAATGAGTGAGGGAGGAGGTGAAGGGAGAGTGTGAGTGAGTGAGTGAGAGGGAGAAGGAGAGAGTGAGTGAGTGAGTAAGAGAGAGGGAGTGAGTGAGTAAGAGAGAGGGAGTGAGTGAGTAAGAGAGAGGGAGTGAGTGAGTAAGGGAGTGAAGGAGGATGCGGTAAAAAGAGGAAGAGGCAGGCAGAAGGAAAGTAGCACCTGTTGCGAAGCTAACCTCATCCCATTCATGAGTGGCATATCAGAAGCCCGCTGACAGTGTTTCAGGATCTGGGCTGTATTTTAACGCTGGGCCTGTCTAACGTAAACCTGATGTGCTCTCACCCAGCCAGTCCATCAGCGTATAGATATATAGGCTAGGTGTTTGTGAGCTTTTTCTTTCGGCCCCTTCTGCACAACAGTGACAGATAGGGAAAAGACACTCCAGAGGAAAATAAAGCTGAAGAAACATTAAGCTTCATTTGCACACTAAATGGTCCCAGACTTTGGCCGTAAAAAGTGCGCAAAGCCAAAAATGACAGAACGCACTATGTAACCAATCTGTACATCTGTACATCGTTGAATACACAATTAAAAGGGTTCACTTTTCTGCCTTCAGTGATCAGAAGTGCAGCGCAAACAACTTCACAGGGGTCTGCACTGTATGTCTCTCCTTCTGTGTGTGTGTGTGTGTGTGTGTGTGTGTGTGTGTGTGTGTGTGTGGATGTGTGGCTGAGCACAGGGCCTTATTCCATCCTGCTGGAGACATTTATGATGCGCGAGTGTAAGAGAACCATGGCCTCCTGTCCCCTCCCGGGCTCACGGCCGATCTTTTCTATCCTTTCTCTGGTGTGTGTGTGTGTGCATATGTGTGCATGTGTGTGTGTGTGAGGGTGGGTGGGGGGTGTTGAATGCCCTTTGACACCATGGAGCATCGGCCTGCAAGACGCTGCTGGCGCCGATCTCTAAAACAGATGCAGCCTTGTATAAATCATGCCACGGAAGGAGGCGAGCGAGTGAGCGAGTGTGTGTATGTCAGTCCAGTGTGTGTGTGTGTGTGTGTGTGTGTGTGTGTGTGTGTGTGTGGGGGATAAATAAGCAAAAGGTAAATTATGACGACTTCTGAGCTGTTCCATCGGGCCGCAGTGAGGGGCCTCATGCTGAATTCCTGAAAAGCAGGGAGGTGTGCAGGCCGACAGAGGAATATTCCACCTCACACATCCACATATGGCTCCAGAATGCGCTCTCACAGAGACAGACACACACACACACACACACACACACAGACACAGGCACGTTAGGAGCCAGCAGGTTGCTGCATTCTGTGTGTGTGTGTGTGTGTGTGTGTGTAAGTGTGTGATGTAGGCTAGCATCCAGGAGGTGAACGGCGAATAAAAGCATGACTGAGATTTATGGGAACACCCAACATGTGACATCATGGTTTGGCACCTGTAAGCCGAAATGTCTGAGTGCGCAAGTGTGTGACTGTGTGTGTGTGTGTGTGTGTGTGTGTGTGTGTGTGTGTGTGTGTGTGTGTGTGTGTGTGTGTGTGTGTGTGTGTGTGTGTGTGAAGTGGGTGTAAGTGTGGGGATGACTGTATGTATGTCTGTGGGGGGGATGACTGTAAATGTGTATCACTGTGTATGCCTGTCTGTCGGGGGGGGGGGGCTGTATGACTGTGTATGGTGACACATATATTGTGTGTGTATGTGTGTGTGTGGGGGGGGGGGGGGCAGCAGGGAATGTGTGTGTCTGTGTGAGTGAAGGTGGCAGACAGTGCATAAGTGGCTGATAACGAAGGCTAAGGGGCGGGACTTTTGGGGATAAGAGTGGGAGCAGGGATGTCAGGCAGTAGGGTGCAGAGCTTGGTAATGAAGTGGCCCACGATTAAACCAGACCAGAGCTAGGTCGATAGGCTTTCGATAGGGATGATTCATTTCACTGCCACACATCATGCTATCACACACACACACGGTTGGCTGTGTGTGACTGGTATTTGCATCAACAACTGAAATACCACCCTGCTTAAAAGAACAAAGGTGTGTGAGGAGTGCGGTCTGTGTGAAGTCACTCCATAGTGATCTGAACAAGGTGATGAACTTGATGCTTGAAGGACCACGTGCAACCTGCGCAATAAAAACCTGGTTTGGAAACGGAAAGTACTTCGAAAATACAACTGTAGCGGTGATATTTAGCCCGACAATGTTGTTTCCTGCTCCTGATTGAAAACAGATTTCGGCACTAAATACTTTCTCACAACTTCTCTATACTCTGATGTCACTGGATTTTCTCACTTCTCTCCTCATTCCCGCTTGGACCGCTCACTACTGGCAGCCAGAAGAGCAAAAAAAAAAAAGAGAGAAAATTATAAAGAAACATTTGGGAAAAGCCTTCGGGCCTGGTTGTGAGTGAGCAAATATGTGTGTGAGTGTGTGAGTGTGTGACTCATTAATGGCTTAAATGTCTTACAACTTAAAAACTCTGACACACACACAGTCTTGTCAACCCCCCTCCTCTACAACAGCACATTGCCGTACAGTGAGGTCATGCACTCCAGAAACTCTCTCTTTGTGTTCCTCCTGAGGGGACAGAGGGGCCGTCAGAGTCAACAGCAGCGGCGGCAAACAGGGCAAATTGACTCAGGCCGGCGGGCCAGCCTGTGGGCCCGCGGCAAACACCCGCCCCTTTGTTCTCCACACTCGCCCTGGCTCCGGACTTCTCTGAATATAACAGCCTTGGAGAGTGGGGAAGGAAGGGAAGGGGGTCAAACTGCGCTCACGTGCCCCCCAGGGGGGGCATACGGGGTATTCGGTGGACGCACAGGGCCATAAGACATATGTGATTCACACCTTCCACCAAAACGTTGGACAAAACAAAGTTCGCAGAGGGTGATTTCTTGGGCGTAGCGTTTTGTGGGATAAAAAGTTTGCCGTACGCTACTGCATAATGTCTACACCTTTCAAATACTTGGTGGGCCTGAGAGGCAGCTTTAACATGTTGGGGCTTCGGATTCTGCCATCTGTAAAACCTTTACTGCATTTTTCACCGTGAGGGTGTTAAACACACACACACACACACACGCACACACACACTGTATTTCTCAGTCAGAGGAAACTGAAACGGAAGACTCTTCACCTGTCACCAATTTGAGGCGGAAAACACAGCAAGATCGTAGGTGAGCGGTATCGGTTGGAACTGTTCAGAACTGTAAAAACCAATTCAAAGGTCAATTAGCATCACATGTGCAGCATGTTCCCCAGCTCCCAGGTGGAA
>NC_137923.1:6972327-6992327 GCF_963457725.1 Sprattus sprattus
CCTCTGCTCCCCTGTGTCAAACACAACACAGCACCCATAAGCGCCTTACTGCTGGAGCACAGCAATCACGGGTATTTAGGTTGCCCGGCAGTCGGCTTCATTTGTAGAGAAAAGCCTTATAAACCTCTCCTTACTGTCCTCCATCGTTGTGATGGATCCTTATACATGCTGTTTCTTAGGACAGACCCTGGATCTCTAGGTGCAAATATTTGGCTAAACTGTTTGAATCTGCATGCTAGGTGTCACAATGACTACAGCAAGTCAAATTCAGGTGTATTGGAGTTTCAACCAGAGGCATTCCTTCTGTCTGTCTGTTTCACCAATGAGATATGAAGGCCTGGAGATGGTTGTGGTTTGACTATCGGAGGAAGAGGACCTACCGGCTTTCTTCTTGCCCTTCTGGCCAGGGACGGTCTCTGTGAATTCGTTAACTTTGCTCATCAGCATGGCGAGAGTGGCGTTGTGGGCGCGGAACAGGTCGACCACCTCATGCAGGGCCACGTCTGTGATCAGGTCGCAGCTCACCACCAAGATGTCAGTCTGCAAAAACAGGAAGTAACGTCGTAACGGACATACTAAAAAGCAAAACAATAAACAGCTACATGACTACACACAAACAAACACAAAAAAAACACTAGAGTTCACTAACTAAAACAATTTTCAAACCTATGTTTGACAAACTGTACAATGTTCATTTAAAAACAACTGGTGGTTGTGAAATTCTCATTGACTGTTTTGGATTTCATCTGAAAAGCTTATCTTGGTTTCTACCCAGAAGACACTTGGGGAATGTTGAATTTTTGAGCACGGTACTGTAGGTACCAATTACACCTGCCAATATGTATATCTTATATAGCAAAGTGGCTGCTCTAAACACACATAGTTTTCCTCCATTACAATACTACTGGGCATATCTGAGCACCTTTAGTGCTAGTCTTTTAGGCTGCTTGTGCAATCACATTGCCTGCAGGTGTAAAGGTCTACAATGTGCTTAAGAATAGCGGATTGTTGGCATAATGAAAGTATGCTTGAGATATGATTTAAATTCGGACCAAATGCAGATGCAGATGAGAACACATATCCCCTCAATATAACGCAGGCGTTCACACAAAGGAAAAGATCCAATCACTCTTGATCCAGATATCCAGATCTAGGTGTGAGTAGGGCTTTTTTATCTGGGGTTTACAATGTTAGATGAAAGTTTAACATGTCATTGGTTTGTGCCATCTATAGCCCTTTTCCAGCGGTGCATCAACAATTAACAAAAAATGGCTCTTAAAATGCTCCCGCATCTAAATAGCGATATTGGGCTTTTTGACCAATTACCAACACACTCTTGTGTTAACTTTCAGATAGGCCTACTTTTATTTCACTAAATAACACTCCAAACAGCTTACAGAAATCAGAGCTAATTGATACATATAGGAATGTGGAACTCTCTTTGCATTTCCGGCCCTAAAACACAGCAGAAAAGACAAGCCTGGACGCACCTAAACAAAGGCAATAGAACGTCGCTTGAAGCTCTGCTTTGAAAAGCCAAACGGATGTAGCAACAACATGATAGCAACAACATGATTCATGATGGGACTTCAAAAATGCCATGGGAGTTGGGGGGGGAAAAAAACAAGTTTACATTTTCGGGTCTATAAACTGCTAAACACATGCTAAACAACGCCAAAAAACACACACGTTGCAGAGGAAAGGGCGGCATGTACAAACAATGGGAACAGCTGTGGTCCCAGAACGCAAGAGTTGATGTACTGGAACAGTCCGGGGTCTTTTGCTATCAACTAAACAATATAGCTTACATCTTCCAAACAAGCTACAGCCCAATTCCGCACTTGGCTCGCTACTCTCCTCCATTTTGCTGTCATGGAGGTTTAAACTCGCTGCTTTATATGGTAGAAATGGAGACACGCAGGATTCCTGACGAGACTGTAGCCTATGCGGAATATGTGGACATGATGCACATGGGCCCCTACCCCTGCCGCTGCACGATGAGACATCAGTGTGTGTGTGTGTGTGTGTGTGTGTGTGAGAAAACTGTATTTCTCTTGACGACAGTCACAACACACCCTGGGTTTACAACATGGCTGCGTAGCTGACGTGAGACTGTGTGTGTATGGTGGTGGGGCGGCGCGGGGGGGTTAACCGAGGGCCCTCTTTGATAAACACTGCTGCTCTCCTAACTGCACACCCCACGTGTGTGTATGTGTGTGTGTGTGCCGGTATAGATGGAGGTGAATGGTTGTGTGGTTGTGTGAGTGTGTGGTGTGTATGTGTCCATGTCTGCGTGTGCGTGTATGTGTCTGTGTGTGTACATCAGGGGGGGGGGGGGGGGTGGGGGTGCGGTGATAAATCCTGCTTGCGTTCGCCATTGTTTCTGTTTGAGTTGTCTGGTTCCCATCTGGTCTGCCCATCTCGGGCCTGTGGATAAATAAATAGGGGAGCAGGAGCGGGTCGTGGGCCCGTAAAAGCGTGCCTGGCTCTGGGAGAGCTGCATGCCTCATTGGGGAGGCCTGGGGAGAGAGGCCCCTCCGTGACGCTCCGCTCCGCTCCTCCATGCTCCACTCCACTCCAGTCCAGTCTGCTCCGCACAGCTCAGCTCAACTCAGTGACTGGGCTGCTGGCCCAAGAGCAGCTCTAAAGCTCTCCGTCTCTCTCCCTCACACACACACACACACACACCACAAAGACACACACACACTAACTTACACATGGTGAACAGATAGCATGAACAGAGGCCATGTGTGTGTGTATGTTAGTGTGTGTGTGTGTGTGTGTGTGTCTGGGCCTGTCTACTCCAAGCTACTGAGGAGCACCCGACTCCTACCAGCGTGAACCCAGATTACTGGCCCCATTGTGATACATTAAGCCAGTCTGAAAAAGGGCTGAGGCCAACTGAATTTGATAAATGAAGGAGCAGGAGAAATGTGCGTGTGAAAAGTGGAGAACTGCTCTACATTTGTTTCTCTACTGAGGCAGACAGGAAATTTCTTGGCTCCATCTTTTTTTTGTGTGTTGCTTTTTCTTGTTTGGTCCAAGTAATGTGAAGCTATTGACACAATCATTCTAAGAGCATGAGGAGGGCCGGGGGGGAGGGGGACCTTCAACATACAGACCTCACACTACTCACCTCCTGCCATGAGATCTCTTTTAAGGGAGACACTGTGCAGCTAAATGTCACACAATGTCAACCCAAAGTCTCCAAGTCTGTGCCCATCTGCAGTAAATGGATACACAGTCATAACTCTGAACAGTTCAACTTTCATAGCCGCGCTGCTATTTTTATGTGGACCTAACAAGTGGCCGTAGGCCTCTCTCTCTCTCTCTTTGACTGTCACTGCTGAGAAAGGGCTGGTGCTTCTGCCCCCCCCCCCCCCCCCCCCAACAGCCTGTGGGCTTCCTGTGACGCTGGAATGGGCGTGAGCTGGGGGGTGGTGGGAAACCATCTGACGGTCCGTACTGGGCCTTTCAGCAGGGCCTGATCTGCGCTGCCTTCCTGCCTAGGGCTTGGCTTGCTGGCTGGCTGAGTGGGTGGGAGGGAGGGTGGGTTGGTGGGTGAGGTCAGGCCACCCACAGACTGCAGTGGTTCTGCCTGGCCGCCCCCCACCCCCCGCCCCCCGCCCCTCCCGTCCTCTGCAGCCCGCCAGGTGAGACCACCCAGGAGGAGAGGAGACAGGGGGGAAGCAAGGAGGGAGGGAGGTGTAAGAGGATGGGAGGGAGAGAGGGAGGGAGAGAGAGAGAGAAAGAGAGAGAGAAGGAAGGAAAGGAAAGGGAAAAAAGACAGGAGAATTGATGAGGAAGAGGAAGAGAACGCTCCATGCTAGACTTGAGCTGTTGAGGAGGGAACTGAAATAAGCTGTCCTCCTCTCGATCTCTCTCACTCTCCCACACACACACACACACACACACACTCAAAGTGACACGTGTGGCTTCTTGCACATTTTCTTTTACACACAAAAGCAACGTCTGCTATTTCTGACGTGTCATTTCAATAACTTCCCACCTTCCATTTTTAATTTAAGCAAGTCTCTCAGTACAGACAACTGCTGAAAATCACCATTATAGGAAAGAACATAAAAAGGGCCTACAATCAGCCGCACGCAAACATGTTTTTCACTGGGTTCTGTAATCTCATAACCACAGCTTGGCTGCAAACACCATAACAAAAAAAAAGAAGCCTGCTCAGTTTTTCTCGGACAAAGAGAGAGACTCAGTTCTTTGTAAGGAGCCGAGTGGTTTAATGGGAGCAGGCTTTAGCTAGAGAGTCCTGACGCCGTCAGATGCTCCTTTTATGACTTCTGCTGCTCTGGCTTCTACGGATCCGATGGTCTTGAGCAAGAGAGAGAGAGAGAGAGAGAGAGAGAGAGAGAGAGAGAGAGAGAGAGAAAAGAAGAGACAGAGAGAGGGATAGACTGAGAGAGCGAGAGGAAGAGAGAGAGAGAGAGAAAGAGAGAGAGAGAGAGAGAGAGATAAAGCTGGGTGGTGGACAGGTGGGTACAGTAGATGGGGATTACGGGCCCCCATGGCCTGGGCCCATCTCTCATCGCGTAGCGGGCTGTTCGTGCTCCGGGGGGCTCTGCAACTCAATGCTTTTAATCTCCCGTTTTCTCAGCGGGATTAGAGAACAAATGTAGCTATCTGCCGCGACTGTCGGCAAGCTCCGGCAGGTTTCCCTCCGCTCCCTCTGAGCTCACGGGCTCTCTGCTGTGTGTGTGTGTGCACCCATGTTTACTAAAGGGGATGGTTAATCTCCACGCTATGCATTCATGAGGGCTTTTAATGTGCTTTCTTTCATTCGTTCGTTCTGCCTTTGAATGATTCGTCTTTATGTGCATAGTGACACATCGGAAAGGATCTTTCTTTTCGAATGGTTTGGGTGCTCCTGACTCAAATTAACGGGGGGGAAGGAATGGAAGAGAGAGAGAGAGAGAGAGAGAGAGAGAGAGAGAGAGAGAGAGAGAGAGAAGACACAGAAACCACATTACAGAACGGAGCATGCATTTTGACTTTACTTTGACCCTTAAAAAAACACTGACCAGAGTCCAGATGTGATGACATCCATTGAAAATGTTCCTGCACATGTGACTTAAAAGCACGCACACACAAACACACACACACACACACACACACACACAGAAATCTGGAGTAGGGATGGACTTTTGGGGGACGAGGTGGTCGATTCCCCCATACACAGGCCAGTGGTGAGCTCCTGCTGACATCATCTATTTGGAAACGGCTGGGGGAAAGCCACACAACTGTGGCAATGGTGTGATGGCGTGATGGTGTGCTGTGTGTGTGTGTTTGTTAGTGTGTGTGTGTGTGTGTGTATGTGTGTGTATGTGTGTGTATGTGTGTGTGTGTGTGTGTGTGTGTGTGTGTTTGTGTGTGTGTGAGTGTGTGTGAGTGTGTGTGTGTGTGTGAGTGTGTGTGTGTGTGTGTGTGTGTGTGAGTGTGTGTGTGTGTGTGTGTCTGTATGGAGCAGGGAGGGTCGCTGTGTTTTCAGCAGGTGAAATGAGGCACTTCGTCGGACCAGGTCGGGCCGGAGCGGAGCGGACCGGGAGGCGCAGGAACGCAGGAACCCACGGATGAATGGTCGCCCAGCAGCCCACAGGATCTGCCGCCGCAGCTGCGCCGCCCCGCTGTGGCCCAGGGCCCCGGCTCCCAGTCTCACTGTGCCGGAGCCAGGTGAAGCGTCGGCCATCCGCCACTCTATGGGCCCATTCAGTGGGGCGCCACGCTCCACATACTGCAGTACACACGTACGCACGCACGCACACACACCCGCACGCACGCACGCACATACTCTCCATCTGCCTGTCACATGCTCACATGTGCACACACACTCCACATACTGTTCCTAGCCTTCCCTGTCCTTCAACCCTCACACATGTCTAGCCATATACACCCTCACACTCATTTCTTTCCTCCCTCTCTTTCTCTCTTAAACACACACACACACACACACACACACACACAGTGACACACACACACACACACACACACACACACACACACACACACATGGGCACATACTATCCTGGTTCACACAGTGACGCTCTGTGAGGCCATTTGTTAGTTTTTTCCAGGCTGTCAAATTATCAGTCATCCAGAGAGCCTTTAGCTGACTCTGTGCCCCGTTGAAATGCCAGAGTCGTAAATCATGCCCCACTCATCGGGCCAGGCACGCCAGCTATTCAGCAGAGATGCCACGAAAAATGCATCCTCACTCCCCCCCAATACTATGGCAAGCAAATGACCAAAACATGTTCTGGTGCCAGTTGCAAGACCTTGCTATTAAGGATTTGAACATAAGGTTCACATAAGTGAGGGGATGACCTGTACCTCACATCCAACCATACACTGAAAAAAAATTATCTTATTTGAGTAGGACAGTTGTATTGTAAACAATGTCATTTAAAGTGATTTCAATAACTGATTAAAAAAAAAAGAGGTGAAAATGATTAGCTACTCCCTTGACTGTGGGACTAAGGAGCACTTGTGATGGCTGCTGATTGGTATTCTACGATTCCCAGGCCACCAGAGGACCCTGGCCTCTCTCCCACTAACAGGTGTGCAGATCTCCCAGCCACTACGAGGCAACTGCTGCGTATGGCGTTGGTTACAGACAAATGGCAATTTCACGCCGGAGCGCTCCATTAGCTGGCCGAGTAAACAGCTGGGGCGCATCCAAAATAAGCAGGCTCTATGTGGCCTCCTTCACTCTCCACTTTACTTGGAGAGTACTTCACAAACCTGCAACTCTGCCACTGTGGTTTTCACAATGAGGAAAATTCAAACGCTCACGCTCTTAGCAAAGCCCAACACACCAGAATCAGTTTGACAAGGACATAGGACAGCTAAACAGTCTGTTTCTGCAATAACACTGGGTTATACCAGGTGAGTCCAATCCTTGTGTGATTGCTGGTAGAAATCCATATGACTACTTTACCAACGGACCAGCAGTTAAACCCGGTGGTTTTTCTGGGAACTGTGTTGCCGCTCACCTTAATCTTCTGCTGGATGTGTCTGAGGGCGTCGGCTGTGCCCATGTCTCCCTCCTCTTGGATGCACACCACATCCAGCTTCAGTTTCACGTCCAGCTTCAGAACCTCCTTTTGCACCTCCTTTGTGGTGATGACTATGACCTCTGTGAGAGGACACACAAGCATGACATTTTGGCATGACAAAATTTAAAAAATTCACCAATAATAATAATAATAATAATAAAAATATAAAAAACAGGAAAAGGAAAAAGTCTCATGAATGCTCACCAATTCACATCTGTGTGTAAAACAATGTCCTACAGACATTCTCAATTGGGTCTTTGTGAATTTGTAAGCAGTTGGATTTTTTTTTTTCAATCCAGCAGTGGGGAAGAGAGAGAGGGAGCCAAACGGGAAAGACTCGTCCCAAGACCCTGATTAAGCAGGCAAGTTTGCAAGAAAACGTTTATGTAGTTACTGTAGTTTGTGCTAGGACTTGTAAAAAGCTAATTGCGGGGCCTTGCTGGCAGGCTGGCTGTGAACAGTGTGTTGAGAGAGCCTACTATAAAAAGCCATAGTGTCAGGCAGCTATACTGGTGGAGGCCTGAGCACGTATCAGCCTGCCTTTGCAATCTAATGGCACAGACAGCTCCGCTAAGCGCGGGACCTATGACAAAGAGAAGCTGTTTAATTGTGCACACTATTATAGTGCATTACTAGATTTGCAGTATAAACAAAAAAAAAGTATATCCAGCAGGGCTTCTTTCCATGACTTCAGAATCATTTAGAGCTTTCAGGAGACAGGAGGAGACATAATGGCTGTTACCTATTTACGGACTTAACACCTCGCAGATAAAACCGGCTAATTTCCACATCATCATTAACCTAAAATTCCTTTGAGCAAACTTATACTGTTATAGTACTGCAACCCAAAACTGTGATAAAGCCTGAAGGATAAAAACTGAAGGAAATCTCGAAAAGCTTTTTGCTTTAGCAAGTAAGCTGACCGAATTTGCAACATTGGCATGATGATGAAGTTATTGTTTAGAAGATATTCGTATAACTGTATAACACAGCTGAGACCTTAAAGGTGCAGCAAATGAAATGCTTAGAAATCTAGTGACGCATCTGAAGGATAATAGTTGAGAATTGTCTTAGTGTCTCCTGTACATGATCTTTCTTTGAGGTGTTTTTTTTTTCTCATGCATTTGCTGATCATTTACACAAATACACTTAAGCAGATCAACAGTGTCTAGAGCACAGAATAATATAAGGGACACTATTTATCATGCTGTTAGAGTAACACCATCATAAGTCCAGAAGCATTCCCATTTTTTGTCATGTGAAATCTACTTTCAGTAGCTTTCTGCAGTCTTCTTCAGTCTCTCTTCTTATACAGCATCCCAAAGAATCACTTTTGTAATAATAATAATAATAATAATAATAATAATAAACTTTATTTGTAAAGCATCTTTCATGCAAGACAATGCAGTTCAAAATGCTTTAACTGCTTGTAGACATACTTCACATTGTCATTAGGATTAACTAAGGTTCAGAATCATTTCATGGAACCTCATTTTACGTTTAACTCGCTAAACAGAGAGTGAGTCTATACACAGACCCAAATACAATGCTAACTCAATTAGTGGAAAGAATGGCCCCTATGTAAATGTGTTTATCCTAAAGACCCTGAAACGCAATTAAATAAAAATAATAATAAAAAAAAAATGCCAAGAAAATTGCACAGTATTCTTCACAGTAGTACAGCTCATGCCAAATGAACAGGAGCACTGGTCTGTTTTCACTGTTCTTTCGGAACTGCATCCTAGGAAACTAGGGTCATGTTTTATTTTGGACAACAAACACCTAAGAGAAATATTGCCTTTCCAGATATTTAAGTCGTCACTTTAGTTTCACCTTCAAATCCAACTCTCTCTAGTAGGTTCAGCGGGTACCAAATAAGAGGTTTGTTCCCAACTGGCAGCAGTGGTTTCGGTGTGTTGTAGGTGAGATCCATCATGCGGGACCCACCACCAGCGGCCATCAGCACCGCTTGCAATTCCATTTTGCATCTAAACAAATGAGGAGAAATGAAGGTATGAACACGCTGTCGTTCAGATGTGCCACATTAAGTCGGCTGACTAAATTACACAAACGTCTGCCATAAGTAAACACTCAAAAAGTTTCAGCTACAATGACACTTTCCAGACTGATAAAAGGTTAAGCATATGTTATCAAGTACAGTTTGTAACGTTAAGTGTGCACCCACTGGCTGTCAAACAGGCTAGCCAGGTGGCTTCATTGATACACTGACCAATGTACTGCCTACGGACTTCTCCCAGTTTGGTTAAATTCATAATGCAGCGGTGTTAGACACGTGCTATGTTTATGTTACATCTAGACGTCACTGGAGGATAACCGAGGAAACTGGGAAACTAGTTAACTAAGTAGCTTGAACCTTTGACGGAGTAACGTTAACGTTATCTGAGTAACTTTAGCTTGCTTAGATAGCTAGCTAGTAAATGGAAAGAGTTTCCAATATCACTAATTGAGAAACACATTGAGATACGAACACAAAATGGTTTACTTACCCGTAATAAACGACCAGTTGATGTCAGTAATCACAAAAACACTCCAGTATTTTAGATAACGTTAGCTTTTTAGCAACAAATCTGCTTTAGTAAACCGAGGTGGCTACAGCTAATATTGCAGCAAACATGTGAGGAGCCAATGTCGCTAGCTAACTAGCTAGCAGAAACGGCAGAGAACACTTTATAACCTAATTCAGGTTGTGATGAGTATCATACGTGATAGTGATTTTGTCGACGACAAAAGATGTTTGATTTGATTAAAGGAAGATAATTATTTCACGTTTTATTTGCTATCTGTGGTGCTGTAACAGAGATGATGACATGGGTACCACACTTCAAATATTTCCTGACAGAAACCTAGACGGTGTAACTGGTTCCAGGTTGGAAAACAGCGAAATTTGTAAAACAAGTAACAACCAAAACGGCCCCGAAACCCCATCATATTCACATAGAGAATGAAAATCAGTTTGTAAATAAAAGAATGTATTTATTATTTCACTAATAAAGTCATTGTTTATAATTGCACAATGTTTAAACATACATATACGTATGCGCCCATAAATGAAGGTATTGAACCTACTGTAGTTTGAAAGCAATTTGAAAGATGTATAAAACACTAGGCCATGCAGAAAACAATGAGTACTTTATACCTAGTTTAATCCAACACTACATGAATCCATTTACACTAAAGACCCAGAATATAATTTAGCCTAGGCTTATCTGTGATGGCTCCTGACTAGTCCGCTCGTGGACAGGTATTGTGCATTGTTGCATATTTAGTTGAAAAAGCATCCAATTATGTCTTATTGTTAATACAAATACAAATTAAAACCTAAATACATAAATAAAAGTAAATAACAGTTTTCACAATAATGAGGTAAAATTCTCAACTGCACAATGGATAAATTAGTACATATATGAAAATGACTCTTGATTTTCTTGCTGTATATAGCTGACAACTTTGACGGTCGGGGTAGGGGCAGAAACCTTAAAGTAATGAATGTAACATCTACTACTGGTGTTTCTATTGCAATTTATAGTACATTACTGTCTTTTATCGACTTTTATGTTTGTTTTTATTTCCTTGTGCACAGTGGGGTAGGCTGGAGTTTGATTGTGTGGTCTGCTTTTGTATTTCTGAGTAGGCTATATCCTAATCTTGATGTAGACTGCTTGGAATTCATTTTTTTTTTTTTAAATAGTCTTAAAAGAGTTACTTATGAAAAATAAAATTGGTATCCTTGTGTTTCAACTCTGATTTGGGGGGGGGGGGGGAATAATTCTGTAACTTTGTTTCTGTGATCTTAATGCAAGAAGCATCAGTACAGGTGGTGCACACACACAGAGAGACACGCATGATGTCAGAGATGGTTGCTTTCTTCCCAATCAGTATTTTTATTGTGAATATTTATGCTCCAGTATATTTCTAAAAGCTAAATATTTAGTTTGTCTGCTACAAAGGGTACCACTTATATAATTAGGTACTTCCTGCAAGTGGTTAAAGTTTTATATCATTCTGGATATAAAAATCACTCTGTCTAAGGGTCACCAGCCACATTGTGAAATAACAGAGGGAAATTAAGACTAAATACACAATGTGATTCAAATGCTAAAGTGAGGAAAAGACTCCAGAAAATATCCAAGTGTTCTGATGTCTTATCGAGCACCATTAAATCTACAAGAAGAAAGTGTACGGTAAGTGCCATTTCATCACAGATGCTCTGTAAAAATGCGCATGCCTTCAGGAACACCTTTCCAGTCGTGCATGTGGCAGTGGTAACATCATGATGTAGGGATATTTATTTTCTGCTGGAACTGGGAAACTTTTTAGAATTGAAGGGAGAATGAATGAAAGTTAATGTAACAAAATATCACAAGGAAACCTGTTGCAGTCTGTTGTAAAACTAAGGCTTCGGAGAGGGATAACCAACCAGTAAGACCTTTACCCAAGGCACAAAGCAACACTGGAGTGGCTCAGAAGCAGTAAAGTGAATAGTTTAGAATGGTTCAGTCAAAGTCCTACTGAGAATCTGTGGCACTACAGTCCAGGACAGCCATCCCATAAACCTAAGTTTTCTTCTTCCACGAAAAGTGGGTGAAAAACACTGCAGAACAATGTGCAAAGCTGCTTCTGTCTCACTTCAAAAGACCTGAGGCTGTTAGGGTTCTCTACCATTTTAGCCTTCGCAAGCAGAATGTTATATTTTTGAAATATTTTGTTTTTATTTGCCACTGTACACATAGGTATATATCCTTTATTTTTCTGTCCTGTGTAGATAACCCTCCAATCACCTCTCCTCAGTCAACAGACATGGCTCAAACCCCAATTCACAGACCACCGATCTAACAGCAAATTGAACTCTGGGAATGTGGCTTGGCTTTGTTTTCCCTGGACAGGAGATGAGCTTCATTGGTTGCTGCAGAGGAAACATTGGAATAACAGGGTGGGCAGGCAAGGCAATAGACTACGCCTAGAGAAAGAGAGAGAGAGAGAAAGAGAGAGAGAGAGAGAGCATATGGTTGCTGACGTCTTTTATATAACTTGATGGTCTTGAGCCAACTTTCAGGACATTTATCCAAAGCTATAGGTCAAAAAACACTCATTCCAGAGTGCATTTTCTGTTTTCACGTTTGACTTAGCTGCTTCCGAACAGAGACTCTCTCAGTGAAAGAGTGCATTAATGCAGCCCTAATGCAGACCACCCTGGTAATCCTGTGTGGATGACATGACCAAAGTTTACCATCTGGCAGGTGGCTCTTCAACAAATTTAGGCAATTACGTACACAGCATGAATAGACCACTGACTTTTTGCCAGTGGAATCTCATTAAACGATCATAAACAAACAGCTAAGAAAAACAAGTTTTAGCGACATTAGCATTTTTATGCCCAGCTAAACACACAATTTTACCTTCATTTGACCATGTGAAGGTGATGTTTAAACCTTCCTGGAACTGAGCACATGTTGGCAAAACCCATTTATTAGTTATTTTGCCATATTTACATAAGAATAATGTAGCCTATGAACATAAGACATTGTATATTCATGGGAACTGATACCTAATATGTGGCAAACAAATGTAAGTCTTTCAGTGGGCTTAAACATCTATGCCTGACATACAGGAGATTGTATTGATTATTAATGTTAGTGCTGTTTTGGCAAATTTAAGGGAAATATTTTTTGTAATTTGTGATGGTCTGACTCTCCAATTAATTTTCCAGATCTCCTCACCTACAATCTGGCAGTCATCACTGGAGTTATATGGCAATAAGACCTTTTTACATTCTAATAAGCTCCCATTCATCTGTATTTACAAGCTGTTCCCTACATGCAGATGGCATCTTTTTTGTCATTAAATGTGGGCTCTGGCTCAAAACAGGCCTGTCATAAAAGTCAGCCCATGCCACTGACACTTTTCAGCGATTATCCTCTGGTCTTTTTACAGCGTTCACCCATGGACCTAAATTCTACACAGGGATAAAGAATAAAAGCTGGAACAGGCCCTTATTGATGGCCTAAACGGTGATAGGTAGGGGTGAGACAGACAGGAAATGTGGTGCAGGTGTCAGGCCACGGAGCCCAGCCCTCGCAGCCTGTGTCGCCAGAGGTCTGCACACCATCAGCACGAGATGGAAAACATGTCCTCTGCTTTTGATCTTTACGCAGAATACAAATAAAATGCGATCACATACTTGAGCCTATAATGTTGAAGTTTACAAAACTTTGAAAAAGATTGCCAACACTGTATTGTTGTTCATACTGTACAAATATATCTGCAACAGTACTTCTTCAGTGAAGCACTTTGAACTTCCGTAGACAGTTGATTAACATCAAGAAGTGGCATCATTCAGTAGGAAATATATTATTGTTTATGCTTTTCCAAGTGTTTACACGATGATTGACTCTGCGGTGAAACAAATACTATAAATGCCTGTAAACTGTGGAAATGACAATGCAAACACAGGTGCAAGACTTAATAACCCATTGCAAATCCAGTGAACCCTCACACCGAAATACTCATAATCCTGATTGTTTGGTATTTTCCTGAACCCATAATACAGACCCCCCCCTCAGCACACGAGAATGAGAGCAGAGAAAAGTGATAGACAGATAAAGAAGGGAGGGCAAACCATCCAATTGTAAGGCAACCACAGACTTGAAGCGCTGCCTTGATTTGCTCCGATTTCCTATTCCTGGCCAAAGCAGCCCTTGTAAATCATTCTCAATTCCTTTAAACAAGCCAGTTGGATTAGGTTGGTTTAGATCATAAACATTCACAGGGCCAGACCACCCAGGGAGTGAGTCTCAGGCCTGACCGCCGCCACCCCGCGAGCCACGGCGCGGCCGAAAGCACAACATGCTCAGTGTGGTTTGTGTTTGCGCCACTTCCAGGGCCTCGAGAGCACCAGGGCCCCAGCTGCCATGGAAACAAAAACACCCCACCCCCCCCCCCATCCCCTTGCTCATTCACGGTCAGCCACCGATAGACTGTGACATAGATAAACATGCTCCGGTCCACAGGCCCTTCGTTCTCCTCTCCCACACTTTTAAAACCTCTCTCTCTCTCTCCTTGTGTGAGTGTGTGTGAGTGTGTGTGTGAGAGTGTGTGTGTGTGTGTGTGTGTGTGTGTGTGTGTGTGTGTTTCTCTGCCTCTCTCCTTGTGTGAGTGTGTGTGTGTGTGTGAGTGTGTGTGTGTGTGAGTGTGTGTGTTTGTGTGAGTGTGTGTGTGTTTCTCTCTCTCTCTCCTTGTGTGAGTGTGTGTGTGTTTCTCTGCCCTTCTCCTTGTGTGAGTGTGTGTTTCTCTGCCTCTCTCCTTGTGTGAGTGTTTGTGTGTTTCTCTGCCTCTCTCCTTGTGTGAGGGTGTGTTTCTCTGCCTCTCTCCTTGTGTGAGTGTGTGTTTCTCTGCCTCTCTCCTTGTGTGAGTGTGTGTTTCTCTGCCTCTCTCCTTGTGTGAGTGTGTGTTTCTCTGCCTCTCTCCTTGTGTGAGTGTGTGTTTCTCTGCCTCTCTCCTTGTGTGAGTGTGTGTGTGTTTCTCTGCCTCTCTCCTTGTGTGAGTGTGTGTGTGTTTCTCTGCCTCTCTCCTTGTGTGAGTGTGTGTGTGTTTCTCTGCCTCTCTCCTTGTGTGAGTGTGTGTTTCTCTGCCTCTCTCCTTGTGTGAGTGTGTGTGTGTTTCTCTGCCTCTCTCCTTGTGTGAGTGTGTGTGTGTTTCTCTGCCTCTCTCCTTGTGTGAGTGTGTGTTTCTCTGCCTCTCTCCTTGTGTGAGTGTGTGTGTGTTTCTCTGCAGCGAAAAAGAAATGTGGGGACGTGTGTCACTCACTGGGCTTTGCAGGACTGGCTCACAGACATAATAATACAGAAAGTGCAAAATTCTTGTCGGGACACGTCCAAAGGAGCACGAAAACATTTCTTTATTGTCTACCAGAGAGATTAAGGGAAGAGGAAGAAGTGGTGATGTGTGAGGCTGGAGTGGGGCTCTTTTCTGCAGAGGGCTGGGGGGGAGACAGAGGAGATATGATCAGGAACGACAGAAAAGACACATGGTTTTTATCATTGAACACTTACCGAAGAATTAGCCTCGGCATGTTTGTCTGACAGTGTTGGACTGCACCATGACTTTACCACCAATAGTAGGACGCTCTTAACTAATCTACATTGGTCTACTACATACATACATTCATATGTATCTTTACATGTGCATCTATTTATCTGTCTGTTTCATGTATGTTTGTATGTATGTATGTATATATTTATGTCTGTATCTATCTTTCTATCAATAAATAAACAGACAGATATAGGTATGTAGACATAAATATAGATATACATATAAGGTATCTCAAATCTTTGAAATGGATTCATAAAAACCTACTCTGTGAGAAAGGTAATTATGGACCTATGTTTATGAATAAAAATAGATTACTGTGTTTAAAAAAAGCCATCCGCAATTAAACACGTGCATTAGTACATCATTTGTTTTTATACATTTAAGCTTTTTAGAAGATCCAACTCTGAACACAACTCTGTACAGCTTCTATTTATCTATTAAATGAATGAGGTCATTACTCGTTGTACCAGTGTATTGGTTCATCTCAGCCATTGTCGTGGTACAACATATTTAGACATGTGGGGCCCAGTCCTGCTCAGATGATTCAGTAGGTGATTTGAGGGGTTCTGTGTCTCTGTCTATAAACAAACAAACTTTTGTTTTATTTCTGTATTACCCAGTGTTACCCTGTAATATAGCAAAAAAATAAATAAAATGGTACAGTACAGTACAAATGACATTCAGAACTTCTATCAAACATATTAGCTTTCCGCACTCTGTTTCTGCACTTTATCAACATTATTACTTGGCTTGTGATTGAGGGGAGGGGTTGCAAGCCACCCCCAACCCCTGTACTCTCCAGAGAATCATAATTTGTGATAAATGTGCAGAGGGTAACGATTTCCCCCCCAACCTTTAAACACAGGCTTTGCAGGGTGACACTTCATAAAACGCCAGCCGTTCTGTTGGAGCCAGACGGGCAGGGCGACTCACTTTGAGTCTTTGCTGGAGCTACTGCTTGGGGGCAGTGCCCACTCCTCCTGTAGACAGTGGGCAACTCCACACTGGTAACTGGTAAGTGAGAGTGGGAGTTGGCGGGGGTCCAGAGGGAAATTGAGCAGCTCGCTGAGGGGCCAGGTGAGCGTTCGTGTCAGGCCTTTGACTGTTTTACATGCAGGTCTGGTCTGGCTCCCCTCATATCACCACTGGTTAATGGTTGCCATAACTCCCAGGGTGGCAGGGGGCCAGGCAGAGTGTTGTGGACCTTCCTGGGATAATAACAAGTGGGAATGGAGGGGGGAGCGGTGGTGGTTGGTTGGTGTGTGTGTTGGGGGTGAGGGGAGTGTGATAGGCCTGGAGGTAGGCTCTGGATTTAGGAGAACAAATCTGTCCAAACAGGGCTGAGTGAGTGAGAGCGGAAAATGGGAGTTATGTTGTGGCTTTTTTTATAGTGCATAAACATGAAGGTTGCAGTCATTCCAGCAGAAATTCCCTTCCCCGGGCGCTCATTGTCAGCCGAATGAAGCCACAGTGCATTCCCATCTGAGTGGCTATGCCAACCTCACGGAGCCTACTCATCTTGGCTCACGGAGCCTACTCATCTTGGCTCGCGTTGATCCCCTAAGCCAAAGCTGTTGTCTTCCCTCACAGCTGCAGAGGCAAAAACATAGTACAAACATGCCTGCCTCAACAGTCATGTCAACATAGTGTATCTATAACTACATTTTTTGGTGTGTTTGTGTGTTGTGTGACTCTGTTTGTATTTCTTCGTGGCCATATGTCCTTTAGCATGTGTGTGTGTGTGAGTGTGTGTGCATGTGTGTTTAGCGTGCATAGATATGTTTCTGTCTTGTGGTAAGACGTTCGCGTGAGTGTGGTAGATGCCTGTGTGTTTACCCCATATGCACAACATGTCTGTGTGTGTGTGTGTGTTTGAGGATGAATGTGCAGTTCTGTGGTGGGCCAGGCAGTCTGTGTGGTGTGGGGACAGTGGGGTGCTTTCCCTGGCCGGGCCCGTTTAAAGGGGAGCCCAGGAAGGCAAGCCACAGGAGCCCAAACAGCACCCAGCCGGGTGCCTGTGATCTCTGTGTGTGTCTGCCCTGCCTCTGTCCGCCCGGGTCCTCAGTCTGTGAGGTCCGCTAACCACGCTCTCCTCACTCCAGACAGCCCTGTTCCCGTTAACCCCGGCCCTCGGCTGCTCAGCCCCTCTCCGCACGGAACGGAACCGCTTCTGCCGGCGAGGGATTGAACACACACACACACACCCACACACACACACACAGACACACACACATACACCCACACACAAACACACACACATACACAGACACACACACATACACACACACACACGTACACACACACACACACACACACACACACACACACACACATACATACAGACGTACACACATACCGACTTGCACACAACCACATATACACACTCGCTCCAGCGTTGTGCTTCGTGGTCGTCCTCTGAGGAGTCTCTCTGTTCTCCAGCTCTTGATGGTTTCATTTGGATGGGGGCTACCGAGGAACCTACAGAGATACTTTGTAATGTTTTTTTCCCCCCTGGGGTGGCCATCTTATGGTGCATCAAAGTAGAGCCCCCCCCCCATTTTCACTCATTTTCACCAGTGCCAGTAATCCTATTTTAGCAGAGACGCTGATGACTGACTGCTTTATTTCCTGCTTGTCTGTCTGGAATGCCTTCCACGGCGTAATTAGCCAGCGCGTCAGGGTTTGACTCGTCAACTCAGGCTCGGCCCTGTTGGTCTCTCTTTTCGGTTTACGGGACGCTGTGCGGCGTGTGTACCATATGCGGCGGTGCTGTTGGCCACCCTCCTCCACGTTCCTCTAGCGAAAAAAAATGGCCATCCATTTTTTTGGTGCCTGCCACCGTCCCACCCCTCCCCTCCCTTCCCCTCCCCTCCCCTCCCCTCCCTGTGGTCCCGCAAGTGGCGTCCAGCTGGCCTGCAATCCCCTCTGCCGTTGGAGGGAGCTGGGAGCCTTGGGGGCCGGCGAGGGGAAATATAAAAATCCTTCAACAGATTTATAAAGATTTGATTTATCCCTGGATGACAAGGAGGAGAGCAGTTTGTGCTCTCCCTGCCAAGCACAACTGACATAATACGGGTGTGCGGTTCGGAGTTGCGTTATTGATGTGTGGTCAAAGGTTGTGTTAAATCAATTTTACGAGTGTTACCTGTGTTAATGTACATTTATTGTGTCTATTCTGGTCTTGCATCTACTCATAAATCACAGCCAAAATGTGAGAACAGAGATGTGACCTATATTTTTTTTTAGATCATAACATGCAATCGTTTTAGGATTATTACAGATCTATTGCACAACATGGAGGTACAGTATATTCTCCCAGTGTGACAAGCCTGCTTGTTCTCTGTTGCCTGTTGTGCTGCCAGGCTATGGGGCTGGGAGCTGGAGGTGCTCTGTGAAGCTTGGCGGCTTCAAGAAACTGTGAGCTGAGCTGTCAGAGGCAGACATTTGCTCCCCTCAGCATGTGTAAGTGTGCGTGTGTTTGTCTGTGCCTGTCTCTGTGTGAGTGTGCGTGTGTGTGTGTGTGTGTGTGTGTGTGTTTTACATGTGTGTGTTTTAAACAGTGTGTGTGTTTGTGTGTGTGTGTGTGTGTGTGTGTGTGTGTGTGCAGCACGTCAAGGCGAGGCGCGTTACTCACTGGCCTCTGGGCTCATCTGGCAACGACTCCATCATTCCCAGAGAATTCCTCACTTCCCCGCGGCGGCTGCCAGCCTCGGAACGCCGGCGGAAGCGCTGCGGCTTTGGCTGAGCGCTGTGTGAGGTCCACCTTCACTGGGCGAGCAGTCTGCTGGCAGAACAAACATGGGTGGGACCTCGCCGCTGTGTGTGTGTGTGTGTGTGTGTGAGTGTGTCTTTTTCACTTCTTTACAGACACACTCTCAGATTCTGTTTTCCTCAGTCTTTCAGTTCAACTCTCTCTTTCTCTCTCTCTCTTTCTCTCTCTCCCTTTCTCACTCTCTCACACACACACACACACACACACACACACACACACGCATAAAATCGCACATTCGGCCTTCATTTACTAGGGTAATGAGGCCAAGGCGCAGTGTGAGTCATGGCTCAAGACCGCGTTCTCTCTGATTTCTACTCTCAACATGACAGCTATCTTCCCATGGCTAATTTGCCCTTTAATTGAGGATGCCAGATAAGTCTAATAGACCTCTGAACTCCGTGCCCTGAACATGCTGTTGTTTTTAACACGGCTTACATTACGCTCTGAGATTTGCATGGGCATGCGCGGCGGCCATGAGTGGAGGAAGGCTGCTCTGAAAAATGAACAATTAACATTATTATTTCAGAGTGGAAACAGATGTGAGGTGAAGTCAGCTTTGCAGTGGGGTGCCTGGCCTCTGATTGATTGGGGTTGAGAAACACCCACTAGGCAGGCAGTGGTGGCCGCACGGGCCATCAGCCCTCCTCTGCAAATGGGTGGAAACACCTCACAGAAATGATCCTGTTACAAACACTGATAAAAGCACACATCAGAGGCAAAGGGCTTTGTTTTATTTGAGTCTGCTTTCATGCTCTGTCAAACCTGAACTGTAAACACTGTGTGTTTGTGTGTGTGAGTGTGTGCGTGTGTGCGTTTGGGTGTGTGTGTCCGTGTGCATATGTGTGTCTGTGTGTGATGACATGCACAAACACACCAAATGTAATCACACTTCAAGGGCTGAGGTTGCCGCTTGAGGTTGCATCTCCAAGTAATCACGCACAGACTGCAGTGGCATACCACCCAAAAGATGTTTTTACATTTATTTCTTTATTTGTATCTCTCTTTTGTTTATTATGGCGCACAGGTGGGGCAGGGCACTCCTGTAA